>NC_089596.1:42265773-42600391 GCF_019320115.1 Miscanthus floridulus
GTTCCTGAACAAAGAAGACCCCCCCGACCAAACCCTCCAGGATCGCCCGGGAGCTCGGGGGCTAAACCCATCGGGTATCCTCCCATGCACCCTCTAAGAAGAAACCCGGCCAACCCTGAATCTGCCATAACCTCCGCTTGGGGCTCGGGGGCTTGCCCGAGCTCTGAGGCTCCCGATCTACGCTGACATTCCGGCCCGGCCCATGGCTCCTGCCCGACAAACAACGCCAGCCAAGGTCCGGGAATAAGAAGACAAGCCCTGAGCTACCGAGGCTCAGGGGCTCCCCGGCGCTGCCCCTTGGGCACGGCATTGCCGGCTGCTTTCCCGACAAGGTCACACACGGGGCATGACACAAGAAGACAAAGCTTCTACGCAGCCTCCAGGGGCTCAGGGGCTCCTGGGCCCGCGCGTTAGCCCCTGGAGCCGACCTCCTTCGCCACCAAGAAGACTCCAAAAGGTCCACCTGGGGGAGGTCGGTCCAAGCCAACACAGTCTGACACGCAGAGTGTCAGAACAGAGCATCCGGACGACGCCCAAGGCTTCTTTGGCTCCACGACACCGCCACGGTCCATAGTGCGTCCCTGCAAGGCCCTCCTGGTCTCCGACGCATGTAGACCATAGACTCACCTCCCCAAACTACCATGTACCCGATCTATCTCATTATATAAGGGATAAGGTCAGACCTAGGAGGGGAGGAGGCAACTCAGATCAATAGAAGACATTCCCATAATTAAAAAACATAGAAGGCATTCCATTCCATCCTTTGGCCTCTGCTCAGCATCGAGAGCAAGGCAACCCATGGAGGGGCACCGAGAGCTCCTCCACCGCACCCCGTCGTCTTCCACCTCTCCGACGAGGGGAAGGCTTCACTGGCTATGAGGCAATCTTAGGATTAGCACCGAGCTAACCCCCTACCAAATCTCTCTACAACCCTATTGTAACCCTCAATTTTGGGTGCTTTTGAGTATAAGGATCATCAATTGCTGGACATAGGGCACAGATTGGCCTGAACCAGGATAAACCGTTATGTCATCTCTGTGATTCTTGTGTTCTTGAGTCCACCCGAGCCACCGGACACCCGTACTCTAACACTAACTCGAACAACATGCTTGTCGCGGTTCCGACTCCGTGACAGGCCGCTCACTCACCAGCCGTCCCCAATGTTGTGATTTTTGGGGGCGACTCAATCACCAGCCGCCCCTACAAATGCTCCATATATAAAAGGCTGTAGCCCCCTTCTTCCTCCTCGGGTCACTCACTCTTACCCGAGAAAAAAAGGCTTGGGAGGCTTTGGGCACCTCCCAAAAATTGCTCTACTAAGGGGGCGGAGGTTTTGGTCTTAAATCCTTTGGTGGAGAGGTTATTGAAGGCAAAGGAAATGTTATTCCAAACTTTTTTTTAAGTTCTAATGGTTGGTTAGTGAGTAATTAGAGTATTGCTTTTCTCTCTCTTCTATGGTGCTTGAGCTACTTATGAAGCAAATTAGACCTAAGTTTTGAATGTACTAGGGTAAATTAGGTAGGGGAAGAAGTGACCAAAATAAAGTTGTAAATATTGATGAGTTGAACAACTTTTATATTCATGATTTTTTCAACTGAGATCATTTAGTGTTACAAAATCTGGTTTGAAGCTGTAGCTATTTGAAATTCAAAATTTGAATTGTTCAAAATTTGTCACATGAAAAGATGACCAAAATAAAAGTTGTACATCTTGATGAGTTATACAACTTTAGTGTTTACAACATTTTTATTTGAGGTTATTTAGTATCCTAAAATTCTATTCGAAGTTTCGAATTTCAAATTTTCAATTTTTAAAATATGTTTTTAATTTTTTTATAAACAAGAAAATATGGAATGATATATATATTAGCAAATTGTTAATATATATATTTATACACATATAGAATAATAAAAAATATTATATTAATTTACTTTGTATTTTTATAATATATAATATACAGAATTAACAATTGATAAAATTGTAAAATATTTTTAGAGACGGCTGGATCAGGAACCACCTCTAGAAAAGGATTTGTAGAGGCGGCTCATAACTTCAACTGCCCCTACAAATCGGTCCTCTTATATAAGGAAAGGGGGTTTGAGGCGGCGGCGTTCGCGTGCTCCCTCCCTCCCCGGCGGTCCCGCCCCGGCAGACATCCCCGCCGGCTAGAGTTTGACGTGGCGGCAACGCTTCCTCTCTCCCCAGTGGTTAGATCCCCGCCAGCTAGGGTTTGAGGCAGCGACGGTTGCATGCTCCCTCTCTCCCTCCCCAACGTTCCCCACCCGGCTGACATCCCCGCCGCCTAGGGTTTGAGGCGGCGGCGACACTTCCTCTCTCTCCCCGGCGGTCAGATCCCCGCCAGCTTGGGTTTGAGGCGGCGACGGTCATGCGCTCCCTCCCCGGCAGTCGCACGGTCCCTCCCTGGCTATCGCATGCTCCCTCCTCCGATGGGCTGTGTGCCTATCCTGAGGAGCCACGCCCCCTTCCCCGGTGGCCGTGCACTCCGGCGTCATCTTGAACCTTGAGATCCACCACGCCGGCTGGTCTCGGACCTTGACATCCCCCACACCCATCCATTGCTCAGGTGTTCTGTAGGTATGCCCCAACCCCTTCTACAATCCTGCTGCATTGATGTGTTAGTGACGAAGAACAGAGCTCTGGCCTTTTTTGTGGATTATTAGGTTGGCAATTTGGTAGAAATGTATATACCAAGTGGAGTACATAGTCTGACTTGGCTATATGAGCAAGAGGTGATGGAGTACATATTATTCTGAAATTTTTGAACATGTCATTTTTTGTTCATATATAGTGGGTATGCTTGTTGTGTCTTTGCTGGACTATGATATCGGTGCATAATTGTTTAGATTCAGTAACATAATGTACTAGCCTTTGAATAGATGAATGATTAGGTAGCTAGCTTATGCAAATTCTCCTTTCCATGTCATATATAGTGGGTTTGGCAAAATTGTTTGTCATATATCATGAAATTAAAATTTTGAGTCAGCCATGTTACTACTATGCTGTTGAATTATCAATTGCACCTGCAACATTGCTCAACTAAAATGTTGATTGATTATGCATGCCGGCATAATTGTGATGATTGAAACCACTGTCTAGCACTGCCACCTATCTTGGCTGATCCCTATTGTTGGAAAGTTGGCTCAGCTCATTAGCCACCTATCTGTTTATTAAATATTAATTAGCTTGTTTGTGTAGTAATGCTTCCTTCTGCTGAATTTTCATTTAAGTGTGAACCTGATCCCTATATGTTATATCCCTGGTGAAAGGTCCTAAATGGCTAGAGGGGGGTGAATAGCCTATAAAAAATTCTACAAAAGCACTAGAGCAAGATGTTAGTACACTAAACGGCGAAATATAATTTTGCTCTAACTCTACAAGGGTTGCAAGCCACCTATTGCAACCAATCTAGTTCCTTTAATCACTAGCACACACAACAAGCTAGGTCACTACTAAGCTAGTGTGCTCTCAATGACTAACTAAATAGCCACACTAACTAAACTAACAAGCTCTCAAACACTAACTACACTAAAGAGCTTGACAACTAGTTTGTAAGGAATGTAAAGGGGTGAGTAGGGTGATTATACCACCGCATCGACGAATGAACCAATCACAAGATGTAGACAATCCAATCACCAGGAGAAATCCAATCACACAAGAGACACAAGATTTTTCTCCCGAGGTTCATGTGCTTGCTGGCACGCTAGTCCCCGTTGTGTCGACCAACACATGGTGGTTCGATGGCTAAGAGGTGTTGCACGAACCTCATCCACATAATCGGACACCGCAAGAACCTACCCATAAGTGAGTTAGCTCAATGACACGAGCAATGTACTAGAGTTGCCTTTGGCGCTCCACCGGGGAAGGCACAAGACCCCTCATAATCAACCGATCAAGGCCGGAGACAATCACCAACTCCGCTAAACGATCCTCCAATCACCGGGCCATCTAGGTGTTGGCAAACACCAAGAGTAACAAGCTCACAACCAGCCCAAATCACCCAACTAGTGCCATAAGATGATGTAACTCAATGCAATGCACTAGAGGCTCTCTAAACTCACTCAAGATGATGAAATAAAGTGAATAAGTGAGTGGAGTGTGTTGCTCAGCTTCCAAAGGGTGTGCACAAGTGTAAGAGGTGCCAAGAGTGTGGAGCTATGGAGTCGTTGTACCCCTCGGAGCTATTTCTACGAGGTCACCGGATAGGGCGGTGCCTGGCACTGGACTTGGCGATGACCTACCCAATTGGGGCATAGAACAGGGTGGCGGTGGCACCGCCCTAGGGGTGGCAGTGACCACCTAGCCGAGCCCCCCATTTCCCTACTCTCTAGATAAAAGAGGCAGTGCACCGCCGCACCCATGGAAGTGACTAGGGCGGTGCACTGTCGTGCACATGGCGGTGTACACCAGCACACCAGTGGCCACCCTCAAACTCGCTGCTCTCAGCCACCTCTAGGTGGGCACTGCCCTAGGGGTGACGGTGCCACCAGAACAGTGGTGGTACCAGCCCCAGTACCAGCACTTCTCTGCCTCAGCCATCCAATCACCAAATAGGACAGGGCGGTGCACCGCCACACACATGGCGGTAACCACCCGAGGCAAAACTCCACTGTTAGCTGCAATTTCATTTCTCTATTCGATGCACAAGCAGTCTAACACTCTTTTGCAAGCATTGCTAACCCTCAAAGTGTTTTCTCAAAACATGTTAGAGACAAGTTAGCATTTCTCAATACATTTTCCATAAATATTCTCGCTTACTCTCCGAAGTGCACTAGGCATAAATGCAATGCATGAAGTCCAACACCTTGTGGCACTAGATGACCAAACTATCTAGTTAAGAACCCCTCTTAATAGTACAGACATCTATCCTAAATGTGATCACACTCTCTATAGTGTCTTGATCACTAAAACAAAATCCCTATTTATACCTTTGCCTTGATTTCCATAGGGTTTTGTTTTTCTCTTTCTTCTTTTCCAAGTTGAGCACTTGATCATCATCATTTCATGTCCACCTTCATCACCATGGACCTCATCTTGCTCAATCACTTGGATTGCACCAACCTAGCTCATATCACAACTTATGACAAAGGTTAGTGCTAGGTTTCATCATTTATCCAAAACCAAACTAGGGCTTTTAGTCCCCCCCCCTTTTTGGTAATTGATGATAACCTATTTACAAAGATATTTAATTAAATCTTTTTGGATTCATATTGCTTGCCCAAGCATATTACCATGTGTAAAGATTATGGACAAGTTTCATCAAGCCAAATTGGTAGTATTAGCTCCCCCTACATATGTGCTAAGAGTTTGGATATGAAAGCTTGCACATATGCATGGATTTGAAGTTTGGGAGAGTGATAGATACCAAATGATGCTAAGGTGTAAAGAATGGACCTTTGAAGCGTGATACCAATTGGAGTTGCTATTTGAACACCATCCTTAGCACCATTAGTAACTAGACATTCACAAAAACTAGAAAACCCCATGAGATCAACATTATATGAAAGGGTCTAGTTTTTACAAGATAAGCACAAGTCTAGTTACCCTTCCTATGCATGCTAGTTTTCATTTCATCAATCATTTTCTATGATCTATCATACACCACACAAGCATGGATATGGAATTTAAAAACTTGTGCCATGCAAGCAAACATATGTAATGCACATACAAATGCAACATACAAGTTTATGAGCTTGCTCCCCCTACTTGTGTGCTTCAATTTTAATTGATCCCCTTACAATGTCATTTTATTTGTTTGCTCCCCCTATCTTTAGTATCTTTGTGAATTCTCTCCCCCTTTGTCAACAATTAACACAAAAGGTGAGCTCAAATTTTAGATAGGTTGGGGTGAAACCATGTAAAGTGAGGATCATTTTCTCAATTTGGTTCAATCTAGATCACTTGCAAAAGATATTTAACTTGTTTTGATCCAAGGGCAAGCTTCTTCACACCTCCAAATTAGGGTTATCATGCACCATGTTGAGTTAAACACTTATAGCTCATTTTCTAGATTAAACACTAGGTTCACAAGCCCACAAACATATCATATGCTACCACTAGATCATTTCAAGCATACAAGCAATAATGGTACCATACAAGCATCAAATTCATTTGGTTTTCATGAATGAGCCTAAGACATGATATGAATTACTAGATGCACTAAACAAGTCCTTAGCAATAGATGAATGACATGTCAATCAATTTTACCTTGCTTTGCTCAAAGGAGAGGCATATCATATAATGGGGGGTGCATCAACACATATTTGAGAAGTCAAGTATGTTCAATTCATTCCTTAGCTTGCAAAACCTCTTGTCATCAAGTGGCTTGGTGAAGATATCAGCAAGTTGATCATTGGTGCCCACACTCTCAATGCAATTGTCCCCTTTCTGTTGGTGATCTCTTATGAAATGATGGCAAACATCTATGTGCTTTATTCTTGAATGTTGAACCGGGTTGTTGGTGAGCTTCACTGCACTCTCATTGTCACATAGCAATGGCACTTGTTTGAATTTGATTCCAAAGTCACTCAAGGTAGCCTTCATCCAAAGTAATTGAGCACAACAGCTATCGACCGAAATGTACTCCGCTTCGGTGGTTGAAAGTGCTACACTATTTTGCTTCTTTGATGACCAAGACACAAGTGATCTTCCCAATAGTTGACATATGCCCGATGCGCTCTTTCTCTCAACTTTGCATCCCACATAATTGGAGTCCGAATATCCAATCAACTCAAATCTAGCTCCTTTGTGATACCACAATCCAACATTTTGTGTATGCTTCAAGTACCTCAATATTCTCTTGGCGTCTTTCAAATGACTTTCTCTTGGTGAGAATTAAAATCTAGCACACATGAATACACTAAACATCACATCCGGCCTCGATGCCGTCATAAAGAGTAGACTTCCAATCATAGACCGATACATCTTTTGATCCACCATATTGCCACTAGCATCACTATCCAAGCTTCCATTTGTCCCCATTGGTGTACTAATAGCTTTAGCATCATCCATTCCAAACTTCTTGAGCATGTCTTTGATGTACTTGCCTTGACTCACAAATGTGCCATTCTTCATTTGCTTAATTTGAAGACCAAGGAAGTAACTAAGATCTCCAATCATGGACATCTCAAACTCACTTGCCATCATCTTTCCAAACTCCTCACAAAAATCTTGATTGGTTGATCAAAATATGATATCATCAACATAGATTTGCAACACAAACAAGTCATTGCCTAGCTTCTTGGTTGTCGACTAAATATGCTCGGCAGTCCACCGAGGGGGATCCCCATGATGGTAGATTGATCGGAGGGATGCGTGAGATCAAGAACAAGATGGCAACAGAGACACAAGAGTTAGATAGGTTTGGGCCGCTAGCACGATGTAATACCCTACTCATGTGGTCTGTTAGTTTGTATTGGCTTTCATATGATATTGCGTGTGTTTTGAGGGGGTCCCCTACCCACCTTATATAGCTGGGGGGTAGGGTTACAAGTCTGTTAGGTCTAGGAGATAACCGGTAAGTAATAACAGATTACATGAATCATGTGATCATAACATATCCTAACAGATTACACGGTATCTTCAAGATATCTTCCTGATGTCTTACAGAGCATGCCAAGCAGCACCGTGCTCTGCAAGGGTTCATCTTATGGGCTGGGCCATCCCTAGTGACATGGCCCATGTCTTGTCCATGGGTATCCAGGGTCATACCCCTCACAGCTAGTCCCTGAGTGCCTTGTATCCATCTGGTAATGTCATCTTGAGCTTGTTTGAGCAGGTGAAATCTAACGCTGAGATGCAAGGACCGAGCTTCGACCAGTGTTATTGATGATCCGAGCAGTAGGAAACATGGCTGACTAGTATAGCTGACCAACAGTGCTCAGACTCAACCAAGCATGGCTTGCTAGAAGGATGTAAGGAGCTCAAGTTCAAATTTTGAAAATTCTTCACTTTGAACTAAGTGTACCCACTTAGATTCCATTCGACGAGGAGTGGATGGGGGCCATCTGGGTGCTCAGAGACATGGAGACGTTCATCAGACACGAAGATCAATGCACGCATCGCAAGGTGCAGTGTATACACTGTAGTCCCCTAGCCTGGTAGTAGGTGATGTAGTCATGTGGTGCCAGGGTCAAATTTTGAGAGCCTAAAAGACTAGCCGAGTGGGCAACCAGTTCTTGGGCGTAGCTTTGCAACACTAACCACACGTTCACCTCAAGGTGAAGTGTACCCACTTAGTCCCTGAGCCTGACAGTAGATGACATGGTCACGTGGTGCCAGGGTCAGAAAAAATAGTAACCAGAAAAAAGTCCTAAGTATGGTGAGAAACTAAATCATAATGATGACGCAGTCCCTGAGCCACAAGTGGAAATCTCAGATAAATCAAGAAGTGCCAATTATTCAATTCATAGAGAAAAAACCGGATTAATGACTGTATAGTAGAAATTACTGAGCCTTGATGGTATTATGGAGAGGTTGGCGAATATTCGGTGTGCAGTACCAAGTTGCGTCAAAAAATGGGCAACATGGGCCGTAGTTGCACAGATGCCCAGATAACGGCCAAGCACGGCGCGTTGGGGAATTCGGAAGAGCACAGATCAGCATGGTGTGGTTTCCAAAAAACCCTTGAATGCAAAGAGTCAAGAGGATGTCCTTATAACTCCATCGTGGCGGTCTGCGCTCCCACCTTTGCCACTCCATCACCTCATCTTCCTCCTAGCCCTCACTCTCCCCCACTCGCATTCACACACGCACCGCCGCTAGGGCTAAAACGCTTGCGCGAAGGGGCCGAAGAGGGGGGTGTTAGCCCGAAGAAGGCTGCCACCGAGATGAGCCATGACAAGGAGTGGGTACTGTCACTCATGGGGGGGGGACAGAGCTCAACGAGGTGGTGGACGCTGGCATTCTTCCTGATCATGTCACCGCTGGATGGCGTCCGGCCAACGGTGAGCCCTATCCGATGCCCCACACCGATGAACTCATTGTATTTGAAGATTAGTTTTGGCATGGATTTTGGCTCCTAGCACATTCTTTCTTGTGAGATCTATTGGAGTATTGGGTAGTGAGCTTGTGTAATCTTCATCTGAACACTATTCTGCACATTTCGGTGTTTATCCACCTCTACGAGATTTATCTTAGCATTCTTCCCCATTTCAATCTCTTTCAACACTTTTTCTGGCTCAAGAAGAAAAGAGGGAGCGGTTCCAAGGTTGTTGATGGTGTGTATCTATAGCTCCACGATGGGATGGCAAGCGAGTATATTCCTATGCCACTAAATACCTCACTAAAGGGGTGGAATGCTGGGTGTTTCTATATGAAGCAGACTGATCCGACTGTCTAGTGTGATGTCGACCATATTCCGGAGACTCAAAAGAACTGATCGGTGAAGTCGACCAGTGGCAATATGGAACAAGTGAAGGAGCTCCTCGAGCTAATGAGGGGCATGATGATGAGCAGAGTGGTGGTGGCGGTGAACTTCATCCTATGCCATGTCCAGTCCTATAAGGAGAGGGCTCATGTAGGCTTTGACTTCAAGGGAGATACCGATGGCACTTGGGAGAGGACGAAAAACCAGATGAAGGAGGTTGTGCTACACTAGGCTGCCGAACTCCTTGCTCTGAACATGTTGTACACTATGCCAGGGCAGGCAAAACCCTTCAACTACACGAACTCACCTCCTCAGGTAAAAATCTTGACTTTTGTTCCTGGTGCTTTTTTATCCTGTGCTGACGCTGAGCAGTGGACTAATTCGCTTGTGGAAAAATCAATTGGCAGGAATGGGCGGCGTACTTCTTGGGCGTGCTGAGGAGCAAATGGCCAAAGGCAGTGGATGCTAGGCCGACCACTCAGCCGGAGGAAGGTGCCATCAGCACCTTGTCTGAATTCGGAGGTGAAGGTGCTAGTCAAAAGTAGAGTCCCCCCTTGATATTGGAGAAAGTTTGGGGGAAAAGGCAGTGGAAAATGAGCCAGCCCAAAAGAAAAGGAGAATGGTGGATGTAGCTCCCCATGAGTTGGCCAGCATCTCATTTGGTGGTAGTTGGACCGCTCGAACGTAGAGTGCGGTGATATCTGAGTGGTTGGATGATGACGAGGTGCCAGTAGCTCCCCCTCCGAGCACCAAAATGTCATCGCGTGAAACGCGTGTGGAGGTACGATCAAAGGGAGGAGCAGACGTCCAGCGTCAAGTCCTCGAGAAGCAGCCAATCGAGAAGATGCCGATGGTGGGGGCCACAAGACCACTAGCCTAGGATGCATAGGTCAAAACCTAGAGCAAGGCCTAGGTGCTCAGGGAGGTAGTGCCGATTCAGAATCATTCATTGGGAAGCTGACGTGTAAGTATCTTTGCTTTGGGATCGGTGGGTGTCCAATCTTTATAGTGGCGGTGATCGATGGGCTAATCTGATGCAGGACAGGGGCACGTGGAGGATCTAAATCCTTTAGGCCAGACTAGCGAGCAACCAGGGGCTGGTCCTAGTGTGGAGACATTGCGGATAGACTCTGTCCTAGAGTCCCCGGGCGCTCATCGGTTTATGGAGAACAGTCGGTGACAACAATGGGCGATTCGATAGAAACGCCAGGAGCAACAGCGAGAGCTACTAAGTCTTTGAAGGCATAAGCGGGAGCTGCTAGAGCGAGGTCGGTCACTTTGTGTGTAGAGGCCAGCAGCATCGAAGGAGCAAGCAGCACACCCTAAGATGCCACAGGGCGAGGTCGGTCACTTCGTGCGAACACTGAGCCCCCAAGGAGCGTCACCGGCTGTGGAGGAAGAGGACGAGGTCAAGGAGATCGAGTGTGAAGGATCATGACCTTAGACCATCCACATCATCAGCAAATGAGGGGAGGAAGTTGTAGTCATAGAAGAGGGGGATACCACCAGGGAGGTGAAGAGACTACAGTCCACCCTTTGCACGGCTATGAAGCAAATTGAAGTTAGTGTTGCGTCAATGGTGTTCGTCTTGGTGTTATGTATTGCATTCCCTTTTGTCTATTTATGGATCGCGTTGCAGGGCATAACGTGGACTATTGAGCATCACCGGCAACTGGTCAAAAGGATGGAGCCCCTTTTTGAGGAGAACCAAAAGCTGAAGGAGTCCATGAAGGTGATGGAGAAAAACATACAGCAGGCCCAACACGAAAAAGATCTTGCTGAATCAAACACCAAGGACCTAGAGTACCAAAAGGGGACCCTATCTGATCATTTGAGAACTATCTCGAAGCAGTTGAGGGACACTTTCGAGTAGCTAAAGAGCATCTCCGAGTAGAAAAAAGGTATCCCCAATCGGTGAGCTTGTTCTGCATTGCCGACCGGCCTTAATGTAGCCCATGTTTACTATGTTTGTAGAACAAGATGTGGAGCTCAGCCAGCTGTGTCAAGTTGCTGGCCAACTCTAGGAGAAGGAAAAGGCATCTGGGCAAACAGAGAAACTAGCCAAAGAGATAGAGGGTAAGTAGTTCGTGGATGGAGTCGTTCAGTATCAGTCCTTCATTTGATGAATTCCTTTGGCGTTTGTAGAGTATCGATTGAGAACCAAGGCGTAGTTCGATGTGCTGGTGCTGGAGGCGAGGACTGAAAGGGAGAAATTCGATGCCATGGTGGCCGAAGTCAAACTAGTGCTCGACTGTGTCGACCTTGAAGCAAACCCGCTACCCAACGAGAGGCCTCCATGTCTAGATGCCATCATCGACAGATGCAAGGCATCTTGGGAGAACTTCAAAAGCTTCAATTAGGATGTTGCTACCTCCGTTGTGACGCATGCCTTAGCGGTGGTGCGGTCCCATTATCCAGTGATAAATCTTCAGGCAATAGGGGCCGGATTTGCCAGAGGGATGAGCATGGCAAAGGAGGAGCAGCTGAAGGATGTAGTGGAGGATGCTGTGAAGAAGTTGGCCAGTGACGTAGATCTATTCGGCGAGGAGGTTGACGCCTAGCCTCAATAGTGTAAGGAGATGAAACTTGTATGGAACAAAACTTGTGGAGAGTTAACAGCATGAGACCTGAACAAACATTTGTACATTTGTATAAATGCCGTAAGTGAGCAAATTATGTGTATTGTGGCAATTTTAGCTAGTGCTTGCGATGAAAAAGAGATGTGTTGTTAACCCTACGCGTTTATACATGGTATAAGTAGCGTCGGAGCAGTTAGTTCATTACTGGGCTCTTGGCCTTGGCAAGCCCGTATTCCATAATGTTAAGCACTAGAGCCCATGCATGTGTAGGGGAGACAGATGTGACCGAGGAACCACTGCCGACCACCCATAACGCAGAGCACTAGAGCCTATAGCACGTGTAGGGGGAGATCAGAGACAGGGTTTTCTCCAAGGAACACAGAGTGGAACGTTTGCTGCTCGGTGGTTGGCAAAATATCTTAGAGATATTTTAGTATGGAGAAGCGAGGTGAAATGTTTATGGACATCACGTATAATTGCCAGAGTTTATTGAGGTGTAGCTTGGAGCTGGTGATCGTAAATGGACATTAAACTAGAGTGGAGAAATAATGGAGACAGTTTATGGTGACAAAAACTTTATTCATTATGCAGTGAAGAGTGCATATCTGGAGGGTTTCAAGGATAGAAATGTATAAGGTGCTCGATGTGCCATGAATTAGGGATATCGATTCCCTCCTTGTCGCATAGCCGGTAAGACCCTGGTCGGGTAACCTCTTTGACCACGTAGGGCCCTTCCCAGGGGGAGGAGAGCTTGTGCATCCCTTTGGCTTTCTGCTTTCTATGGAGAACGAGGTCACTGACTGCAAATGAATGACCTTTGATATTGCGATTGTAGTATCTTCGTAGGCCTTCTAGACATTTGGCCATGTGGATGCAAGTGATCAGGCGTTCCTCTTAGGCTATGTCGACGTCCTCTGTCCAAATAGCTGCAGCTTGCTCTTCATTATAATGCTCTACCCTACGTGATTGGAAGGCAATGTCTGTAGGAAGTATGGCTTCTAAGCCATAGACCAAAAAATATGGAGATACACCGATGTTGCGACTAGCTTGAGTGTGTAGTCCCCAGACCATAGCTGGGAGCTCTTTAAGCCATCTGCCCAGATGCTTTTCCTCTTTCTAGTATAGTCTCTTTTTGAGGGCATCGAGGATCATGCCGTTTGCCCGTTCGACCTGGCCATTGTCTCTAGGGTGGGAAACAGAGATTTATTTGATGGAGATGCATCGGTCTTCATAGAAGTTCCAAAAATGGTGACTAGTGAATGTAGTTCTAAGGTCGGTGATAATGCTGTTTGGGAGACGGAATCTATGGATGGTATCTTCGAAGAGCTCGACTGCCTTCTTTGTAGTAGCCAAAACAAGCGGCTTGTATTCGATCCACTTGGAGAACTTGTCAATGGCAACGTATACGTATCAAAAACCGCTTGGCGTAGGCTTGCAAGGCCCAATCATGTCTAGTCCCCAGCATGCAAAAGGCCAGGAAGTTGGAATGGTCTACAATTCCTACGCCGACACATGTATTTGCTTGGTGAAAAATTGACATCCTTCACAATGTCGGACGAGGTCTTCTACATTGGCGATGGCCATGGGCCAATAAAAACCAGCTCTGAAAGCTTTGCCAACTAGATTTCTGGAGGCCACTTGATTGCCTAAGGAACCAGAGTGAATTTCAAGAAGTAATTTTCCACCCTCTTCTAGGGTGATGCATTTCTACAGTATCCCTTCCTTGGCGCTTTTCCTCATCAACTCCCATCTATTAGCACATAATGCTTGCTACGACGGATGAGACATTTAGTTTCTATCTTATCGGTGGGTATGTTGGCGCTGGTGAGGTACTTGATGAACTATTCCCTCCAATCTTCAACCGGCAAAGGTACTGTAAGTACCAGCTGCTCTTTAGGGGAACTTCTTGAGCTTCCTTCTCTTCCTTAATAGATGACGTAAAGAGGTCTTGAATGAAGACCCTAGGTAGAATCGCGGCACAAGAAGAGCCTATCTTAGATAGGTGGTCGGCGAGCTGATTTTGGTCTCATACCACGTGGTGGTACTCGATACCATAGAACTTTCTTTCGAGTTTCCTGATCTCAGCACAGTATGCATCCATCTTTTCACTAGAATAGGACCAATCTTTGTTGACTTGGTGGATGACCAGCGTAGAGTCTCTGTATACCATGAGGCGTTTGACGCCGAGCTCGACGGCTGTACGAAGTCCATGGAGACATGCTTCACATTCCACAGCGTTGTTGGAAGCTAGAAAATGAATTCAAAGGACATAATAGAGGTTGTCCTTAGTCGGAGTAATGAATAAAATGCCAGCACTAGCACCATTGATGTTGAGGGCACCATCGAAATACATCACCCAGTGCTCGGGGCAAGCAACGGGGATGGGCTCTTGGATCTCGATCCACTCAGCGACGAAGTCAGCCAGCACCTATGACTTAATGGTAGGCCTGCTTCTGAATTCAATGAAATAAGTGCCAAGCTCGACTGCCCACTTGATGATGCAGCCATTGTCCTCTTTGTTACGGAGGATGTCCCCTAGAGGGAACTCGGTGACCATGGCGGTCTTATAGTACTTGAAGTAATGGTGGAGCTTGCATGATGTGACCAGAATGGCATATAACAGCTTCTGAACCTAAGGGTAATGAGTTTTGGACTCATTAAGAACCTCACTGATGAAGTAGACCGGACATTGTACCTTGTAGGTGTGTCCAACTTCCTCGCGCTCGATGACGATAGCTGTGCTAACAACGCGAGAAGTGGCGGCGATGTAGAACAATAGGGTTTCATCTGTTTGAGGTGCTGTCATGATTGGTGGCTTTGTTAAAAACAACTTGAGCTGCACAAAGGCTGTATATGCCTCCTCTGACTAGGAGAAGTGCTCGAAGACCTTGAGTAGTTTGAAGTATGATAGCCCCTTTTTGCCGAGGCGTGATATAAAGCGGCTGAGAGCAGCCATGCACCCTATGAGCTTCTGTATATCCTTTACACAGGTCGGCTGTTTCATATTGGTAATGATGGAGACCTTGTTGGGGTTGGGTTCGATGCCACGGGTGCTGACGATGTAGCCTAGGAGTATGTCGGATCCAAAGATGCACTTTCAAGGGTTCAACTTCCATCGGTATCTTTTTAGGTTGGCGAACATTTCTTCAAGGCCAGCGATGAGATTGTTGGCGGTTTTGGATTTGACGACCACATCGTCTATGTAAGCTTCGATGTTGCGGCATATCTATTGGTCAAGGCACATCTAGATGGCCCTTTGGTAGGTCGCCCCGGTGTTTTTGAGTCCAAAAGACATGGTGGTATAGCAATATGCACCGAAAGGCATGATGAACTATGTTTTGATCTGGTCATCCTCTTTGAGGGATATCTGGTGATAGCTAGAGTAATAGTCGAGGAAGGAGAGGAGTTCATGGCTAGCGGTGGAGTCTACAACCTTGTCTATCCAAGGCAGACTGAAGGGGTCTTTAGGGCAGTGTTTATTGAGATTAGTGTAATCAACTCACATTCTCCATTCTTTATTCTTCTTTTGAACAAGAACTGGGTTTGCCAGCCACTCAGGGTGATACACTTCTTTAATAAATTCAGCTACTAGGAGCCATTTTATTTCTACACTAATAGCCTTCTTATCTGGCGTGAATCATGGGAGCTTCTGCTTGATCGGCTTGGCGGTCGACGAGACATTCAAGGAGTGTTCGCTCTTCTCTTGTGGTACCCCCGGCATGTCTGTAGGTTTCCACGCAAACACATCGGCGTTGGCATGTAGGAAGGAGATCAGTGTGTTTTCCTATTTGGGGTCGAGATGAGCCCCAATCTTGACGGTCTTGGTGGGGTCATCAAGGCCGAGGCTGACCTCCTTCGTTTCCTTAGACTTGGTGGAGGCACATGGAGGCTCTAGTGCTAGGATCTCCATGTCATCAGCGGGCACTGTCTTGGCGTCGTTGACCATACTAGCCATCTAGATGGAGAGGTTGGTGGCTTCGATGAGGGAGAGACTCTCTGGTTCGCAGGCGTAGGCGATGGAGAGGTTGGCCCATAGAGCCATAACTCCTACAATTGCGGGCATCTTCAATACCAGATAGGCATAGTGCAGTATGGCCATGAACTTGGCCAGAGCTTGCTGACCAAGTATGGCATGGTAGGCGGTGTTGAAGTTGGCGACATAGAAGTTGATGTGTTCAACACGGAAGTTGCTAGCCATGCCGAATTGTACTAGGACGGTGATCTCTCCAAGCAATTAGGGTGCCCTGCAAGGTACCACTCCCTAGAAGGAGGAGTTAGAGGGAGTGAGGTCTTCTACTCCAAGGACCAGCTCCTTTAGGGCTCCGGCGAAGAGCAGGTTCAGGGTGCTTCCACCGTTGATGAGTACTTTCCTGAAGAGTACTTTCTTGATGGTTGCATCAAGAACAAGGGGGAAGCACCCTATGTAGGGGATGTGCGCCAACTGGTTGGCCTTGCTAAAAGTGACGGGGACCTTAGGCCAGGGGCGATAGCTAGGGTCAGTGATAGCGTCGTCTGAGTTGACGGTGAGCACCCGACAAGTGGTGAGTTTTCAATCTCTTCTATTCTCAACGGTGGCGAGGCCCTAAAGATAGTGGCGACCACTTTGACAAAATCCTAGAAGGCGTTATTATTGTCCCTAGGTGGTCGGCGATCTCTAGCTCCGTTGTCATTGTCATCATCCTTATTTTTGGCTTAGAACTCCTTAGCCAAGCCTAGGTAGTCCCTCATCTTGTGCTTGCTGTTCTTGCGGACGGGGCATGGGCCTTTGAGGATTTTCTTATATTGCTCATCGTAGTTACATTTGGTGTGAGGTTCGTCAATGGTGGCGACGATGTTGTCAAGTCAGCGCCAGTGATACTGACCAGCTTTAGACCCTTCTAGCTGACCACAGCTACTGTCCTGATGGTGGCCATGGTTGTCGTAGTAGCAGTCACTATGGCGTCATTCGTCGGGGCGATCGTCGATGCAGCAAGTTAAGCGGCGAGTGTCCGATCCTTGTTGAAGCTTACTTTGGCCTCTTCAGCGTTGGTGTATTGATCGGTGGTTGTGATCATCTCGCCAATCCCCCTTGGTAGCTTACGATTGAATTTGGAGCAGAGGTCATGGTGATGGAGTCCTTGGACAAAGGCGGTGATGACTTCTACTTCTGTGATATTGGGAATAGAATTCCTCATCTCAGAAAAATGTCTGATGTAGCTATGGAGAAGCTCGGACGGTTTCTGATAAATAGGATTCAAATTGTGCTTGGTGCTAGGCCGAGTACATGTAGCCATGTAATTGTTGGTGAAGACCTTCTTCAACTATTTCTAAGATTCGATGGAATCTGGGGCGAGGCTCGTGAGCCAGTTCACTATGGTCGACGTGAGCATGACGGGAACATAGTTCGCCATGACACTGGTATCTCCCCCGATGACATGCATAGCGGTGCCATAAGCTTGTAGCCACTGTGTGGGATTCATCCACCCCTCGTAGGGCTTGACCCCGGTGATTTTGAAACCATGGGGCCACTAGAGTGTTCGGAGTGCTCTCATGAATGCTCGGGGCCCTTCAGGATCATCACCGTTGGGATCAGGAGCATTTGCCAATGTTAAGTGGCTGGAGGGCTGCATCCGGATTACCGATTTCTTGCTCGTATTCTTAACGCCGACGTACTTTCTCCTCATGCCTGGAGAAATGGCACCCATTGATATGATGTCATGCATCCTGGAGGTTGTTGATGTGTTCTTGGACATCTTGATCAACTTCTTGGTCGTGTTGGCGAGGGTTGTTGATATGGTTCCCCCTAGCTCCCCCTAGAGGGGTTGTCTATCATCATGATGTTGGTTGGCAAAATGGCTTCTGCTGGGGCGACGATTGGATCTTAGCGTGGCGGATCAGCGATTCAAGCTTGTCAAGTAGGAAAGTCCCTAATCCTAGCGGATCTCATTAACCTGACAGTGCACAGCTTTAAGCATTACGGTGACCTTGGCGACCTCTGGCATTTGTTCAAGCCGAGCGAACTCATTGGTAGCCATGGTCAAGTTGGCGCTTGGGGTCTTGTAGACATCATGGCCATTGACATGAACGAATTCATTATCGAGGTTATGGCAAAGTGGGCGTGGCCTCCCTTGCTAGTCGAGTTGTTCTCCATTGCGAACAGCCTCGGCTAAAACAATGGCAGCCTCATTCGCTCGGTGCTGCGCATGGTTGGCATTTCTATTGAGGCGCTGTTGGCACTCCTCATCATTTTCCCCATCACGGGATGGCTCATTGGTGCTGACGTGAAAAATCCTTCCCCCAAACCCTGGTGGGAAAGGAGGAAAATCGGAGGGAGTCTCGGAGATCGTTTTCGTGGAGCCTTGGGATTCAGGGCTTCGGGTCTCTTCCAAGATGGTGTGGAGAGATTCCTTGTCAAACTAGCAAATTGCTACCATGTTGATCATAGGCGCGGCCTGGTTGGTGGTGAGGTCAGCAAATGGATGAACATTGCCGAGCTGATCGGTGGTTGGATGAATTCCACCGATCTAGTTAGTGAATTTGCCCCTGAGGGCGTCTTGGTAGGAGGCGGCGATGCTAGTGAGCCCAAAGGGTAGGGCCATTGTTTACACCAAAATTTGTGAAGAAGAATTGCAGGAACTCGAATGCTCCCAAAATCATGTCATCAAGGAATCGATTACATAAATATCGGTATCAGCTGATTCGAATGTAGTACTGGAATCAACTCTCTTCAGATAACGCCAGCAAATAATAATAAAAGCTACAGTTGGCGTCAGGAAAAACATGTTGGACTCTACAAAAAGGGAAAGATTAGGGTCCAAGTTATCTTAAATAGGAATGTTTTCTCGTGTCAAAGATTGTAATGAGTCATGCTTAAATAGGATTCATGCGTAGGTTTCGGGTATAAATATTGGACCCCGGCTATTGTAAAAGACACACAATCAATCAAATACAAGTTACTTACTTTTTCGGCTCTGGCCACCCTTAGGAGTAGGAGTAGAGTAGATCTTGGCGAGTTCTTTAGCGAGCAGGGCTGCATCGGTCCGGCCAACCTCCAGCTTGTATGTAAGTACCGTCATGGCTTATACTTCTGTTCGTACGGCTGCATCGATCCGGTCAACCTCCACTACGACTCTGGTATAAGCTAGTTAACGACTCTTGTCTAGTTCAAGTATGGTTGCATCTATCTGGTCGAGCTCCACTGCTCGAACTAGAATAAGGTCAAGTTATCATCTCTACCCAAGAGTGGCAATCTTTGGTAGATTCATTAAGTTACCGATCTTGCTGATGCTTTTCATTGTTATTAGTCTGCAGCAACATCAATCTGCCCGGTCAAGATCAATTTAGATTTGCCTCATATCCTTTAGATCCGTCATTCATTTTGTTACAACATGATATTGTCTACCTTGAATGACGGTTTATGTTTCATCGACTGTTTTTACTTCGATCTTGATCATGCATAGCACACGGTTAAGGCATGAATAATCTTGAAGAGGTTTGCTGGCTAGTTGAATCTAATTTATAGTTCACCATTATGGCTATAATGATCCAGTCGATCCCCACTAATGGTACTATAGATTGGAGGATGCTAGTTAGTAGATTTGTTCCTGGTTAGGCATGACCTTAGCTATTTGCTATGCCTGCATCGGCTAAATAGCCGATTGCCTATGCGTTAATGTCTACGGTGTGCGTCCATGACTTTACTAATCATGAATAGATCTGTGTACTATAAGGGTTTGATTCATTGCCTTTTTCATGGCTGCATCGATCTGGTCGAACCTCACTGTTAGAGATAGCAGGTTGAGTCTAAGGAGTCCATGGGTTTGTTCTTGTGAAATAGTCGATTGTTCACACGCTGTAGTCCTTTTCACCTGAATTGGCTATTTTAGCCGATTCATCCGAGCCTTCACGTATAGCATGTCTTTCGAAAACCCTGTCAAAGTACGGATGTTTTTGTGGATTCTTTAGTTTTAGTTTGTTACTATCATCATAGCTGCCATCGATCTGGTCGAACCTCACTGTTGGTGGTAACAGATTAGATTCAGAACATTTGTAGATCCGTTTGTATTAGATAGTCGATTCATCCGTGTGCTATATCTTTTCCTAATTAGATTCATCGGCTCAAGACTTTACACTAGCAATATCTATCTAGCCGATGATCTCATTTACATATACGAGCACTGTACCTATCAACATGAAATCAATCTCTACCCACAAGCTTTACAGTCCATAACAGTTGATTTCTATGTGAATCGGCTATTCAATCGCTCTTCCTGTATGGCTGCTCCTAAAGCAGCACACTTGGAACTATCTAGGCAGAAACTGGCATGCTCCACCTTAAATTACTGATAAACTTTCTCTCCTTGTCAATTGCAGGGTCAAATGAACTGGCACATCTTGGGAGGAGTATGCAGGATCGATCATCCCTGCATTGAAGCCAGGTGGATCTCCAGCTCCATCGAGCAGACCCTTCCAGCTTGCTCATGTGCCTAGCACATTTTCGTGCTGACACATATTCTGGCACGCCTGGTGGGACACCACAATTGTCATGGCGGCTTACAACAACAACGACATCCTTATGTTGCCTTATGAAGACTTACCTGATGAGGATAAAGATGTCATCAGCAAAGCTATCGAAGAATTTCAGAACAAGTGTTTGTTGTCCTACACCAAGACATGTGACAATACAATTGTTTAGAAATATCCACTGCCAAGAGTTATGTTGCATGGGCAGACAGATGCATATGAAGCAGAAGATAGGTGTTTCTTCATGAAAGCTGTAAACAAATCTGTTCATGATGCCATATCAAACCATAATGAAATCTTCTTGAACACATTCCACAAGACCATGAAAGAGGTGTTTCACGGGTTTCCAGTTGATTAGATTGGTCTGACTTATTACAACATTCCACATCCATTGACTCAAGAGACTAATCAAGCTGGCACTAGCCATCAAGAAGTAGCACCAGCCAGTAATGATGATGTCTATGTAGTTTAGAGTTCATCTGAACAAGTTCAAGGTGCTACTACAAATTAGATACTGTATAATCCTAGATTATCAGTACAGCATGTGCAACAGCCGGTGGGGCAAGGTCAGAACTAGATGATTAATTTTGGCACATCAGGCCACATACCATCATCGGCTCAAAAAATAGCATCATCAGTTCAAAGGATCCGTAGAGATATAGATCCTAACGTATATAACCAGAGACTTCAAGCAGCAAACCAGTAGAGGACCCAGCAGATAGAGATTCCATAGGGATATCATTATGGCATAGATTACAACACCCTTCACATGATTCCAAATCCAGGGTATCAATGTACACGGGATTTCAATCCATAGATGGGTCAGCAGGTGTAGAGAAATCCAAATTCAAATGCTGATGAGTTATTGCTGAGAGTAACCGAGATGATGAAGAATCAATTTAGTTTGAAGCCGAAAGAGCAGACCTTCTTGTACAAATGCCCATAACTAGAATGGTATGATTTGGTCGCTCTTCCTACAAATTATAGGCTCCTAGAGTTTGCTAAGTTCACTGGCCAAGACAGCACAAGCACAATAGAACATGTTAGTCGGTATCTTACACAATTGGGCAAAGCATCCGTTGAAGAGGCCCATCGAATTCGTTTCTTCTCCTTGTCACTATCAGGGCCAGCCTTCACCTGGTTTTCATCACTGCCAGTTAATTCCATTGCCATTTGGGCTGACCTAGAGAAGAAGTTTCATACATATTTTTACATTGGGATAGGAGAAAAGAGGATTACCGATTTGACAACTATAAGATAGAGAACTAATGAATCGGGCACTGAGTTTCTTTAGAGGTTCCAAGAGACTAGAAATCTGTTCTTCTCACTGAACTTGACTGATGATCAACTAGCTGCTTTGGCCGTTCAAGGAATGTTGCCAATGTGGAGAGAGAAGCTGTTGGGATAAGAATTTGACAACTTGTGTTAGTTGGCTCAACGAGTGGCAGCGCTCAATAGCCAATTCCAGAATATGCGTAGAGATACCTGATTCTAGAAAAGTACCACAATGGCTGAAGCCTATAATCCGTATTCAGTCGATGACTGCTATGAGGACAATGAAGAAGATAAGGTTGCTATGGCCGAATGGAATTGGGGTAAGAAGATAGTAATGGTGCCAAATCCTTGGGGAAGAGGAATCGAAGAGAGCTATGACTTCGACATCATAAAATCAGACAAGCTCTTTGATTTCTTGCTTGAGAAGGGACAGATCAAATTGCCCGATAATCATGTTATGTTGCCACCTGATCAGTTGAAGAATAAGAAGTTCTACAAATTTTACAATGTCACTTCTCATTCTACTAATGAGTGCAGAGTTTTCTGACAGCATATATAGAGGGCTATTTAGCAAGGAAGGCTCAAATTTGATACGCCTCGGAAGATGAAAGTCGATGATAATCCTTTCCTAGGAGATCAGAACATGGTTGATGCTAGGCTGCTCAAAGGGAAGACTAAAGTCCTAACATCAGTCAGATCTAAAGAAACTAGAACAGTCGATCCCAAGATGCAAATATCGGTTGATGAATATAGAGAAATCAGAAGGCGACGTGATGAGCAAAAGAACCAATATGACCATGGAGTAACATCAAAGGATGGGGCAACAAAGCCATGTGTTACATCTCAAATTTTGTTGAATAAATGGTAGCAGCAGAAGGAAAAGGATTATCAGCATTGGTTGGAAGAGCAAGAACACCGGCGTCAATAGGAGAAAGAGAGGTATGAAAGAGAGCAAGCTGAATCACATTGGAATTGTCCTTTCTTCAGACATTGCTGGAATAAAGGTTTGAAGTTGCCTACCAGAAATAACTGTCCAGAATGTAGTGAGCAATATTGGGAGTTTAGGCAATCTCAAGCCAACTACCGGTCTATCCATGCTCAAGATGCGTATCATCATAATAACATGGACTGGCGCTTAAAAATTAGAAGTGTTCATGATCGGCTTGGAAAATGAGTTGTTGATCAAAACTGGGCTGATTATGAAGAAGAAAGTAATGATGAAGAATATGTTTGGCAGGAAGGACAGTGGTGTCCAAGAGGTTTGACTAGAAGCCAGAAAAGAAGAGTGCAACGCCTAAGGAACAAAGAGCTAGAACAGACTTAGGTGTTTGATAAACCTCAAGTGTGGCGTGTTAAGCAAACAGTCAATAGAGAGCAACCAACGGCTAATATTCAGATGGCTTTTCTATTGCCGTCAGAATTTAGAGCTCTAGCAGATCAAGAAGTTTATTCAGATTTTGATGAATCAGAGTATGAGGAAATAGTTGCCAAGTTGATAGTTATACATCAGTCTATATTTGATAAGCCAGTCAAGCATCAGCACCTAAAGGCTTTATATGTAAAAGGTTTTGTTGATAGGAAGCCAATGAACAAGATGTTGGTGGATGGAGGTGCTTTTGTCAATCTTATGCCTTACACCACTTTTCATAAACTTAGCAAGGGACTAGGAGATTTCATTAAAACTGATATGATGCTTAAGGACTTTGGGGGCAATGCGTCTAAGACCCGGGGGGCAATGAACATCGAATTGACAATCGAGAGTAAGACTCTGCTCACCACATTCTTTATCATTGATGGAAAAGGGTCATATAGTTTACTTCTTGGTCGTGATTGGATTCATGCAAACCGTTGTGTGCCATCAACCATGCATTAGTGTTTGATTCAATAGCATGGAGATGATGTCGAGCTGGTTTGCATTGATGAGTCTATGAGTATCGCAACAGTCGATCTAGTCTTTTGGGAGCTAGAAAACTTCGAATGCTTTTCTGGCAAGTTGTGGGAAGGAGGCTTCATTAAGATCAATAATGAAAGCCAATAGTCGATCCAAGCAGTCGACTTTGAAAATTTGTTTTAATGGATAATCCAATAGATGGTACAGATGGCAAACTAGGACATGGCTTCATGTCAGCCGATGAATTGGAAGAGGTAGATATTGGTTCTAGAGATAGGCCTAGGCCGATGTATGTAAGTGCTAAGTTGGATCCTGAGTATAAGCAAGAGTTAGTTGATTTATTAAAGGAATTTAAAGACTATTTTGCTTGGGAATACTATGAGAACCTGGTCTAGACCGATTGATTGTTGAACATAAATTGCCAATCAAACCTGGATATCGGCCGTTTAAACAAGCTCCAAGGAGATTCAACCTAAACGTGCTTGATGATATCAAAAAAGAGACTGAAAGGTTACTAGAAGCAAAGTTTATCTGACCATGTCGATATGTAGAATGGATGTCGAATGTTGTCCCTATGTATAAGAAGAATGGAAAGTTAAGAGTTTGCATCTATTTCAGAGATCTGAATAAGGCCACACCCATGGATGGTTATCCAATGCCAATAGCCAATATGTTGGTAGATGCAGTAGCCGGGCACAAGGTTATTAGCTTCATGGACGGCAATGCAGGATGTAACCAAATTTTCATGGCTAAGGAAGACATAGCAAAGATCGCTTTTCAGGTGCCCTGGCGCAATCGGTTTATTTGAGTGGGTCATGATGACCTTTGGTCTGAAGAATGCCGGTGCAACTTATCAGAGGGCAATGAACTATATTTTTCATAAGTTGATCAGCAGGATTGTTGAAATCTACATTGATGATGTGATGATAAAATCCAAGGGGTACAAGGAGCATCTAGCTAATTTGTGGGAGACTCTAGAATCCACAAGAAAACATGGTCTAAAGATGAATCCTAATAAGTGTGCCTTTGGAGTATCAGCTAGACAATTCTGGGGTTTCATGGTCCACGAGAGAGAAATCGAAGTTAGTCAAAAAAGCATAAAAGCAATTGATGAGGCAGTGCCCCTGACTACTAAAACAGAGTTACAATCTTTGCTTGGTAAGATTAATTTTATCAGAAGGTTTATTTCAAATTTGTTGAAAAGAGTTCTGCCATTTTCTCCCTTATTGAAGTTGAAAATGATCAAGAATTTAAGTGGGGTGGCATACAACAAAAGGCGTTTGAGGAGATAAAAGAATATATGAAATGTCCACCTATGCTTGTCCCTCCTTAGCAATGTAAGCCTTTTAAGTTGTACATATCAGGCGATGAAAAAACAATTGGATCGGCCTTGATGCAAGAGTTTGAAGGAAAAGAGCGAGTTGTTTTCTATCTGAGTAGAAGACTCCTAGATCTAGAAACAAGATATTCTCCCAACGAAAAGTTATGATTGTGCTTATATTTCTCTTGCACTAAGTTGTGACACTACTTATTATCGGCCAAGTGTATGGTTGTTTCCAAGGCTAATGTGATCAAGCACATGTTATCAATGCTAATACTAAATGGGAGAGTGGGAAAGTGGATTCTTGCATTGTTAGAATTTGACTTGTTGTACGAATCGGCTAAAGCAGTCAAAGGGCAAGTAATAGCCAATTTTGTCACCCAGCATCATAAGCCAATTGTTGGCTATGTGGAGCCGGTACCATGGACGTTGTTCTTTGATGGGTCATAATGCAAGCAAGGTGGTGGCATTGGTATTGCTATTATTTCACCTCGGGGGGCAAGTTTCGAGTTTTCTCTTCCAACTGAACCAATGATTACCAACAACCAAGCAGAATATGAAGCTATTCTTAAGGGACATCAATGTCTTCATGAAGTAAAGGCCGAAGCAATTGAAATATTTGAAGATTCACAGTTAATTATTAATCAGTTGATCAGCCTATATGAGTGCAAAGAAGATACTCTGAGAAGATACTATGATGAGTGTCAAAGGTTGCTCATGGAATTTCTTCATGTCTCTTTTTAACATATTCTGAGAGCATGGAATCAAGAGGCTAATCGTTTAGCTTAAAGTGCGTCAAGTTATCGAGTATTTCAAGAAGTCTTGAGTAGTGAAACCCCAAATGATGATTGGAGAGTTGAAATAGCCGATTACCTTAGGAATCCATCACAGAAAGTTGCCAAAAAGCTAAGATATAAATCAACTAAGTATGTTTTACTGGATGATCAATTATAAAACAGTCGATGGGGTGTTGCTCAAATGCTTAAATCAAGAGGAAACTAAGGTGTTAATGGGCGAAGTGCATGAAGGGATATGCGGAGCTCATCAATCGGCTTATAAGATGAAATGTATTATTCACAGAACTAGATATTTTTGGCCAATAATATTGGAAGACTATTTTGAATATTATAAGGGGTGCCAGGACTGTTAACATTTTGGTAATGTCCAGAAATCGCCTACATCGGCTATGAATCCAATAATCAAACCATGGCCGTTTCGAGGCTGGGGAATTGATTTAATTGGCCAGATTTTTCTGCCCTCAAGTAAAGGACATAAGTTCATATTGGTAGCAATGGATTACTTCACTAAGTGGGTTGAGGCAATTCCTTTGAAGACTGTAACCTCAAAGAACATGGTTAATTTTGTCAAGGCGCATATTGTGTATCGTTTTGGGATTCCTCAAACTATCACTACCGATCATGGGACAATGTTCACATCAGAGGAGTTTGGAGATTTTGCTGCCAGTATGGGAATTAAGCTACTAAATTCTTCTCCTTACTATGCTCAGGCTAATGGCCAGGCAGAGGCGTCCAATCAGATTATGATTAAGCTGATCAAGAAAAAGATTGAGGAGTAGCCAAGGAAGTGGCATTCAATGCTTAATGAGGCATTATGGGCATATAGGATGGCCTATCATGAATCGATTAAAATGTCACCTTATGAACTTGTGTACGGCCATAATGCAGTCCTTCCTTGGGAAGTTCAAACTGGATCGAGGCGTGTTACATTGCAAAATGATTTGTCAGCCGAAGTCTACAAGAATCTTATGATAGATGACTTAGAGGACTTGAGTTGCCATCAGCTGCGTGCTCTTAAGAATATTGAAGCCAATAAACTGAGGGTTGCAAAATATTACAATAGAAAGGTCAAGAGCAAGCAATTTTCTAAAGGACACTTGATCTAGAAAGTAAAATTGCCGATCGGGTCAAAAGACAGCAAGTTCGGCAAATGGTCACCTAACTAGGAAGGACCTTATCGGATTAAACATTGTGCGCCTGGTAATGCTTATATTTTGGAAACACTAAGAGGAGAGGAAGAATTTGGTAGAGCAATCAATGGGAAATATCTAAAGAAATATTATCCTAGCGTTTGGATTAATACTTAAAAACTGATTTGTTCGGTCATCGGCTCTAATAGCTGATACCAGAAGGGTATCGCCTCTAGTACAAAAATAAACCCGAAGGGGTAGAAGCCGGTATGATATGTATCGCCTACAAGAGCAAAGCAACATGGATAGATTGATGCATGGAATATGGAGTACGAAGCAAAAGAAAAATCACTTAAGACGAAGAAATTGTTTGCTGATATCACCTATTACAAACTATAGGCTAGAAAACACTTTGTTTACTATATCATCGGCCTAGGAAGTAAGGGTTACAGAGTTGGTGGCATCGAAGAAATCCTCGACCAGGTGCTCATGATCCCTAGGATGTGTCGTGGCTGGAAAACCATGGGGAAAAGCTAGAGCTCGTGGCCAGAACAGGCTTGCGCAGGGCCAACGCCATGGCAGCACCATGACAAATGCCATGCAGAGCGACCTCCCTGACATGGTTTGGGATGTCATGCAAGCGAACCACTGGAACGGTGTCTCTGGCATTGACAAATTCTATCATGTACTCCATAGCTGATCGGAGGCTTTCTAGCTGAGCTGATAGATCTAAAAGATTCAAAGGGGCGATGATCAGGATCTTGAAGATAAAATTAAGAAGAGACGAATAGTTGTGGTAGACATCTCACCCGTGATTCTAGCCTCAGCCTCGGCCAACCTATCCTCCACTGGATCGGCCTCGGAAGGCGATCGGCATCGAACCGTGGCCAAAGCGGATTCTGCAAGGGAGAGGCAGTCGGTGAGATTCTAGCTCGCCCAATAAATAGAGGCGAGTAGATCATCGTTGTCGATCCATCTCCTCAGATAGCAGGGGAGCAAGCGGTGAGCTGTTGACAAGGATGATCCCAAAAGCTTAGTAGAGTCGGCCCTATGTTCTAGGATAGTAGGGGCATCCTGAGTTGCACCCTCCTGATAACAAAGGCGTTGGCATGATAACGCAGATCTATTGAGAGCCCCCTCAGCAGACCTCTTGTTGTTCTCCATGATCTTAAACCTATGGGAAAGCAGAAATCGCACCAAAGACACGAAAGGTTTGGGACGAAGCAGATTATTTTTCGATCCATAGCCATGACCCGTATATATAGCCCAGGAAGGTGGGAGGATAGATTTTGTCGGAGTTATGAAATTGAAGTCAGATATGGAAACGGATCGACACTCTAGAAATTTAGGGGATGGATCATGAAGAGATAACAGATTCGGACTTATTGCTTCCCATAATCACAAAATATCATGGGATGGATACGAAGGGTTTACATTGATCAGCGATCAACCTACCAAGGCTTCTTTGGATTGAAGGGAGTCCGAGTCCCCACAAGGCCAGAGGTCATCATGAACCGAGTCACATTGGCCCATTGATAAAATTATACCAAGAGAAGGGGAAAAGCCACCTGCTTAACAGATGCCCAACTGATTTCTCAGTGGCTAAGAAACTATGGGAAAGAAGTCTGTGGCTTTCCCGATGGGCATTTGATGGAGTGAACAAGGGGAAGGTGTCCACACATTTTAGCCCCCGCAAACACTAGAACAGCTCTGCGAGCATGGAGAGAAGACTCAGGTGATATCACAAGAATTCTTCTAACCGTAGTAGTTGATCCTCTTGCTTGACAAGGTGTTAAGATGAGCGACACAATCACCCTATGCACAAGAATTCTTCTAACCACTCAAGATCTTCATGGCGAAAAATTAGACCATGGAGGGTCTAGCAGAGCCAGAGGCACTCGAGGAAGCAGGCAGCAGAGAAACATAACTGAGTTGTTGAATTGCTCTCGCCAGAGTCGGAAGACATTTTATAGTTGGCCTAGAAAGATGGATCCAAGCGTCAGTGAAGCAATGATGCTCTCGTAAAAATTTTGAAGCATGGGCTCATAAGCTGGCAAAGACGGTGATAGACGGTAGACCCTAGATCAAGATTCTCTACCCATGACCACGGACCAATCGAGGGTATAGGCATGATAATTTTGGAATAAAATTACTTTTATCCCAAAATTGGGGGCATGTGTTTACACCAAAATTTGGGTAGAAGAATTACAGGAACTCGAATGCTCCAAAAATCATGTCATCGAGGAATCGATTGCATAAAAATTGGTATTAGCTGATTTGAATGTAGTACTGGAATCGGTTCTCTTCAGATAGCGCCAATAGATAACGATAAAAGCTACAGTTGGTGTCAGGAAAAACATGTTGGACTCTACAAAAATGGAAAGATTAGGGTACAAGTTATCTTAAATTAGGAATGTTTTCTCTTGTGTCAAAGATTGTAATGAGTCATGCTTAAATAGGATTCATGCATAGGTTTCGGGTATAAATATTGGACCCTGGCTATTGTAAAAGATACACAATCAATCAAATACAAGTTACTTACTTTTTCGGCTCCGGCCACCTGTTAGGAGTAGGAGTAGAGTAGATCTTGGCGAGTTCTTCAGTGAGCAGGGCTGCATCGGTTCGGCTGACCTCCGGCTCGTCTGTAAGTACCGTCATGGCTTATACTTCTGTTCGTATGGCTGCATCGATCCGGCCAACCTCCACAGCGACTCTAGTATAAGCTAGTTATCAACTCTTGTCTAGTTCAAGTACGGCTACATCGATCCGGTCGACCTCCACTGCTCAAACTAGATTAAGGTCAAGTTATCAGCTATACCCAAGAGTGGCAATCTTTGGTAGATTTATTAAGTTACTGATCTTGCTGATGTTTTTCATTGTTATTAGTCTACAGCAACATCAATCTGCCCGGTCAAGATCAATTTAGAACGGTCTCATATCCTTTAGATCCGTTGTTCGTTTTGTTAAAACATGATATTGTCTACCTTGAACGACGGTTTATGTTTCATCGGCTGTTTTTACTTCGATCTTGATCATGCATAGCATGTAGTTAAGGCATGAATAATCTTGAAGAGGTTTGCTAGCTAGTTGAATCTAATTTATAGTTCACCATTATGGCTGTAACAATCCGGTCGATCCCCACTGACGGCACTGTAGATTGGAGGATGTTAGTTAGTAGATTTGTTCCTGGTTAGGTGTGACCTTAGCTATTTGCTATGCCTGCATCGGCTAAATAGCCGATCGCCTGTGCGTTAATGCCTACAGTGTGCTTCCATGACTCTGTTAATCATGAATAGATTTGTGTACTTTAAGGGTTTGATTCATTGTATTTTTCACGGCTGCATCGATCCGGTCGAACCCCACTATTAGAGATAGCAGGTTGAGTCTGAGGAGTCCATGGGTTTGTTCATGTGAAATAGTCGATTGTTCACATGCTGTATTCCTTTTCACCTAAATTGACTATTTTAGCCGATTTAACCGAGCCTTCATGTATAGCATGTCTTTTAGAAAGCCTGTCGAAGTACGGATGTTTTTGCGGATTCTTTTGTTTTAGTTTGTTACTATCATCATAACTGCCATCAATCCGATCGAACCTCACTATTGGTGGTAATAGATTAGATTTAGAGTGTTTATAGATCCGTTCATATCAGATAGTCGATTCGTTCGTGTGCTATATCTTTTCCTGATTAGATTCGTCGGCTCAAGACTTTACACTGGCAATATCTATCTAGCTAATGATCTCATTTACATATACGAGCAATGTACCTATCAACATGAAATCAATCTCTACCCATGAGCTATACAGTCTGTAACAGCCGATTTCTGTGCGGATCGGCTATTCAATCGCTCTCTCGTATGGCTACTCCTGAAGCGGCACACTTGGAACTGTCTAGGCATAGACCGGCATGTTCCACCTTAAATTACTGATAAACTTTCTCTCCTTGTCAATTACAGGGTCAAATTTACTGGCATGTCTCGGGAGGAGTACGTAGGACCGATCATCCCTATGTTGAAGCCAGACGGATCTCCAGCTCCATCGAGCAAACCCTTCCAGCTTGCTCATGTGCCCAGCACATTTTTGTGCCGATAGCTGTTAAGGCGCCATCTCTTTGGCTATGCTGATCAAGCCTAGGTAGATTAGATCTATGAGGTAGTTGACACTGAGTGGCTGGTCGGCGATGGATCATGCGCACTTCCTACGTCATAATGATGACAAGGGGCTCCTCAGACCACCTACGATGGCGGAAGTGTATGGACTCGTCAGAGCATGTCATTCGGCGATGTGGACATGGCAAAAATGCCTTGTCATCTGCAGGTCAGACAAGGGCCAATTTGGTAATGGACAAGTAGTTGGAAAGCTTTTGGTTTACTTGATCGATAGATGCGACCAAGTCGTCGTTGTCGATTTGCTTCCTTAGGTAGCGAGGGAGCGACCAACGAGTTGCTGATGAAGATGACCTCAGAGGTGGTTCTGAGATCAGATCTGCTAGCGCAGGCATAGGCGTAATTGATGCAGTAGAGTTTTGCACCGGCTTGACAATCTTCCCATCACTGTTGTCATTGATGAACCAGGAGATTGACCCAACTGTGAAGGTTTGGATGGGCTTTGGGGAGAATGGAGAGCTTGAAAATCGTACCATCTTGTTTGCCATGAAACAACACGTACACCCCTACCTGGCGTGCCAACTGTAGACTAAATATGCTTGGTAGTCCACCGAGGGGGATCCCCATGATTGTAGATTGATCGGAGGGATGTGTGAGATCAAGAACAAGATGGCAATAGAGACACAAGAGTTAGACAGGTTCAGGCAGCCAGCATGACGTAATACCCTACTCCTGTGGTCTGTTGGTTTGTATTGGCTATCATATGATATTACGTGTGTTTTGAGGGGGTCCCCTACCCGCCTTATATAGTTGAGGGATAGGGTTACAAGTTAGTTAGATCTAGGAGATAACCGGTAAGTAATAACAGATTACATGAATCATGGGATCGTAACATATCCTAACAGATTACGCAGTATCTTCAGGATATCTTCCTGAAGTCTTGCAGAGCGCGCCGAGCAGCACCATGCTCCGCCAGGGTTCGTGTTGTGGGCTAGGTCATCCTTGGCGACACGGCCCATATCTTGTGCCATGGGTATCTGAGGTTGTACCCCCACATTGGTGAAGAGAGTGGTGTCAACCTTTGTCGCAGAACCGACCAATTTATCAGAGCACAAGTACAATGGTAGCCCACAAGCGGTTGCACTGTCATACTTGAGTCCATATAAACCTGGTAGTCTGTCGAGTACCACGACGGGTCTCGATAAACGATTCACAACAACCAAGATCATACATGATTCAACATACATGTCACATATTACATAAAGTTCATAGATACATTTCCATCATCAGAGTATGAAACAAAGTTATTACAAACCAAGTTTGATAGATAATAGCAGAAGCAAATTAAGTTTGAAAGTAGCATTTGCCAACATAGTTTAATACAGTGCCAACATACGATCACAATCTAGAAAAGCATGTAGAAGGATTAACAAATAAGCCTGCCCAAGGCTTACTCCTCATCCACAGCGGGATAGAAGCAACTCTTGCAATACCCATGATAAACTGTGCCATCTACAACAATGGGAAATAAAACCCTGAGTACGAGAAGGTACTCAGCTAGACTTACCCGTCATAAACCAGAAATAAATTGACTCCAAGGATTATGCAAGGCTGTATAAGTGGATATAGCCTGACAACATTTTGCATAAAAAGCGATTAACTCAGTTATACAATTGTAATTCTATTATCAAGTTAATCATGACTATCCATCTCTAAATTAGCAACTATCCTATGCTAAACATGTGGTATATCATTTTAAGAGCATACAATAGTAACCATAGCAGGTATTGTAATTCCATGTTTATCAGAACCATCATATTCCATAATACAATTACTACGATGTTGGGGCTAGCCAAGTTTCACACTATCCGGGAGAGACGGTGATTCGAATCGATTTCAACCAGCTAGGAATTTTATTCCTAAAACAAACCCAGGCAGACTAGATTAACGGTCACCTTAGGTCATCTTTGGTACAACTCAAGTACACATTTCGTGGGTTCGCCCAGCGCCGCACAATCAGGGACAACCAAATGCCAGGACGTTCAGGCCCAGCCTACCCTTGGGCTCAGTTTGGCTCCCCACACATCTTTACTACCATCCAAAGTGCGCACTCTTACAGAGCGGGGCCCGCCCTGAGTTGAGCTACTCGGCTTAGCGGTCGGAACGAGTTATCATGCCAGCTAAGTGATAGGCATGCGCTCAATCTTGTCAGAAGTGCCAACAACGGTATGGTCCTTAATCAGCACAGATGGAATCACATGAGTCAACCAACTATAGACTCCGTCCGGCCTCGATTTACATCACCCCATGGTTCTTTTCTACGATAGCAAATATAGCCAACCGTGCTTCAGTATCCACCTATATCTCGCAGGTGATAGGAAATCACCCGACTTCAACCGGTCTAAGCATAGCTAAGCATATATTGGATCCTGGATCTACATAGGGTTCAAGGTAGTATTTCTAGACAAGAAAATCATATTCATCAAGTGGTTCCAATCAACTCTTATAACCTAATGCATCAATCATAAAGGACTCGAGTAAAATTTTGTAAAACACTGGGAGACTTAGAATGCTCTGGGGCTTGCCTTTCTGAAAGGAAGTGGGATGGTGGTCAGGGCACTCCGGAAGCTCTTCTGGGGTTTGCTCCTCGCCTCTGGGAGCTGTGGCTTGAGGAATCTCTTGCTGGTCCCCTTCCTCTCCTTCGTTGAATTCCAGCAACGTTATCTCCTCTGTCGATCCTATATGCATGAATATGGCATAAGATATTGTGAATGCATACATGCTGACAAGTATAGTATAATGATACATGTTGAATGCATTCTTATAAGTATTCTTAACAACATGTTGTGAAAGTAATAACAAGTGTATCATGTTTTACTGAGCATGTGCATATCTCTTCTTAATTACTAAATCAAACACTTCAGCAATTCATTTACTACACCACAAAACAGTGGCTACTTGTTTTACTCATAACTAGAGTTCTGTTTATCCAAATGCTGTGATCTTGGACTTTCTGGAAAGCATATAAATTGTCTACAACTCTTATTTAATCACCAAAATCTAATTCACACTCTATCCTAACCAAAACAGGCAAACAGTCCAGTGCTGTCTAGAAATTCCAGAGAGCAAGCATTTCGGAATACTAACTTTAAACAGTTATGACACCTAAACCCTTTGGCCTATTGTCTTGAAATTTTAACACAAGATGTGTGACGAAGCTACCTACAACTTTTTTATTAACCATTTTTGCAGCAAACATCATTTTTACTATGTAACATTCCAAACTACAAAATCTGTCCGAAAACTCTTCTCACCCGAATTATAAAGCAACGATATTTTTACTTCATATAAACATTCCAAATTTGACCTTACCAAGCATACCAACAGTTCAAGGACATCAAATAAACTCAAGAAAACATAATGTCCATCCCAAACTATTCATTTAAATGCCTTTATCAAATAAACTAGATAATTAGGTTAAATAATAAACATATACCAATGTGCATAATAAATTCTCAGAAAATTATAGTGAACTCCTAATTCTCACAATAGGGTACTATAAAATTTTCATACCATTTGCACATATATAACCTGCTTTACAAAAATGACAAGCTAGCAATGCCACTTTTAGCAAAAATAGTAAACCCTATAGAAAAGTGTCAAACAATAGATTATATATTTCTCCTAGCACCATAATAGTGCCATACTACTGTACAAAAATTTGCATAGTAATATATTACATATTTTTATCCCTACAAATTTCCTTAGAAAAATGCTATTTATTAATGAGTAAATAGAAAGACCATATTTAATTCAAGTTTACAGCAAGCTTATTATTTTTCCTAGCTAGAGCTTGTCAATACAGAACCCATAAAATTGGAATCACATTTTTATCATTTTTCTAGCTGAAGATATCAAATTTATAAAATGGTAAACATACAAAAAGCATTTATATAAACACATTTAAATCTCCAATAAAAACATCAAAAACTGTACATATGATATTTTTATAAAATACTACACTTCCTATAGAACACAACAAACTTTGGTTCATAATATTTGGATCTCTATAGCTGAACTTATCCATTTTCAAAGATTTCATCTAAATAGGAAATAAATGAACTACCCTACTGCTGTACAGTCAGTGACAACTGGGACCCGCTGTCAATCGGCCCCATCTGTCAGCGAACAGAAAACAGAGAAATCACATGGCGCGGCGATAACTCATCGGCGACGACTTCTCCGGCGACGACACGTCGACTACTGTGATCCCATCAACCTTGCGCACATGCTAGACTAGTTATTTGGGTGGATTAGCGACGTGGAGCACGACGGTGGTGTTCATGGCGGCTCAGCGGTGCAGGTCGACAGCGCTACGCTGGCGGTGACCACGGTGACTCAAGCTAAGGCTCGGACGAACCTCTACTGACCATGGCGAACCTAGTGCACAAGATTACACAGTGGATGGTGGACGGAGATGGTGTAGCCACAAGGACGGGGCTCGGCGGTGCTACTCCGGCGAGGTCGTGTGTGGCACGGCGGCTTACCAGGCGCTGTTGGTGAGCCCAGGTGGGTGAGGTGAGACTCGGTGATGGTAGTGGAGTGGCTCCGGTGGCGAATGGGCGAGGCAGAGCGAGCTGGTGCCGATGATGGCGACGGCGGCGCTGCTACGAACGGTGAAGGAGGATGTAGTGAAAATGAAAAATGGGAGCGCGGGGCATCACGGACGAGCGCTAGGGTGATAAAGGCGTGCTCTGGCCCGGCGCGGCCTGGCTGGGCAGACCGGCGGCGACGCGCGGCTCTCCACCAGCACCACACGGCGGCCAACGCCTGTGGCTGGTCGGCCATTGAAGGCTGGTCTGGTTCAGTCATCAGCGACCCGAACCGAGCCTGACAGCGTGATTTCAAGCAGCAAAATCTCCTAGCCCGTAGCTTGTTAGTGCAAACAACCTAAACATAATTTGTAGACCTATGTACCAGCTCCAATTACTCTTAAAGAATCAAGTGCTAATTCTCAACCAAAACCGAGTAAAGTCAAACCAAAGTTGAGCTTGTCAACTGTCAGTCGAAAATGACTTCGCGAAATTTGCTAAGTGTTGAAAACAGTGCGAAGTTGATTTTTGTGAGCCAATTTCAAGCATGTTAGGAGCTAAACTAGTCCATGACCCAAACATAAAAGTTGTTCCCCTTATCAAATACTACAACTTTGCTTTAGTGACCACATACATGCAAAGTCTCTATCATATGGTTCAAACTTGGTCAAACCCATTACATTCAAATGATGCCTTATGCTTGAACTATGACTTAGTGACCAATTTAGCCCTAGCCATGAATTCCAAAGTTGTTCATCATGATACTCTAAACATGTTTAAGCTATTTGCAAGGTCACACTATCATTTCATACATTAGTTGCACATAAAGCTTCCCAGTTCAACACACATAGCATCACTTAAGTACTTGATTAGACAAAATGATCTTCATGAACATTGTTCCACTAGTCATCATAAGTGTAGCTAATATGTTTTAGTGACTCACATCCATCATTTACATGTATTCACTCATGATCATATGCATATATACAAGGAAACATGAAATAACAAGCAATGTTGCATATATTTCAATCACATGTTTCAATTGTAAAAGCTTATATATGAATGCTCGATGCTCATGCTCATGCAATGCAAGTCAATTTATGCAAGGCTAACACCTAGGGTGTTACAACCTTTCCCATCCAAAATTCCTTAGAGAGTTGGAAATCCCTCAATCTCTCATACCATGCTCTTGGTGCTTGCTTCAAGCCATACAAAGCCATTCTCAACTTGTAAACATGGTTGTGTTTCTTCTCATCTTCAAAGCTAGGAGGTTGCTCAACATACACCGTGGATGGTGGACGGAGATGGTGTAGCCACGAGGATGGGGCTCGGCGGTGATATTCCAGCGAGGCCGTGTGTGGCACGACGGCTTACCAGGCGCTGTTAGTGAGCACAGGTGGGTGCGGTGAGACTCGGTGATGGTAGTGGAGTGGCTGCGGTGGCGAATGGGCGAGGCGGAGAGAGCTGGTGTCGATGATGGCGACGGCGGGGCTGCTTGTGCCGTGGCGGTGCTGCGCTGCTGCGAACGGCGAAGGAAGATGTAGTGAAAATGAAAATGGGAGCACGGGGCATCATGGACGAGCGCTGGGGTGATAAAGGCGTGCTTTGGCCCAGCGTGGCCTGGCTGGGCAGACCGATGGCGACGCGCGGCTCTCCACCGGCACCACGCGGCGGCCAACGCCTGTGGCTGGTCGGCCACTGAAGGCTGGTCTGGTTCAGTCATCAGTGACCCGAACCGAGCCTGACAACGTGCTTTCAAGCAGCAAAATCTCCTAGCCCGTGGCTTGTTAGTGCAAACAACCTAAACATAATTTGTAGACCTATGTACCAGCTCCAATTACTCTTAAAGAATCAAGTGCTAATTCTCAACCAAAACCGAGTAAAGTCAAACCAAAGTTGAGCTTGTCAACTGTCAGTCGAAAATGACTTCGCAAAATTTGCTAAGTGTTGAAAACAGTGCAAAGTTGATTTTTGTGAGCCAATTTCAAGCATGTTAAGGGCTAAACTAGTCCATGACCCAAACATAAAAGTTGTTCCCCTTATCAAATACTACAACTTTGCTTTAGTGACCACATACATGCAAAGTCTCTATCATATGGTTCAAACTTGGTCAAACCCATTACATTCAATTGATGCCTTATGCTTGAACTATGACTTAGTGACCAATTTAGCCCTAGCCATGAATACCAAAGTTGTTCATCATGATACTCGAAACATGTTTAAGCTATTTGCAAGGTCACACTATCATTTCATACATTAGTTGCACATAAAGCTTCCTAGTTCAACACACATAGCATCACTTAAGTACTTGATTAGACAAAATGATCTTCATGAACATTGTTCCACTAGTCATCATAAGTGTAGCTAATATGTTTTAGTGACTCACATCCATCATTTACATGTATTCACTCATGATCATATGCATATATACAAGGAAACATGAAATAACAAGCAATGTTGCATATGTTTCAATCACATGTTTCAATTGTAAAAGCTTATATATGAATGCTCGATGCTCATGCTCATGCAATGCAAGTCAATTTATGCAAGGCTAACACCTAGGGTGTTACAACCTTTCCCATCCAAAATTCCTTAGAGAGTTGGAAGTCCCTTAATCTCTCATACCATGCTCTTGGTGCTTCCTTCAAGCCATACAAAGCCATTCTCAACTTGTAAACATGGTTGTGTTTCTTCTCATCTTCAAAGCTAGGAGGTTGCTCAACATACACCGTGGATGGTGGACGGAGATGGTGTAGCCACAAGGATGGGGCTCGGCGGTGATATTCCAGCGAGGCCGTGCGTGGCACGACGGCTTACCAGGCACTGTTGGTGAGCACAGGTGGGTGCGGTGAGACTCGGTGATGGTAGTGGAGTGGCTGCGGTGGCAAATGGGCGAGGCGGAGAGAGCTGGTGTCGATGATGGCGACGGCGGGGCTGCTTGTGCCGTGGCGGTGCTGCGCTGCTGCGAACGGCGAAGGAAGATGTAGTGAAAATGAAAATGGGAGCACGGGGCATCATGGACAAGCGCTGGGGTGATAAAGGCGTGCTTTGGCCCGACGCGGCCTGGCTGGGCAGACCGATGGCGACGCGCGGCTCTCCACCGGCACCACGCGGCGGCCAACGCCTGTGGCTGGTCGGCCACTGAAGGCTGGTCTGGTTCAGTCATCAGTGACTCGAACCGAGCCTGACAACGTGATTTCAAGCAGCAAAATCTCCTAGCCCATGGCTTGTTAGTGCAAACAACCTAAACATAATTTGTAGACCTATGTACCAGCTCCAATTACTCTTAAAGAATCAAGTGCTAATTCTCAACCAAAACCGAGTAAAGTCAAACCAAAGTTGAGCTTGTCAACTGTCAGTCGAAAATGACTTCGCAAAATTTGCTGTGTTGAAAACAGTGCAAAGTTGATTTTTGTGAGCCAATTTCAAGCATGTTAGGGGCTAAACTAGTCCATGACCCAAACATAAAAGTTGTTCCCCTTATCAAATACTACAACTTTGCTTTAGTGACCACATACATGCAAAGTCTCTATCATATGGTTCAAACTTGGTCAAACCCATTACATTCAAATGATGCCTTATGCTTGAACTATGATTAGTGACCAATTTAGCCCTAGCCATGAATACCAAAGTTGTTCATCATGATACTCTAAACATGTTTAAGCTATTTGCAAGGTCACACTATCATTTCATACATTAGTTGCACATAAAGCTTCCCGGTTCAACACACATAGCATCACTTAAGTACTTGATTAGACAAAATGATCTTCATGAACATTGTTCCACTAGTCATCATAAGTGTAGCTAATATGTTTTAGTGACTCACATCCATCATTTACATGTATTCACTCATGATCATATGCATATATACAAGGAAACATGAAATAACAAGCAATGTTGCATATGTTTCAATCACATGTTTCAATTGTAAAAGCTTATATATGAATGCTCGATGCTCATGCTCATGCAATGCAAGTCAATTTATGCAAGGCTAACACCTAGGGTGTTACAACCTTTCCCATCCAAAATTCCTTAGAGAGTTGGAAGTCCCTTAATCTCTCATACCATGCTCTTGGTGCTTCCTTCAAGCCATACAAAGCCATTCTCAACTTGTAAACATGGTTGTGTTTCTTCTCATCTTCAAAGCTAGGAGGTTGCTCAACATACACCGTGGATGGTGGACGGAGATGGTGTAGCCACAAGGATGGGGCTCGGCGGTGATATTCCAGCGAGGCCGTGCGTGGCACGACGGCTTACCAGGCACTGTTGGTGAGCACAGGTGGGTGCGGTGAGACTCGGTGATGGTAGTGGAGTGGCTGCGGTGGCAAATGGGCGAGGCGGAGAGAGCTGGTGTCGATGATGGCGACGGCGGGGCTGCTTGTGCCGTGGCGGTGCTGCGCTGCTGCGAACGGCGAAGGAAGATGTAGTGAAAATGAAAATGGGAGCACGGGGCATCATGGACAAGCGCTGGGGTGATAAAGGCGTGCTTTGGCCCGACGCGGCCTGGCTGGGCAGACCGATGGCGACGCGCGGCTCTCCACCGGCACCACGCGGCGGCCAACGCCTGTGGCTGGTCGGCCACTGAAGGCTGGTCTGGTTCAGTCATCAGTGACTCGAACCGAGCCTGACAACGTGATTTCAAGCAGCAAAATCTCCTAGCCCATGGCTTGTTAGTGCAAACAACCTAAACATAATTTGTAGACCTATGTACCAGCTCCAATTACTCTTAAAGAATCAAGTGCTAATTCTCAACCAAAACCGAGTAAAGTCAAACCAAAGTTGAGCTTGTCAACTGTCAGTCGAAAATGACTTCGCAAAATTTGCTGTGTTGAAAACAGTGCAAAGTTGATTTTTGTGAGCCAATTTCAAGCATGTTAGGGGCTAAACTAGTCCATGACCCAAACATAAAAGTTGTTCCCCTTATCAAATACTACAACTTTGCTTTAGTGACCACATACATGCAAAGTCTCTATCATATGGTTCAAACTTGGTCAAACCCATTACATTCAAATGATGCCTTATGCTTGAACTATGATTAGTGACCAATTTAGCCCTAGCCATGAATACCAAAGTTGTTCATCATGATACTCTAAACATGTTTAAGCTATTTGCAAGGTCACACTATCATTTCATACATTAGTTGCACATAAAGCTTCCCGGTTCAACACACATAGCATCACTTAAGTACTTGATTAGACAAAATGATCTTCATGAACATTGTTCCACTAGTCATCATAAGTGTAGCTAATATGTTTTAGTGACTCACATCCATCATTTACATGTATTCACTCATGATCATATGCATATATACAAGGAAACATGAAATAACAAGCAATGTTGCATATGTTTCAATCACATGTTTCAATTGTAAAAGCTTATATATGAATGCTCGATGCTCATGCTCATGCAATGCAAGTCAATTTATGCAAGGCTAACACCTAGGGTGTTACAACCTTTCCCATCCAAAATTCCTTAGAGAGTTGGAAATCCCTCAATCTCTCATACCATGCTCTTGGTGCTTGCTTCAAGCCATACAAAGCCATTCTCAACTTGTAAACATGGTTGTGTTTCTTCTCATCTTCAAAGCTAGGAGGTTGCTCAACATACACCGTGGATGGTGGACGGAGATGGTGTAGCCACGAGGATGGGGCTCGGCGGTGATATTCCAGCGAGGCCGTGTGTGGCACGACGGCTTACCAGGCGCTGTTAGTGAGCACAGGTGGGTGCGGTGAGACTCGGTGATGGTAGTGGAGTGGCTGCGGTGGCGAATGGGCGAGGCGGAGAGAGCTGGTGTCGATGATGGCGACGGCGGGGCTGCTTGTGCCATGGCGGTGCTGCGCTGCTGCGAACGGCGAAGGAAGATGTAGTGAAAATGAAAATGGGAGCACGGGGCATCATGGACGAGCGCTGGGGTGATAAAGGCGTGCTTTGGCCCAGCGTGGCCTGGCTGGGCAGACCGATGGCGACGCGCGGCTCTCCACCGGCACCACGTGGCGGCCAACGCCTGTGGCTGGTCGGCCACTGAAGGCTGGTCTGGTTCAGTCATCAGTGACCCGAACCGAGCCTGACAACGTGATTTCATGCAGCAAAATCTCCTAGCCCGTGGCTTGTTAGTGCAAACAACCTAAACATAATTTGTAGACCTATGTACCAGCTCCAATTACTCTTAAAGAATCAAGTGCTAATTCTGAACCAAAACCGAGTAAAGTCAAACCAAAGTTGAGCTTGTCAACTGTCAGTCGAAAATGACTTCACAAAATTTGCTAAGTGTTGAAAACAGTGCAAAGTTGATTTTTGTGAGCCAATTTCAAGCATGTTAGGGGCTAAACTAGTCCATGACCCAAACATAAAAGTTGTTCCCCTTATCAAATACTACAACTTTGCTTTAGTGACCACATACATGCAAAGTCTCTATCATATGGTTCAAACTTGGTCAAACCCATTACATTCAAATCATGCCTTATGCTTGAACTATGACTTAGTGACCAATTTAGCCCTAGCCATGAATACCAAAGTTGTTCATCATGATACTCGAAACATGTTTAAGCTATTTGCAAGGTCACACTATCATTTCATACATTAGTTGCACATAAAGCTTCCCAGTTCAACACACATAGCATCACTTAAGTACTTGATTAGACAAAATGATCTTCATGAACATTGTTCCACTAGTCATCATAAGTGTAGCTAATATGTTTTAGTGACTCACATCCATCATTTACATGTATTCACTCATGATCATATGCATATATACAAGGAAACATGAAATAACAAGCAATGTTGCATATGTTTCAATCACATGTTTCAATTGTAAAAGCTTATATATGAATGCTCGATGCTCATGCTCATGCAATGCAAGTCAATTTATGCAAGGCTAACACCTAGGGTGTTACAACCTTTCCCATCCAAAATTCCTTAGAGAGTTGGAAATCCCTTAATCTCTCATACCATGCTGTTGGTGCTTGCTTCAAGCCATACAAAGCCATTCTCAACTTGTAAACATGGTTGTGTTTCTTCTCATCTTCAAAGCTAGGAGGTTGCTCAACATACACCGTGGATGGTGGACGGAGATGGTGTAGCCACGAGGATGGGGCTCGGCGGTGATATTCCAGCGAGGCCGTGCGTGGCACGACGGCTTACCAGGCGCTGTTGGTGAGCACAGGTGGGTGCGGTGAGACTCGATGATGGTAGTGGAGTGGCTGCGGTGGCAAATGGGCGAGGCGGAGAGAGCTGGTGTCGATGATGGCGACGGCAGGGCTGCTTGTGCCGTGGCGGTGCTGCACTGCTGCGAACGGCGAAGGAAGATGTATTGAAAATGAAAATGGGAGCACGGGGCATCATGGACAAGCGCTAGGGTGATAAAGGCGTGCTTTGGCCCGGCGCGGCCTGGCTGGGCAGACCGATGGCGACGCGCGGGTCTCCACCGGCACCACGCGGCGGCCAACGCCTGTGGCTGGTCGGCCACTGAAGGCTGGTCTGGTTCAGTCATCAGTGACCCGAACCGAGCCTGACAACGTGATTTCAAGCAGCAAAATCTCCTAGCCCGTGGCTTGTTAGTGCAAACAACCTAAACATAATTTGTAGACCTATGTACCAGCTCCAATTACTCTTAAAGAATCAAGTGCTAATTCTCAACCAAAACCGAGTAAAGTCAAACCAAAGTTGAGCTTGTCAACTGTCAGTCGAAAATGACTTCGCAAAATTTGCTAAGTGTTGAAAACAGTGCAAAGTTGATTTTTGTGAGCCAATTTCAAGCATGTTAGGGGCTAAACTAGTCCATGACCCAAACATAAAAGTTTATCCCCTTATCAAATACTACAACTTTGCTTTAGTGACCACATACATGCAAAGTCTCTATCATATGGTTCAAACTTGGTCGAACCCATTACATTCAAATGATGCCTTATGCTTGAACTATGACTTAGTGACCAATTTAGCCCTAGCCATGAATACCAAAGTTGTTCATCATGATACTCGAAACATGTTTAAGCTATTTGCAAGGTCACACTATCATTTCATACATTAGTTGCACATAAAGCTTCCCAGTTCAACACACATAGCATCACTTAAGTACTTGATTAGACAAAATGATCTTCATGAACATTGTTCCACTAGTCATCATAAGTGTAGCTAATATGTTTTAGTGACTCACATCCATCATTTACATGTATTCACTCATGATCATATGCATATATACAAGGAAACATGAAATAACAAGCAATGTTGCATATGTTTCAATCACATGTTTCAATTGTAAAAGCTTATATATGAATGCTCGATGCTCATGCTCATGCAATGCAAGTCAATTTATGCAAGGCTAACACCTAGGGTGTCACAACCTTTCCCATTTAAAATTCCTTAGAGAGTTGGAAATCCCTCAATCTCTCATACCATGCTCTTGGTGCTTGCTTCAAGCCATACAAAGCCATTCTCAACTTGTAAACATGGTTGTGTTTCTTCTCATCTTCAAAGCTAGGAGGTTGCTCAACATACACCGTGGATGGTGGACGGAGATGGTGTAGCCACGAGGATGGGGCTCGGCGGTGATATTCCAGCGAGGCCGTGCGTGGCATGACGGCTTACCAGGCGCTGTTGGTGAGCACAGGTGGGTGCGGTGAGACTCGGTGATGGTAGTGGAGTGGTTGCGGTGGCAAATGGGCGAGGCGGAGAGAGCTGGTGTCGATGATGGCGACGGCGGGGCTGCTTGTGCCGTGGCGGTGCTGCGCTGCCGCGAACGGCGAAGGAAGATGTAGTGAAAATGAAAATGGGAGCACGGGGCATCATGGATGAGCGCTGGGGTGATAAAGGCGTGCTTTGGCCCGGCGCGGCCTGGCTGGGCAGACCGATGGCGACGCATGGCTCTCCACCGGCACCACACGGCGGCCAACGCCTGTGGCTGGTCGGCCACTGAAGGCTAGTCTGGTTTAGTCATCAGTGACCCGAACCGAGCCTGACAATGTGATTTCAAGCAGCAAAATCTCCTAGCCCGTGGCTTGTTAGTGCAAACAACCTAAACATAATTTGTAGACCTATGTACCAGCTCCAATTACTCTTAAAGAATCAAGTGCTAATTCTCAACCAAAACCGAGTAAAGTCAAACCAAAGTTGAGCTTGTCAACTGTCAGTTGAAAATGACTTCGCGAAATTTGCTAAGTGTTGAAAACAGTGCAAAGTTGATTTTTGTGAGCCAATTTCAAGCATGTTAGGAGCTAAACTAGTCCATGACCCAAACATAAAAGTTGTTCCCCTTATCAAATACTACAACTTTGCTTTAGTGACCACATACATGCAAAGTCTCTATCATATGGTTCAAACTTGGTCAAACCCATTACATTCAAATGATGCCTTATGCTTGAACTATGATTAGTGACCAATTTAGCCCTAGCCATGAATACCAAAGTTGTTCATCATGATACTCTAAACATGTTTAAGCTATTTGCAAGGTCACACTATCATTTCATACATTAGTTGCACATAAAGCTTCCCGGTTCAACACACATAGCATCACTTAAGTACTTGATTAGACAAAATGATCTTCATGAACATTGTTCCACTAGTCATCATAAGTGTAGCTAATATGTTTTAGTGACTCACATCCATCATTTACATGTATTCACTCATGATCATATGCATATATACAAGGAAACATGAAATAACAAGCAATGTTGCATATGTTTCAATCACATGTTTCAATTGTAAAAGCTTATATATGAATGCTCGATGCTCATGCTCATGCAATGCAAGTCAATTTATGCAAGGCTAACACCTAGGGTGTTACAACCTTTCCCATCCAAAATTCCTTAGAGAGTTGGAAGTCCCTTAATCTCTCATACCATGCTCTTGGTGCTTCCTTCAAGCCATACAAAGCCATTCTCAACTTGTAAACATGGTTGTGTTTCTTCTCATCTTCAAAGCTAGGAGGTTGCTCAACATACACCGTGGATGGTGGACGGAGATGGTGTAGCCACAAGGATGGGGCTCGGCGGTGATATTCCAGCGAGGCCGTGCGTGGCACGACGGCTTACCAGGCACTGTTGGTGAGCACAGGTGGGTGCGGTGAGACTCGGTGATGGTAGTGGAGTGGCTGCGGTGGCAAATGGGCGAGGCGGAGAGAGCTGGTGTCGATGATGGCGACGGCGGGGCTGCTTGTGCCGTGGCGGTGCTGCGCTGCTGCGAACGGCGAAGGAAGATGTAGTGAAAATGAAAATGGGAGCACGGGGCATCATGGACAAGCGCTGGGGTGATAAAGGCGTGCTTTGGCCCGACGCGGCCTGGCTGGGCAGACCGATGGCGACGCGCGGCTCTCCACCGGCACCACGCGGCGGCCAACGCCTGTGGCTGGTCGGCCACTGAAGGCTGGTCTGGTTCAGTCATCAGTGACTCGAACCGAGCCTGACAACGTGATTTCAAGCAGCAAAATCTCCTAGCCCATGGCTTGTTAGTGCAAACAACCTAAACATAATTTGTAGACCTATGTACCAGCTCCAATTACTCTTAAAGAATCAAGTGCTAATTCTCAACCAAAACCGAGTAAAGTCAAACCAAAGTTGAGCTTGTCAACTGTCAGTCGAAAATGACTTCGCAAAATTTGCTGTGTTGAAAACAGTGCAAAGTTGATTTTTGTGAGCCAATTTCAAGCATGTTAGGGGCTAAACTAGTCCATGACCCAAACATAAAAGTTGTTCCCCTTATCAAATACTACAACTTTGCTTTAGTGACCACATACATGCAAAGTCTCTATCATATGGTTCAAACTTGGTCAAACCCATTACATTCAAATGATGCCTTATGCTTGAACTATGATTAGTGACCAATTTAGCCCTAGCCATGAATACCAAAGTTGTTCATCATGATACTCTAAACATGTTTAAGCTATTTGCAAGGTCACACTATCATTTCATACATTAGTTGCACATAAAGCTTCCCGGTTCAACACACATAGCATCACTTAAGTACTTGATTAGACAAAATGATCTTCATGAACATTGTTCCACTAGTCATCATAAGTGTAGCTAATATGTTTTAGTGACTCACATCCATCATTTACATGTATTCACTCATGATCATATGCATATATACAAGGAAACATGAAATAACAAGCAATGTTGCATATGTTTCAATCACATGTTTCAATTGTAAAAGCTTATATATGAATGCTCGATGCTCATGCTCATGCAATGCAAGTCAATTTATGCAAGGCTAACACCTAGGGTGTTACAACCTTTCCCATCCAAAATTCCTTAGAGAGTTGGAAATCCCTCAATCTCTCATACCATGCTCTTGGTGCTTGCTTCAAGCCATACAAAGCCATTCTCAACTTGTAAACATGGTTGTGTTTCTTCTCATCTTCAAAGCTAGGAGGTTGCTCAACATACACCGTGGATGGTGGACGGAGATGGTGTAGCCACGAGGATGGGGCTCGGCGGTGATATTCCAGCGAGGCCGTGTGTGGCACGACGGCTTACCAGGCGCTGTTAGTGAGCACAGGTGGGTGCGGTGAGACTCGGTGATGGTAGTGGAGTGGCTGCGGTGGCGAATGGGCGAGGCGGAGAGAGCTGGTGTCGATGATGGCGACGGCGGGGCTGCTTGTGCCATGGCGGTGCTGCGCTGCTGCGAACGGCGAAGGAAGATGTAGTGAAAATGAAAATGGGAGCACGGGGCATCATGGACGAGCGCTGGGGTGATAAAGGCGTGCTTTGGCCCAGCGTGGCCTGGCTGGGCAGACCGATGGCGACGCGCGGCTCTCCACCGGCACCACGTGGCGGCCAACGCCTGTGGCTGGTCGGCCACTGAAGGCTGGTCTGGTTCAGTCATCAGTGACCCGAACCGAGCCTGACAACGTGATTTCATGCAGCAAAATCTCCTAGCCCGTGGCTTGTTAGTGCAAACAACCTAAACATAATTTGTAGACCTATGTACCAGCTCCAATTACTCTTATAGAATCAAGTGCTAATTCTGAACCAAAACCGAGTAAAGTCAAACCAAAGTTGAGCTTGTCAACTGTCAGTCGAAAATGACTTCACAAAATTTGCTAAGTGTTGAAAACAGTGCAAAGTTGATTTTTGTGAGCCAATTTCAAGCATGTTAGGGGCTAAACTAGTCCATGACCCAAACATAAAAGTTGTTCCCCTTATCAAATACTACAACTTTGCTTTAGTGACCACATACATGCAAAGTCTCTATCATATGGTTCAAACTTGGTCAAACCCATTACATTCAAATCATGCCTTATGCTTGAACTATGACTTAGTGACCAATTTAGCCCTAGCCATGAATACCAAAGTTGTTCATCATGATACTCGAAACATGTTTAAGCTATTTGCAAGGTCACACTATCATTTCATACATTAGTTGCACATAAAGCTTCCCAGTTCAACACACATAGCATCACTTAAGTACTTGATTAGACAAAATGATCTTCATGAACATTGTTCCACTAGTCATCATAAGTGTAGCTAATATGTTTTAGTGACTCACATCCATCATTTACATGTATTCACTCATGATCATATGCATATATACAAGGAAACATGAAATAACAAGCAATGTTGCATATGTTTCAATCACATGTTTCAATTGTAAAAGCTTATATATGAATGCTCGATGCTCATGCTCATGCAATGCAAGTCAATTTATGCAAGGCTAACACCTAGGGTGTTACAACCTTTCCCATCCAAAATTCCTTAGAGAGTTGGAAATCCCTTAATCTCTCATACCATGCTGTTGGTGCTTGCTTCAAGCCATACAAAGCCATTCTCAACTTGTAAACATGGTTGTGTTTCTTCTCATCTTCAAAGCTAGGAGGTTGCTCAACATACACCGTGGATGGTGGACGGAGATGGTGTAGCCACGAGGATGGGGATCGGCGGTGATATTCCAGCGAGGCCGTGCGTGGCACGACGGCTTACCAGGCGCTGTTGGTGAGCACAGGTGGGTGCGGTGAGACTCGATGATGGTAGTGGAGTGGCTGCGGTGGCAAATGGGCGAGGCGGAGAGAGCTGGTGTCGATGATGGCGACGGCAGGGCTGCTTGTGCCGTGGCGGTGCTGCACTGCTGCGAACGGCGAAGGAAGATGTATTGAAAATGAAAATGGGAGCACGGGGCATCATGGACAAGCGCTAGGGTGATAAAGGCGTGCTTTGGCCCGGCGCGGCCTGGCTGGGCAGACCGATGGCGACGCGCGGGTCTCCACCGGCACCACGCGGCGGCCAACGCCTGTGGCTGGTCGGCCACTGAAGGCTGGTCTGGTTCAGTCATCAGTGACCCGAACCGAGCCTGACAACGTGATTTCAAGCAGCAAAATCTCCTAGCCCGTGGCTTGTTAGTGCAAACAACCTAAACATAATTTGTAGACCTATGTACCAGCTCCAATTACTCTTAAAGAATCAAGTGCTAATTCTCAACCAAAACCGAGTAAAGTCAAACCAAAGTTGAGCTTGTCAACTGTCAGTCGAAAATGACTTCGCAAAATTTGCTAAGTGTTGAAAACAGTGCAAAGTTGATTTTTGTGAGCCAATTTCAAGCATGTTAGGGGCTAAACTAGTCCATGACCCAAACATAAAAGTTGTTCCCCTTATCAAATACTACAACTTTGCTTTAGTGACCACATACATGCAAAGTCTCTATCATATGGTTCAAACTTGGTCGAACCCATTACATTCAAATGATGCCTTATGCTTGAACTATGACTTAGTGACCAATTTAGCCCTAGCCATGAATACCAAAGTTGTTCATCATGATACTCGAAACATGTTTAAGCTATTTGCAAGGTCACACTATCATTTCATACATTAGTTGCACATAAAGCTTCCCAGTTCAACACACATAGCATCACTTAAGTACTTGATTAGACAAAATGATCTTCATGAACATTGTTCCACTAGTCATCATAAGTGTAGCTAATATGTTTTAGTGACTCACATCCATCATTTACATGTATTCACTCATGATCATATGCATATATACAAGGAAACATGAAATAACAAGCAATGTTGCATATGTTTCAATCACATGTTTCAATTGTAAAAGCTTATATATGAATGCTCGATGCTCATGCTCATGCAATGCAAGTCAATTTATGCAAGGCTAACACCTAGGGTGTCACAACCTTTCCCATTTAAAATTCCTTAGAGAGTTGGAAATCCCTCAATCTCTCATACCATGCTCTTGGTGCTTGCTTCAAGCCATACAAAGCCATTCTCAACTTGTAAACATGGTTGTGTTTCTTCTCATCTTCAAAGCTAGGAGGTTGCTCAACATACACCGTGGATGGTGGACGGAGATGGTGTAGCCACGAGGATGGGGCTCGGCGGTGATATTCCAGCGAGGCCGTGCGTGGCATGACGGCTTACCAGGCGCTGTTGGTGAGCACAGGTGGGTGCGGTGAGACTCGGTGATGGTAGTGGAGTGGTTGCGGTGGCAAATGGGCGAGGCGGAGAGAGCTGGTGTCGATGATGGCGACGGCGGGGCTGCTTGTGCCGTGGCGGTGCTGCGCTGCCGCGAACGGCGAAGGAAGATGTAGTGAAAATGAAAATGGGAGCACGGGGCATCATGGATGAGCGCTGGGGTGATAAAGGCGTGCTTTGGCCCGGCGCGGCCTGGCTGGGCAGACCGATGGCGACGCATGGCTCTCCACCGGCACCACACGGCGGCCAACGCCTGTGGCTGGTCGGCCACTGAAGGCTAGTCTGGTTTAGTCATCAGTGACCCGAACCGAGCCTGACAATGTGATTTCAAGCAGCAAAATCTCCTAGCCCGTGGCTTGTTAGTGCAAACAACCTAAACATAATTTGTAGACCTATGTACCAGCTCCAATTACTCTTAAAGAATCAAGTGCTAATTCTCAACCAAAACCGAGTAAAGTCAAACCAAAGTTGAGCTTGTCAACTGTCAGTTGAAAATGACTTCGCGAAATTTGCTAAGTGTTGAAAACAGTGCAAAGTTGATTTTTGTGAGCCAATTTCAAGCATGTTAGGAGCTAAACTAGTCCATGACCCAAACATAAAAGTTGTTCCCCTTATCAAATACTACAACTTTGCTTTAGTGACCACATACATGCAAAGTCTCTATCATATGGTTCAAACTTGGTCAAACCCATTACATTCAAATCATGCCTTATGCTTGAACTATGACTTAGTGACCAATTTAGCCCTAGCCATGAATACCAAAGTTGTTCATCATGATACTCTAAACATGTTTAAGCTATTTGTAAGGTCACACTATCATTTCATACATTAGTTGCACATAAAGCTTCCTAGTTCAACACACATAGCATCACTTAAGTACTTGATTCGACAAAATGATCTTCATGAACATTGTTCCACTAGTCATCATAAGTGTAGCTAATATGTTTTAGTGACTCACATCCATCATTTACATGTATTCACTCATGATCATATGCATATATACAAGGAAACATAAAATAACAAGCAATGTTGCATATGTTTCAATCACATGTTTCAATTGTAAAAGCTTATATATGAATGCTCGATGCTGATGCTCATGCAATGCAAGTCAATTTATGCAAGGCTAACACCTAGGGTGTTACAACCCCTCCCCCTTATAAAAATCTCGTCCTGAGATTTGTGAGACCTACCATTCTTGGAAAAAGGCGGGATAAACCTCTCGTAAATAATCCTCTCGTTCCCACGTGGCATCTTGTTCACTGTGATTGTTCCACACCACCTTATAGAACTTAATGATCTTACTCCGTGTTACTCTTTCCATCTCTTCTAACACTCGAATTGGTTTCTCTTCATAGGTCAAATCCGATTGAAGCTTTATGTTGGTGGGTGCAATAGCTTCTTCAGGTACACGAAGACATTTCTTCAACTGAGAAACATGGAAGACATCAAATATTGCACTCATCTCTGGTGGAAGTTGTAATTTATAAGCAACATTCCCTTTCCGTTCCATAATCTTGTATGGTCCTACATATCTAGGCGCAAGCTTCTTTTTCACTCCAAATCTCTTCACCCCTTTCATGGGTGATACTTTCAAGTATACATAGTCACCCACTTCAAAAGTCAGTGGTCTTCTTCTTCTATCAACATAACTCTTTTGTCTGGATTGAGCTGCCTTCATATGCTATTGGATAATATACACTTGCTCTTCAGCTTCAGTTACAAAGTCAATACCAAAGTATCTCCTTTCACTGGGCTCAATCAAATTTAATGGAGTTCTACATTTTCTACCATACAAGGCTTCAAACGGAGCCATCTTGATGCTTGCTTGATAACTGTTGTTGTAGGAGAACTCAGCTAAAGGTAACCATTTCTCCCGTGAACCTTTGGAAGATATAACACAAGCTCTTAGTAAATCTTCTAAGATTTGGTTCACTTGCTCTATCTGTCCTGTAGTTTGTGGATGGTATGCCGAACTTCTGATCAATTTAGTCCCCAAAGCCTGGTGCAAGTGTTCCCAGAAACAGGCTATAAACTGTGGTCCTCGATCTGAGATTATGATCCTAGGTACTCCATGTAGTCTCACGATATGAGAAACATACTGCTCAGCATACTTCCCCATGTGATACCTTATGTTCACAGGTATAAAATGTGCTGACTTGGTGAGACGATCTATAATGACCCATATTGAATCGTGACCTTGCTGTGTCATTGGAAGGCTTGTGATAAAGTCCATACTGATTTCTTCCCATTTCCAACCTAGAATAGGCAATGGCTAAAGTAACCCGATAGATTTCCTATGAACAGCTTTCACTCTACTATAGTTATCACACCTAGCGACATAGGCTGCGATCTCCTTCTTCATCTTAGTCCACCAAAAATGGGTTTTCAAATCATGATACATCTTACTACTACCCAGATGGATAGACAATTTGGATGAATGAGCTTCATCTAAAATTTGATTTCTAAGCTCATGGTCTTTTGGTACCACAAGTCGGTCCTCAAACCATAGCACACCCTTTTCATCTAATATGGAATGTTTGATTACTTGCTCTTGCATCTTTCTCTTGATGTGACTTATACCTACATCTATCTGTTGCAGCTCTATGATTTTGCTCTCAAGTGAGCAACTGATAATGATATTGTGCAGTACAACAGGATGTAACAAATTGAATCCATCTTCCAATAATGCTTCTACAGTGTTGCAATGAGATTTCCAACTAAGTGCATTGGCTACAACATTGGCTTTTCCCAGATGGTAGTGCACTTCCAAATTGTAGTCCTTAATCAGCTCTAGCCATCTTTGTTGTCTCATGTTCAGCTCTGGTTGGGTAAAGATATACTTGAGACTTTTGTGGTCAGTATATATATGACATACATTGCCCAATAAATAATGTCTCCATATCTTTAATGCATGAACAACTGCTGTAAGTTCTAAATCATGTGTGGGGTAGTTGACTTCGTGTTTTCTCAACTACCGAGAAGCATATGCAATAACTCTTCCTTCTTGCATAAGCACACATCCCAAACCTATACCTGATGCATCACAAAATACATCGAAAGGCTTTTCAATGTCGGGTTGTGCTAAAATAGGAGCTGTAGTTAATAGAGTCCTGAGGGTGTGAAAAGCTACTTCACATTCTGGTGTCCAATTGTACTTCTCATCTTTATGAAGTAGCCTAGTCATGGGCTTAGCTATTTTGGAGAAATCTGGAATGAAACAACGATAATATCCTGCTAACCCTAGAAAACTTCAAACTTCATGAACCGATGTCGGGGCCTTCCAATCCATGACCTCTTGTACCTTCGATGGGTCTACAGAGATTCCATCCCTTGATAAGATATGACCTAAGAAAGGTACCTTGCTCAACCAAAATTCACACTTGCTAAACTTTGCATATAACTTATGCTCCCTCAATCTGGATGGAACAATCCTTAGATGCTCTACATGATCTGCCTCATTCTCCAAATAAATCAATATATCATCAATAAACACAACCACGAACTTGTCGAGCTCGGGCATGAATACCAAATTCATTAGGTACATGAAGTAGGCAGGAGCATTCGTTAGTCTGAAAGACATAACCAAATACTCATATAAGCCGTACCTAGTGGAAAAAATAGTTTTAGGTATGTCCTCTAGCCTGATATTTATCTAATGATAGTCTGATCTCAAGTCAATCTTAGAGAATACCTTTGCCTTCGCCAACTGATCGAACAAGATGTCGATGCGAGGCAACGGGTACTTATTTTTAATGGTCACAGCATTAGGTGGTCTGAAATCCACACATTCTCAAGGACTTGTCCTTCTTTACAAACAATGCTGGACATCCCCATGGAGATGAACTAGGTTGAATGAGACCTTTGTCCAACAGATCCTGTAGCTGAATTTTAAGTTCTGCTAACTCATTTGGTGGCATCCTATAAGGCTTTCTTGAGATAGGTGTCGTACTTGGCACTAACTCAATCTTAAATTCCACATCCCTATCAGGTGGTAAACCTAGTAACTCCTCTAGAAATACATCCAGAAACTCACAAACCACTGGAATATCACAGAGGGTAGTGGTTTGGATAGCACACGCTAAGTGTTGGAGTTCAAAATTTTGGGAAAGTGGTACTAGAAAAGCACTACCCCCCTTTGGTTCTCTCAACATAATAGTATGAGTGCTAGTGTCAATAAGAACACCATGATCCTTCATCCAATTCATGCCTAAGATTACACTTATGGACAACCCGGGTAATACTATCAAATCCATGGTATACTCCCTCTCTTGGATAGAGATGAGCACATTTCTGACTATCTTATTTGTAGAAATAGTAGCCCCTACTGAACTTATATTATAACCACCCTTGCTTACTTCAATTACTTTCTGATTATGTCTAGATGCAAATGCTTGACTCATAAATAAATGAGAAGCTCCCGAATCAAATAAAACAATAGCGGGATGCTGGTTGACAAGAAACATACCAGCCGTGACAACTTCTCCTACGGGCACTTCCTCAACAGTGGTATAGTGCATGTATCCAGGACGTGCCCTTGAGTTCGCCTGCCTCTGATTGTTCTAATTCTAATTGCCATTCTTCTTAGGGTGGGGGCATTCTTTGGCCCAATGACCCACTTGATTGCAGTTGTAGCAAGGTTGATTACTCCTAGGTCCTGTGGAGTTTCCTTGACCGCCATTCCCTTTTGGTAAGGCAATAGTGAATACCTTACGGAACACTTTCTGAGGCCTGTCATTCTGAGCTTTTACGGGTGGAGGCCTGAACTTAGGTGTAGGTGGGCGGAACTGTGGCCTGAACTAGCGGTTCCTCTGCCACCTTGAAGATAGGAGGCTTTGTATCCAAAAATTCCTTGAAGGTACTGTGTTGATTAGGCTCAGGCCCTTGTTGCTGTGGGTGGGCATGAGCTGTGTTTTGCGCAATGAGGCGCAGAGCTTCTTCCATTGTCCTTTGGCTTCCCAAGAATTGGGCAAAGAACTCCTGAGCAGACGGCGGTGGCGGTGGTGGTAAGTCATCGCCATTGCCATCATGGCTGCTACTAGCTCCTGCACAAGTGCGAGTCATCTACGAGGTTGCAACAATAAGCAATTATTAGATGATGTTAAGAGATTGCAGATGAATTTTTAATCATGCCAAACTGAAATTACTGGAGAAAATCTCAAATTCATACAATAAAAACAGAGGCATAATAAATTTAAGGACATCAAATACTTCATATAAACATTCCAAATTTAACCTTACCAAGCATACCAACAGTTCAAGGACATCAAATAAACTCCAGAAAACATAATGTCTATCCCAAACTATTCATTTAAATGCCTTTATCAAATAAACTAGATAATTAGGTTAAATAATAAACATATACCCAATGTGGATAATAAATTCTCAAAAAATTACAATGGACTCCTAATGCTCACAATAGGCTACTATGAAATTTTTATACCATTTGCACATATATATCCTGCTTTACGAAAATGACAAGCTAGCAATGCCACTTTTAGCAAAAATAGTAAACCCTATAGAAAAGTGTCAAACAATAGATTATATATTTTTCCTAGCACCATAATGGTGCCATACTACTGTACAAAAATTTGCATAACAATATATTACATATTTTTATCCCTACAAATTTCCTTAGAAAAATGCTATTTATTAATGAGTAAATAGAAAGACCATATTTAATTCAAGTTTACAGCAAGCTTATTATTTTTCCTAGCTAGAGCATGTCAATACAGAACCCACAAAATTGGAATCACATTTTTATCATTTTTCTAGCTGAAGATATCAAATTTATAAAATGGTAAACATACAAAAAGCATTTATATAAACACATTTAAATCTCCAATAAAAACATCAAAAACTGTACATATGATATTTTTATAAAATACTACACTTCCTAAAGAACACAACAAACTTTGGTTCATAATATTTGGATCTCTATAGCTCAACTTATCCATTTTCAAAGATTTCATCTAAATAGGAAATAAATGAACTACCCTACTGTTGTACAGTCAGTGACAACTGGCACCTGCTGTCAGTCGGCCCCATCTGTCAGCAAACAGAAAACAGAGGAATCACATGGCGCAGCGATAACTCACCGACGGTGACTTCTCTGGCGATGGCACGTCGACTACTGTGATCCCATCAGCCTTGCGCACATGCTAGACTAGTTATTTGGGTGGATTAGCGACGCGGAGCACGACGATGGCGGCCATGGTGGCTCGGCGGTGTGGGTCGACGGCGCTACGCTGGCGGTGACCACGACGACTCAAGCTAAGGCTCGGACGAACCTCTACTGACCATGGTGAACCTAGCGCACAAGATTACACAGTGGATGGTGGATGGAGATGGTGTAGCCACAAGGACGGGGCTCAGCGGTGATACTCGGGCGAGGTCGTGCGTGGCATGACGGCTTACCAGGCACTGTTGGTGAGCACAGGCGGGTGCGGTGAGACTCGGTGATGGTAGTGGAGTGGCTGCGGTGGCGAATGGGCGAGGCGGAGCGAGCTGGTGCCGATGATGGCGACGGCGGCGCTGCTTGTGTCGCGGCGGTGCTGCGCTGCTACGAACGGCGAAGGAAGATGCAGTGAAAATGAAAATGGGAGCACAGGGCATCATGGACGAGCACTGGGGTGATAAAGGCGCGCTTTGGCCCGGCACGGCCAAGCTGGGCAGACCGGTGGCGACGCGCGGCTCTCCACCGGCACCACGCGGCGGCCAACGCCTGTGGCTGGTCGGCCACTGAAGGCTGGTCTGGTTCAGTCATCAGTGACCCGAACCGAGCCTGACAGCGTGATTTCAAGCAGCAGAATCTCCTAGCCCGTGGCTTGTTAGTGCAAACAACCTAAACATAATTTGTAGACCTATGTACCAGCTCCAATTACTCTTAAAGAATCAAGTGCTAATTCTCAACCAAAACTGAGTAAAGTCAAACCAAAGTTGAGCTTGTCAACTGTCAGTCGAAAATGACTTCACGAAATTTGCTAAGTGTTGAAAACAGTGCAAAGTTGATTTTTGTGAGCCAATTTCAAGCAAGTTAGGAGCTAAACTAGTCCTTGACCCAAACATAAAAGTTTTCCCCTTATCAAATACTACAACTTTGCTTTAGTGACCACATACATGCAAAGTCTCTATCATATGGTTCAAACTTGGTCAAACCCATTACATTCAAATGATGCCTTATGCTTGAACTATGACTTAGTGACCAATTTGGCCCTAGCCATGAATACCAAAGTTGTTCATCATGATACTCTAAACATGTTTACGCTATTTGCAAGGTCACACTATCATTTCATACATTAGTTGCACATAAAGCTTCCCAGTTCAACACACATAGCATCACTTAAGTACTTGATTAGACAAAATGATCTTCATGAACATTGTTCCACTAGTCATCATAAGTGTAGATAATATGTTCTAGTGACTCACATCCATCATTTACATGTATTCACTCATGATCATATGCATATATACAAGGAAACATAAAATAACAAGCAATGTTGCATATGTTTCAATCACATGTTTCAATTGTAAAAGCTTATATATGAATGCTCGATGCTCATGCTCATGCAATGCAAGTCAATTTATGCAAGGCTAACACCTAGGGTGTTACAACCTTTCCCATCCAAAATTTCTTAGAGAATTGGAAATCCCTCAATCTCTCATACCATGCTCTTGGTGCTTGCTTCAAGCCATACAAAGCCATTCTCAACTTGTAAACATGGTTGTGTTTCTTCTCATCTTCAAAGCTAGGAGGTTGCTCAACATACACAAGCTCATTGATGTACCCATTGAGAAATGCACTCTTCACATCCATTTCGTACAACTTGATGTTGTGGGCACAAGCATAGGCTAATAAGATCCTAATTGCTTCCAATCTTGCAACCGAGGCATATGTTTCTCCAAAGTCAAGACCTTCAACTTGAGTGTAACCTTGAGCCACTAATCTTGCTTTGTTCCTTACAACTATCCCATCTTGATCTTGCTTGTTGTGAAAGACCCACTTTGTTTTAATCACATTATGATCCTTAGGCCTCTTAACTAACTCCCATATTGGTTTCTTGTGAAGTTGTTTAGCTCTTCATGCATAGCATCCACCCAATTAACATCCAACAAAGCTTCATCTATCTTAGGCTTAATGGATGATACAAATGAGAAATGTTCACAAAACGATGCCAATCTTGATCTTGTTTGCATACCTCTTGAAATATCACCAATGATAGAATCCAATGGATGATCTCTTGCAACATTGGTTGGTTGGAGCACTTGCACTTGATTGCTTGCATTTAATTGATCATTTGGTTGAGATGACGAACTAGCCACTTGTTGATTTTGCACTTGAGATGATGAACTAGCTTGACTTGTATCAACTTACACATTTGAGTTAGAGTGCACTTGATTCTTGTCATCTTCAACATCAATCACCTCTCTAGGCCTCATATCACCAACATCCATGTTCTTCATTACATTAACAATTTGAGTGCCTCTCACATCATCTAAATTCTCTTCTTCCTCTTAGAAACCCTTGGTTTCATCAAATTCAACATCATGCACCTCCTCAAGAGTACCACTAGCCAAATTCCAAACTCTATGAGCTTTGCTAATAGTTGAGTAACCAAGCAAGAAACCTTCCTCACATTTCTTCTCAAACTTGCTCAATCTAGTGCCTTTCTTCAATATGACCATTTGCAGCCAAAAACCCTAAAGTATGCAATGTTGGGCTTTCTATCATTCAAGAGCTCATATGGTGTCTTCTCCTTCAATGGATGACAATAGAGTTAGTTGCTATAGTAGCAAGCCGTGTTGATTGCTTTGGCTCAAAATGAATGACTCACATTATACTCACTCAACATTGATCTTGCCATATCAATTAAAGTTCTATTCTTCCTCTCAACTAGGCCATTTGATTGAGGAGTGTACTTGATCGAAAATTGATGCCTAATTCCAAACTCATCACAAAGCTCATCAATTCTTGTATTCTTGAACTCACTTCCATTGTCACTTCTCACTTTCTTGATGGTTGTTTCAAACTCATTGTAAATTCTCTTGATGAATGTCTTGAAGGTTGCAAACACATCACTTTTGTCAACAAGAAAGAACACCCATGTGTATCTAGTGAAATCATCCACAATCACAAATCCATATTTGTTTCCACCAATGCTAGTGTATGTGGTTGGTCCAAATAAATCCATGTGCAACAACTCAAATACCTTAGATGTGCTCATCATGTTCTTCTTAGGATGTGTATTACCAACTTGCTTTCTTGCTTGACATGCACTACAAAGCTTATCATTTTCAAATGTGACATCTTTTAAGCCTCTAAGTGACACTTGATCAAGTTGTTCAATTGTTTCATTCCAACATGACCAAACCTTCTATGCCATAACCAACCCATGCTAGACTTAGTGAGCAAACATGTTGACAATTGAGCTTCTCTAGCATTGAAATCAACCAAGTATAGATTCTCATATCTAAATCCTTTGAATATCAAGTTGGAGCCATCTACACTTATGATCTCTAAATCATCAACTCCAAATATGCACTTGAAACCAACATCACACAATTGAGCTACCGACAATAGGTTGAAGTTCAAGCTCTCTACTAGTAGCACATTCAAAATGCTCAACTCATTGGATATTGCAATCTTACCAAGACCTTTGACCTTGCCTTGGCCATTGTCACCAAATGTGATACTATCAATCTCATTGCTATCATTTGCAATGATTGAATTGAACATTCTTCATCACCGGTCATGTGTTGTGTGCACCCACTATCAAGCACCCAATGCCTTCCTCTGGCTTTATAATTGACCTACAAAAGAAGATTAATTCTTTTTAGGTACTCAAACTTGCTTGGGTCCTTGAAGGTTATTTACCAAGGTCTTTGGTACCCAAATGGCCTTCTTCTTTGGGCCCACAATTGGTGTACCAATGAACTTAGTCTTCACACCATTGGCACCCTTAACAAGCATGTAACAAGAATCAAACTAATTGAGGATACATTAGGTTGCTTGTTCTTGTTAGTCTTGCAATATTGCTCTATATGCCCAACTTGCTAACATCTATTACAAAACTGACCATTGCCCTTCACAAAGCTAGCTTTGGGAGTGACAAAGGCCCCCTTGCCTTTCTTGGAGTTATAGCCTAATCCCTCTTTGTTGAGAGAAAATCTTTGGCTACCCAAGCACTTTAGCAAGCAGACATCTCCACCATAGACATTGACCAAGGCATGAGTGAGCTCATTCACCTCCTTCTTGAGGGTCTCATTTTCCACCATTAGTGAGGCATCACAAGTGAAACCATCACTCAAATGTGAAGTAGAAGTGGTAGTGCTACAAGAAGGGTTTGTGGGAGCAACAACAATGGGCTTATAAAAAGATTCATCAATAATATCACATGTTAGTCCCACATCACAAGACACAATCACTTGCTCCTTCTTGGCCTCCTCCTTCTTGACTTGCTAGATGAGAGAGGAGTGAGCCTTTTCAAGATTAGAGTGAGCTTTGCCAAGCTTCTCATGGGCTTCGATTAGCCTCTCATGAGTGGCATTGAGCTCATCAAAGGATTCCTCAAGAAATTTGACTTTCTTGCGCAATTCTTTGCACTCCTTTCTCTTTATCTCAAAGCAAGTGTGTACTTGCTCACGCATGTCCATGAGCTCCTCCTTGGTGTACTCATCATCATCATCATCATCATCACTCCTACAAGCATCACTTTAACATTCATCATCATCAATCATATCATATTTTACCTTGGTAGGCTTTGCCATGAGGCATGTCGATGGAGTGTCGTAGATGGAAGGCTTGTTGTTGATGGTGATGCTTGCTAGTGCTTTCTTGATATATTTCTTGCCATCATCACTAGAGTCATCACTATGCAAAGTGACCACATAGACTGCACCCTTCTTCTTTTGGAAGGTCATCTTCTTCTCCTTCTTCTTCTCCTTCTTTTCCTTCTTGTCCTTCTTGTGCTTCTTCTTCTCATCCTCATCATTGTCACTATTGTAGGGACAATCCGCTATAACGTGATTGGGGCTCTTGCAATTGTAGCATCTTCTCACATATTCTTTGCTCTTGGTGTGATCTCTTCTCTTTGTTGCACCATAGCCCTTTTTCATGAATTTTCCCATCTTGCGCACAAAGAGAGCCATAGCTTCATCATCAATGTCACTAAGATCTTCATCATCACTTGATTCTTTCTAGGACTTGCCCTTGTTCTTGGATGATGAGCTAGCCTTGAATGCCACACTCTTCTTCTTCTTGTCTTCCTCCTTCACAAGCTCTTCACCATCACTATTGTATTGGTCCTCAGTCATCACATCACCAAACACCTCATTTGGAGTGACATCCTTCAATCCACCTCTAAAGATGATAGTTCTCAATGTATTGAATCTCTTTGGCAAACACATCAAGAATTTGTGAGAGAAGTCCTCATCCTTCACCTTCTCACCCAAACTCTTGAGATCATTAATGATAACTTGTAGCCTATAGAACATCTCTAGAATGGACTCATCTTCCTTCATCTTGAAGTTTGATAGCTTGTCTTTGAGCATGTAGAGCTTGGCACTTTTTACTGTTGAAGTGCCCTCATATGTTTCTTCTAGTCTCACCCAAACTTCACTTGCCTTCTCAAGATCTTTGATTTGCTCAAACACCTTTGAATCAATGCCATTGTATATTGTGTTGAGTGCCAAAGTATTGCATTTCTTGTTGATCTTGTCATTGTCTATGAGATTGGTAGGATCAAGGATCACAAACTCATTTTCTACCACATCCCACACCTTGTCATTGATTGAACCAAGATACATCTTCATCTTTCTCTTCCAATAATCAAAAGATGTGCCATCAAAGAACGGTGGTTTACCCCAACATGGTTGAACACAATTTGAGCCATATTTTGCATCGAAGGTTGTTAAGCCTTGAAACAAACAGTGACCACGGCTCTGATACCACTTGAAAGGTCCTAAATGGCTAGAGGGGTGTGAATAGCCTATAAAAATTTCTACAAAATCACTAGAGCAAGAGGTTAGTACACTAAATGGTGAAATACAATTTTGCTCTAGCTCTACATGGGTTGCAAGCCACCTATTCCAACCAATCTAGTTTCTATAATCACTAGCACACACAACAAGCTTGGTCACTACTCACTAAGCTAGTGTGCTCTCCAAGACTAACTAAAGAACCACACTAACCAAACTAACAAGCTCTCAAGACTAACTACACTAAAGAGCTTGACAACTAGTTTGCAAGGAATGTAAAGGGGTGAGTAGGGTGATTATACCGCTACATTGAGGAATGAACCAACCACAAGATGTAGACAAACCAATCACTAGGAGAAATCCAATCACAGAAGAGACACAAGATTTTTCTCCCGAGGTTCACATGCTTGCCGGCATGCTAGTCCCCATTGTGTCGACCAACACTTGGAGGTTCGACAGCTAAGAGATGTTGCACGAGCCTCGTCCACATAATTAGACACCGTAAGAACCTACCCACAAGTGAGGTAGCTCAATGACATGAGCAATGTTCTAGAGTTGCCTTTGGCACTCCACCAGGGAAGGCACAAGACCCCTCACAATCAAATGATTGAGGCCGAAGACAATCACCAACTCCGCTCAACGATCCTCCAATCACTAGGCCATCCAGGTGTTAGCAAACACCAAGAGTAACAAACAACCAGCCCAAATCACCCAACTAGTGCCACAAGATGATGCAACACAATGCAATGCACTAGAGGCTCTCCAAACTCATTCAAGATGAAGAAATCAAGTGAACAAGTTAGTGAAGTGTGTTGCTCTGCTTCCAAAGGGTGCGCACAAGTGTAAGAGGTGCCAAGAGAGTGGCCAAGGCTAGCCACACCCTCTATTTATAGCCACACAAGCAAATAGAGCCGTTGTACCCCTTGGAGCTATTTCTGCGAGATCACCGGATAGGGCGGTGCCTAGCACCGGACATGGCGGTGACCTTCCCAACGGTCACAAACAAGCCGTTGGGGCACTAGATAGGGTGGCAGTGGCACCACCGTAGGGGTGGCGGTGACCACCCAACCGAGCCCCCTGTTTTTCCTACTCTCTGGATAAAAGGGGCGGTGCACCGCCACACCCATGGCGGTGACCAGGGCGGTGCACCACCATGCACATGGCGGTGTACACCAGGCATGCTGGTGATCGCTCTCAAACTCGCTGCTCTCGGCCACCTCCAAGTAGGCACCTCCCTAGGGGTGGTGGTGCCACTAGAATAGTGGTGATGCCAGCCCTAGTTCTAGCGCTTCGCTGCCTCAGCCAGCCAGTCACCGGATAGGCTAGGGTGGTGCACCGCCACACACATGGCGGTGACCACCCTGAGGCAAACTCCATCGTTAGCTGCGATTTCGTTTCTCGATTCGATCCACAAGCAATCTAACACTATTTTGCAAGCATTGCTAACCCTCAAAGTGTTTTATCAAAACATGTTAGATCCAAGTTAGCATTTCTCAAAACATTTTCAATAAATATTTTTGCTTGCTCTTCAAAGTGAACTAGGCCTAAATGCAAAGCATGAAGTCCAACACCTAGTGGCACTAGATGATCGAATTGTCTAGTTAAGAACCCCTCTTAATAGCATGGCTGTCTATCCTAAATGTGATCACACTCTCTATAGTGTCTTGATCACTAAAACAAAATCCCTATTTATACCTTTGCCTTGATTTCTATAGGGTTTTGTTCTTCTCTTTCTTCTTTTCCAAGTTGAGCACTTGATCATCATCATTTCATGTCCACCTTCATCACCATGGACCTCATCTTGCTCAATCACTTGGATTGCACCAACCTAGCTCATATCACAACTTACGACAAAGGTTAGTGCTAGGTTTCATCAATTATCCAAAACCAATCTAGGGCTTTCAATCCCCCCTTTTTGGTAATTGATGATAACCTATTTACAAAGATATTTAATTAAATCTTTTTGGATTCATGTTGCTTGCCCAAGCATATTACCATGTGTAAAGATTATGGACAAGTTTCATCAACCCAAATTGGTAGTATTAGCCCCCCTACATATGTGCTAAGAGTTTGGATTTGAAAGCTTGCACATATGCATGGATTTGAAGTTTGGGAGAGTGATAGCTACCAAATGATGCTAAGGTGTAAAGAATGGACCTTTGAAGCATGATACCAATTGGAGTTGCTATTTGAACACCATCCTTAGCACCATTAGTAACTAGACATTCACAAAAACTAGAAAACCCCGTGAGATCAACATTATATGAAAGGGTCTAGTTTTTACAAGATAAGCACAAGTCTAGTTACCCTTCCTATGCATGCTAGTTTTTATTTCATCAATTATTTTCTATGATCTATCATACACCACACAAGCATGGATATGGAATTTAAAAACTTGTGCCATGCAAGCAAACATATGTAATGCACATACAAGTTTATGAGCTTGCTCCCCCTACTTGTGTGCTTCAATTTTAATTGATCCCCTTACAATGTCATTTTATTTGTTTGCTCCCCCTATCTTTAGTATCTTTGTGAATTCTCTCCCCCTTTGTCAACAATTAACACAAAAGGTGAGCTCAAATTTTAGATAGGTTAGGGTGAAACCATGTAATGTGAGGATCATTTTCCCAATTTGGTTCAATCTAGATCACTTGCAAAAGATATTTAACTTGTTTTGATCCAAGGGCAAGCTTCTTCACACCTCCAAATAAGGGTTATCATGCACCATGTTGAGTTAAACACTTATAGCTCATTTTCTAGATTAAACACTAGGTTATCATGTACTATGGATTACTCTATGTTATATCCTCAGTTAACTTGCTGTTTTTTCTCTCCTTTGCTCTCATATCCTTTGCAATAGGTGCCGCTATTTCTGTGATTATATATGGCAGTAGCTGATACTTTCTTGGCCTACTCTCCTCCCCTTTATTCTTCTCACTTCCCTCTACTTCTCTCCTCTCCTCTACTACTAATACTTCTACTACTCCTCTCCTCTCCTCTCCTGTACTACTACTACTACTACTTCTTCTTCTACTAATCCTCTCCTCTCCTCTCCTATCCTACTACTTCTACTTCTACTACTCCTCTCCTCTCCTATCCTACTACTCCTCTTCTCTCCTCTACTTGTACTACTCCTACTCTCCTCTCCTCTCCTATATGTTTGGCAAGTAGCAGGTGCTATATTTTTTGGGTAGGCAGTTGCTGCTCTATTTTATTTGGCAAGCACTAGTTGCTTTCCTCTACTCTATGTTTGGTTTGGCAGCAGCTGCTCTATTTTTTTGGCAACCAACCTATTGCTTTTTTGGCCAACTCTCCTCTCCTCTCCTCTGTTTTTGCCTATGATGAAATTGTCCAACTCCATACATTATCTAGAATATGAGCTGATGATCAAGAACTTGTGAGGAACTTGACATCATTACCAGCCACCCCTACATTACCTTCTCACACTTCTTTGTTATGATGTCTTTATGCTCCAAGTTCATGGTCAAATGATGATTGACATGTTTCTGAGGCCTCTACTTTTACTCATTTTGTGATCGATTTCTGTCAAGTATTTTTTGCTATCCAACTATCCTTTCCTATCCTGCTACTACTACTACTCTTTTTCCCTACTACTCTTCCTTGTACTTGTACTACTACTAACTAGTACTACTTCTACTACTACTAACTAGTACTACTACTACTATGATTATTGCTGTCCTACTACTAATACTACTGCTGCCACTACTACTCCTGATTGATGGCTATTTTCTTAACTTCCACTCATAGGAAATGGGCCCTTGCTATGTTGTTTTCAATGGGAAGAAACCTAGGATTTACATGTCTTGGCATGAGTGTAGTGAACATGTGCTTGGGTTCAAAAATGCAATACACAAGAAGTACAACAACTATGACCATGCACTTGGAGATTTCAATGCCTGTTGGAGCAACAACTACCTCCCCTAAACTGGTCCTAGCTGATTGTGGTGAAAGCATCCCCTCTCAGGGTGGTAAGACTAGTTCTTGGAAGAATATGGTGATTATCAGTCTATTGGTGATGGTGCTTGGACTTTGGATGAGGCTTTCCATGAGCTGCCAATGCAATTGCAATACTTAGGCCTGTGATGACACAATTAGATGGTCGATGTAGTTGGATAACACAATTGTATGATGATTTAATTATGGTGTCTGAGGCCTATTAGTTTGGATAACACTAATTGTATGTTGACAGCTATATTTTGGGTGCAATGCAACTCCATCTATTAATACTACTGCTGCTACTGTCCTACTATTAATACTACTGATGCTGTCCTACTACTACTACTCTCCATTGGCAGGCAGCTGCTGCTTTGTAGACACTCCTCTCCAAGTCCTACTACTTCTACTCTTCTCCTCTCCTGTCCTCTGCTCCTACTTCTCCTACTCCTCTCCTCTCCTGTCCTCTGCTACTATAACTGTTATCCTTGACATAAATTTAGGAGAAGAGATGGCCAAACTCCCTTCACTGGATCTGCCAAATAATTATGCATTTGATCTAGGATTCCAACCAACATTGGGGAGGGCAAACCACCTATATCCAAGCATAGTAAGTAACATGTTTTAAAGACACCTCTATAGATATTTTGTTCTGATATATATATAATTCTTAAATGTAGACAATTCATCCTATACCATGGTTCAAAGAGACACTCTCAAATTTCGGGGTTGATTTCATCAATGTTGGTACACTCCCTATAGATGGTGGACTCAAGCAATGTTGAATTGGCTTTTTTATTCTCGCTAGGGCGGGTAACCAACAAGGTATGGTTTTATACATCGATAGGATGAGTAGTGGTCAACCTCATGACATTAGTGCGCAAAAAATGTTGTGCAAGCATGTTTAAGGGCGCTTCAAAATATTAGGTACAATATTCCTACATACTCCTCCATGAGGATTGCTACTTTGAATGTGGGCCTCCACCACGATATTGGATTGTTTTGTGCATAGCTTGCTTAGGACAACATGAATGATGTGGTCAGTCTCATAACTTATATCTAGATTAATTGTTATGTCTATATATATGCATGGTTCTGATAACCACATTTTTCCCAAAACTTGCAGATTCAGGAGAATGACGTAACATACGCAAGTTGTAGCTTTGAAGCCATTTTAAACTAGGCCATGTATCACTTGGGTCGTTATAAATGGGAATATGGTGGTCCTATTCTCACTTCAGAGGGAATCTAGGAAAAAATTCTTGTGACTAGGAGGGAAGGTTCTCGACCAATGTTGATCATCGTTAGTAGACCATGTGAACGATCTTGTGAAGTAAGGGAGAGTGCACTAGTAAATACTTTGCGCTACATCACTGATATTTTGGCATATGAAATGAATGATCTACACTTCTTTGAGTACGTGGCACGACGTTGGGAAGTTCTAGGAAATTAAATTACTATTAGTTGTAATAATGAACTGATCTAAATTATTATGGTTTGCAATGAATAAATTTAAATTATTATGTGTCTGTAATGAATGGGTTTGTAATGAAGTAATCTAAATTATTATGGGTTTGTAATGTATATATCTTCTTGTCAATTAGCTGTTGATATAATGTCCTTGTGAATTATATAATATATATATGTATATATGTTCTGGTCAGATTTGAATTTTCAAATTTCAAATTTTTTGGTGCGAAAATGTACTGTAGGTGCGGTTCTAGAGTGAACCGCCCCTACAAATAGGAATTATAGGGGCGACTGGTGTTACAACTGCCCCTATAAATTATTTTTGTATAGGCGGCTGGTATTACCAACCGCCCCTACAAATACAATTGTAGGGATGGCTGGTGACACAAGCCGCCTCTACAAATCGATTTGTAGGGGCGGCTTGGAAACCGCCCCTACAAACCCTTGATTTGTAGAGATGGTGTGGTAGGGGCAACTGGCAAAACCACCTCTACAAACCATCGCTAGCCGCCCCAAAAATGCTTACTGTAGTAGTGGTCTCGAAGCTATGCATTAAACTAATAGGGCAATAGTCCTTGATCTCATGTGCTTTAGTTTTGTTGTGTAACAGGATCATGCAAGCGTCTTTAGGAGATGGAAGCTCCCGCCATCTAGTGACTAGAAGGCATTGAAAGCATTCATGATCGATGTCATCTTTGATGATATGCCAAGGCCGCCACTTATAGAAAAGTCCCATGAACCTATCTGTCCCCAGCGCCTTGTTCGCTGGAATGTCCCAGATGACTGACCACACCTAATGAGGACATGACACCCATGCATATGACCATGTTTGGCACATGGTATGGAGGGGTAGGAGGCCAGCAAGGGTGTTCAAGTCAAGAAGGAGGTCCGAGGCTAATTCGGTTCGAGTCCCCGAGGTGGAGGCCCAAAGCAACTCAAGTTCGAGTCTGCCTCGGCCTCTAGGACCAGTCTGCCTTAAACTGGTCACCCAGGACGCATCCGAACTCCATTTTCGACGATCCACATAAGGATGAAAAACTAATTTGATAAGGAAGCTAATCCAAGTGGTTTCACATCAAAAACTCTTTGGAATCAATGGAAATCATCAAAACAAGTCAGTATCTAGAATCTGCCAGGATGCTATGACACCGTCTTTTGGTCCGTTGGACCATGTATCGTGTTTGGGCCCATTAGGGGGCGCGTCCAGGGGGTGACACCCAAGACTCTCTAAATAGCAGTCGTCGCTCTCCTTAGGGTTTGGGTTTTGTTTAGTTCTTGATTTCCTCATGAAACAGACATCGTTTTGCTATAACTATGCCGCCAAGGCTGCTTGCTGTGAACCAGGGCCCCAGTTCTTGATCCTGTTCCCCTATGGCAATTAGTCCTTTCGAATAAAGACTTGAACTCCTTTTCATTATCATAAGCCTCATATTTATTTGCAATTTCAGATTGCGTTCATCCCGTTCTTGCTTGTGTTCTCGATTCGCTTGCAGGAAAGCCTTCTCGGCGAGGTCAATCGCGTTCGCGTGGTTCATAACCAATGGAGCAGTGGTGTAACGGTTGCGGGGGTCCAAATCAGTCTTGGTTCGAAGCCTAGATCATGAATATCGAGTCTCCACCAATCGACGCTATCATACCTTTTGGAAGATCGGGCCTAGTCTACATCAAGTGGTATCAGAGACATTGTTGCCCATTAGGTATACCTTTGTTTTTTCCTTTAGATTTCCAGGACCAGTCTGACTTAAATTGTTCACCCAGGACGCATCTGGACTCCATTTTCGATGATCCACGTGTGGATGAAAAGCTAATTTGATAAGGAAGCTAATCCAAGTGGTTTCACGTCAAAAGCTCTTCGGAATCAACAAGAATCATCGAAACAAGTCAGCGTCCAGAATCTACTAGGGTGCTGCAACACCGTCTTTTGGTCCGTTGGACCGTGTATCATGTTTGGGCCCATTAGGGGGCGTGTCCAGGGGGGTGACGCCCAAGACTCTATAAATAGCAGCCATCGCTCTCCTTAGGGTTTGGGTTTTGTTTAGTTCTTGATTTCCTCGTGAAACAGACATTGTGTTTGCTGCAACTGTGCCACTAAGGCTGCTTGCTGTGAACCAGGGCCCCAGTTCTTGATCTTGTTCGCCTGTGGCGATTAGTCCTTTCGAATAAACACTTGAACTCCTTTTCGTTATGATAAGCCTCATATTTATTTGCAATTTTAGATTGCGTTCATCCCGTTCTTGCTTGAGTTCTCGATTCGCTTGTAGGAAAGCCTTATCGACGAGGTCAATCGCGTTTGCATGGTTGATAACCAACGAAGCAGTGGTGTAACAGTTGCGGGGGTCTAAATCAATCTTGGTTCGAAGCCTAGATCATGAATGTCGAGTCTCCACCAATCGACGCTATCATACCTTTCAAAAGATTGGTCCTAGTCTGCATCAACACCTCCACCTCCGAGAAGCAAACATCAAGAGTAGACATATACTCAAACGGGAAATGATGGTGTCGAGATTGATCCTTGTTGGTATAAACTAATGCACATAGAATAATCCGCAAGCGCACATATATTATACCATTGTAGCACTTCACCGAGAGTAACCCAGTTTTATATTAAACCCAAAGGAAAGGAGGTGAGAGTAACTAATTCTAACTTTACCCAACTTCATAATCAAGGCTAGATAATAGGGGCATAGAGGAGACTGCTAAGGTCTTCTAGTTTGAACTTTGGTAAGCTTTGTCTTCTATTGTTCAATTCTAGGGATATTACTAGAGAAAACACAAACAGAGTATGTTTCCTATAGTAACAAAGTCCTACTAAGCCTACTAATGGGAGGTGGACTATAGAGGATTCAACGAGGCTATAAGAGTCACCCTCGTGAGCTACCATCGATTTGAAAAATAGGGTACATCCACGAGTAACCGAGTCTAAGCACCACGCTTACACTATGAATAATACTTTAACCCTAGAGCTACAAGGATTAAAGTACTAAAAAAGAGAGTCGCAAACCTAAATAATAATATGAACAAGATGCTTACTTGAATTAGAAGTCGATTACCAGAGAAATCTCAGAAGCAAGCTCCAGAATAACTTGATTCTGCCAGGGTACAAGCCATAGAGAGAGCACCGATAGGCTGGGACTCCTCCAAAACTCTTCCCTCTCACTCTATCTCTCTATCTCTAATACAAGACTAGATCCTATTGAGGACTAATCTTCTCTTGATTGCTAGCCTTGATCCTGGTGGACATATGGATTAGGGTTTCTAGCTTCTCAGCTCTCAAGATCAAATGAGGCATTCCCTAAGGGGGGGTGCAGCAGTTATATATAGGCTAGAGTGTTAATCCTTAGCCCTTGGATCAAACTGACTTAAATAAATGGTAGAGATGCATCCTAGGTGGTGGTGGAGAACCGACATAACAAAGAGGACAACAGGTGGGGCCCATAGGGGCTGGGCAACCCCACATGTTAGTGGGTCGAGCCCTGCTTTGGTGGAGAGCCTCCTGGAACCTTCCCACGTTGATCCCGTGGCGAAATTCTATGATTTCCTTTGACAAATAGGTCCCCCTTGATGGTTTTCTGATTAAATCCTGTTGGAAATACAAATTCACCAAAACTCGTGGAATTTGTTAGTTTAAACCAATAAGTCTATGTTGGTGATCTATTTTAGCCATTTATACAAGTTACATTGATGGTTTGTGATGAGTGTTAACTACTATCAACAAGCTCCCCCACACTTAGGCTTTTACTCGTCCTCGATAAAAGGATGGATTACTCAAGACATGACCTTAGGACAAAACATAGCTTACCTTCTCCTTTTGTCAAGTTGATTGGAGAAATAGTTTAAGATTTTTTTAAAATGAAACATAGCTTACCTTCTCCTTTTGTAGTACTCTCAAATCACTCTATATATGTGTTATTTTTGGATCCTCACCCAGGCATTAATGACTTTGCCTTCTTCTTGCCTAATTCTAAAAGCTTATGTGGAGCTCAAGTAGGGATAAATGTAAGAACATACTTACATTGCATATATTGTAAATTCAAAACAAGGATCCAAAAAGAAAAATGTCAAACTCTTAGATCAAGATGTGCATGTGTGTGGAATATATATATGGTGGCTAACCTAATTCTACTTTGCTCCTTGAAACATATCTCTCTTGTTTTTGAAACTTGGAAAACTTTTTGTAAGAACATGGGCATGGGCTATCTTATTCATCTTCTCTTTTTCTTTTTTCCATGGTGGGCATCTGAGTACCCATTGTTTTTTATATCTTGGACACTTGTCCATTTTTTCAATGCCTTTTCTTTTCATGAATAACTTTTGTATAGCCCACGCCTCTTTTTCTGCAATTGAAACTTTTCAAGAGAGACATTTACAAGAACTTGGAGCATTTACCCTATCAATCATATTTTTGTGTCTATTCCCAGTGTAGGAACATTTTTGGGTGGATGAAAAACATGTTGTTGTGTACTCCTAGTGTAGGAGCAGCAGGTATATGTGGAGTGTACGAGATCTTGATCTTGTGAGCATGATAAGTTCCATCAACAAGGGTCATAAGGTTTGACCAAACTCAATACAATGACAAGTAGTTTTAAGTTGTTTTATCAAGTGATTTTCAATTCAGTTCGAAATGGAAAGCAAAACATATGAAAATAGAATGTATGAGATGCAAACCTAACCGTGGACAAAGCGTAGGGCGAGGCGGCGTATTGATGGGCCGGGCGGCCCATAGAGGAGGCCGGGTGGCCCACTTTAGGGTTTGCTCGAGTCCAACTTTGATAGGCCTGGTTTGGGGTCCATTATTTTCTAAATTTTGTGATTTTCACGATCGGATCTCATCTTATTGTCATGGTGTGTCTCTCCCATACTTGTTTTCCTACATAACTTCCTGCACAACATGTGGAGACAAACACATACCCAAAAGAAATAGAGAGCAAATAATAATATGACTCCATTAACTTCAATATGGCACTTTATTACACAAGCACACACTAAGCACAAACTTTTACTAACCTAACACAATCTTTTAACCATCTGAGCTAAGTGACAAACCTAAACACACGATATCACACACTTTAACCTAACACTCTTGCCTTATCAAAATGACTACATAATTCCCACTTCTTTATTTTAGCAACAAAATGATTCAAAGTGTTTAAATCATGTTGTAGACTCTTGCGGTAGACATGTTCCTCATCGATCCTTTGCTCTAAGGTATAGATAACATCGCTCAGATCTTCAATCTTCTTTTCTAAGAGGGCAATGGTCATCCTTGGATGCTTCTCAACCTCTGGAATAGGTGGTGATGTTGCCTTCCTCTTGGGAGGAACAACCTTGATCTACTCTAGCATAGCCTGGACTCCATTAATGGAGGTACGAGGGGTGACCGACTTATACTTTGCACAAGTAACATCTCCAAATTTATTGGTCTTTAGTCTAGTCAGCACCTCATGATCCTTCGGCAGAAGATGGTTGATCTCCTTCGTCACCTTGAAAAGCTTCTAGGCGTCTAGCTTCGGTTCTTGTTGGAGAGGCTTTCCTTCAAGATGTAGCAGTAGTGGCGATGGAGCGATTAGCAGGCGGTGAACAGCTTGGGCGTAGTAGGATTGATTTGAGCAAATGGGGGTGACCACTGGTGGAACGATGGTCAGCGCAAGCATGTTGGGCTTCTTGTTTAGGTTAGCTGCATAGGGGATGATTTGCTTGTCGGCCATGGGAACTAAAGAGAAGAAGAGCTTTGTTGCTGTTGGAGGAGAAAGCTTTGATGGGATGGCTATGGAGATAGGTAGGGGCTCATTTATATAGGGGCTTCAACTTGCAGCAGGGGTCAAGATCTATCCATATGAGGTCTCATAACGAGGAAAAATAGAATGCATCAAAAAACTGCGGGATTACAAAGAGGAAGGATCTAGAAGACACGAGAGAGTTGACAGGATGCGAGAGGGACTAATAGTGGGCTGGGCAGCCTCTAGGTGGGGCCGGTTGGCCCCACATGTCGAGGTCTCAGGGTGATTTTTCTAGCGGTGGTTTCTAACTCCTATCTAATCCTGAAAAGTATATTTTTGTGTTATGAAACATTACAGAGGATGGCAGTGGTGTAAATCTATGGTAAAATCAAAAAATCTCCTACCTCATCTAAATCCTCAGGTGGTTTTTTAGATTCTAGAAAGATCTTGAGATGGTGGCCATTTACCTTAAATAACGTACCTTCGTCATTTTGAAGTGTTACCGCTCCATGCGACGACATGCTTATCACCTTGAATGGTCCTTCCCATTTGCTTCGAACTTTTCCATGACCGAATAACTTAACCCTAGAATTAAAAAGTAACACCTTATCTTCGTGGGCGAACTCCTTCTTGATCATCTTGTCATGCCATCTCTTAGTTCTGTTGTAACACCCTCGGTGTTACACCCAAAATCATTTACTAAAACTTGTCATGAGCATCATGTTTATGTGTTAATGCATGTGATAAAGTGTGTTGATCAATTTCTTGTAACTTAAAATGATCAATAAAAATGCTAAATGAAAGTTGATTCAATAGCTCATGTATATCAAGTAGGGTTGAAAACCAATTTTTATTAAGCAAAAAAACTATAGAACATGTGTGTGATACTTAAATAAAGTTTGAAGTACAAACTTTGTAGATGATAGTGAAATACTTGTTGTTGAAAAATGATCTTACTAGCTAATATTTCTACTAGCCTAGAAATTGCAAATTGAAATCAAGTTCAGCTCAAAAACTTAGAAAAATTCCAAGTTGTCAACAGCTAGACATTGCTATGTTTAGCAAATTATTTTGAGAGATTGGGTTAAGGGGTGGTGTAGTGTTATAGCTCGATTTGGTAGTCTCGTATGCCATCTTGAGCATGGTGAAGATGGTTTGGCTAGTGAAACAACCGTTTAGTCGTTTTGGGCGCTTTAAAATTTGTGCACGACACAGCCTCGGGATGGTTGGCGCCATGCGCGCGGTCACTGCGTGGCCACCCCACGCTACACACATGGCCGCATCCCATGTGGTCACCCCATGCTACCATGCTGGGTCGATCGGGCCACCTAGGCTTGACCGAGGCCGGCCGCAGCGAGCCGCTGGCCCTGCGCCTGTGTAAAATTGGAAATCTCCAAAGTTAGTGCATCAGATTTGTTAGCTCCTTGGTCTTGCTGGGTATTATTGGTGCTTCATCCCTGATTTTTCCAAAATAGATCAACCAATGACCAAGTTACTCCAAAAGGATGTCAAGTTTGTATGGAGTCTGGCTTGTGAAGAAGCTTTCCAAGCCCTGAAGAAGTTTCTTACCTCTGCTCCTATTCTTGCCTAACCAGATATTGACAGGCTATTTGATGTGTATTGTGATGCCTCTAGGATGAGACTGGGATATGTGCTTATGCAAGGCGAACATGTGATTGCTTATGCTTTACGTCAGCTGAAAAAGCATGAGTCAAATTATCCCACCCATGATTTAGAGCTAGCTGCAATGGTGCATGCTCTAAAAATTTGGAGACATTACCTATTGGGAAATAAAGTGCATATCTACACGGATCATAAAAGTCTCAAATATATTTTCACTCAATCTGAGTTGAATATGAGGCAATGGAGGTGGCTCAAGTTAATCAAGGATTACAATTTAGAAGTTCATTATCATCCGAGAAAAGCTAACATGGTAGCTGATTCTTTAAGTCGAAAGTCACATCAAGTTGAAGAAGAATCCTTGTCTCTCAACCATTCTGAGGTGTTAGCCCATATTGCCGTAGTGTCGGATTTACTTGAGCAAATTATTATAGAGCAAAGGCAAGATGCTTTGAAAATTCAGCATATCAAGAAGTTAATTGACGAAGGATGTGGTCCTCATTTCAGTGTTGATGATCAAGGTGTGGTGAAGTTCAAGAACCAATTGGTGGTTCCCTCAAGTGATGAACTTAGGAGAAAAAAATTGGATGAAGCTCACAATTCCAAATTATCCATTCATCCAGGAAGTAACAAGATGTATCATGATTTGCATCACTTGTATTGGTGGCCAAATATGAAACAGAATATTACCAAATACATCTCAGAATGTGACATTTGTGGAAGGGTTAAGGCAGACCATATGCGTACGCCAAGATTCCTACAACCCTTGCCTATCCCTATTTGGAAATGGGAGGATATTTCCATGGACTTTGTTGTGGGTTTGCCCTACACAACAAAGGGGTATGACTCTATTTGGGTCATTGTGGGTAGCCTTACCAAGTCCGCTCATTTCCTTCCGGTGGATACAAGGTATTCGGCCAAGAAGTATGCTAAGCTGTATTTTGATCATATTGTAACCTTGCATGGAGTTCCTCTTACCATTGTTTCTGATGGAGGGTCAGTCTTTGTCTCTCGCTTCTGGGAGCAACTCCAAAAATGTCTTGGTACTCATCTCCTCAAAAGTTTAGCTTATCATCTACAAACTGACGGTCAGATAGAAAGAGTCAATTAGGTACTTGAAGACATGTTGAGAGCTTGTGCCATTTCTTATCCAGAAAAATGGATGAATGCTTGACTTTAGCTAAGTTTTCCTATAACAATAGCTATCAAGAGAGCATTCGAATGGCACCGTTCGAGGCCCTATATTGTAAGAAATGTAGGACACCTCTTAACTGGGTTGAAGTGGGTGACCGTGGTTACTTTGGACCTGATTTTATCAAGAAGCAAGAGAATAGGTCAGTGTTATTCAGAGTCATTTGAAAGCGGCTCAGAACTGTCAAAAACCTTATGCGGACAAGAGAAGAAGGCCCTTGTAGTTTGAAGTTGGTGACCATGTGTACCTAAAGGTATACCTGATGAGAGGTGTGCATCGGTTTGGAGTCCGTGGAAAATTAGCTCCTTGTTATGTCGGACCTTATAAGATTTTGGAGAGATGTGGTGTGGTTGCCTATCGTCTCCAACTTCTGGATATTTTGTCAGCAGTACATAATGTATTTCATGTCTCCCATCTAAAAAAGTGTTTACAAGTTCCCGATGAAGTGGTGGAAATTAACGAACTACCTCTCCAACTTGATCTTTCTTATATTCCGCATCTTGTCAAAATCTTGGATGAAAAAGAGAGAGTTACTAGAAACAAAGTGGTAAAATTTTATAAAGTCCAGTGGCAAAGCCATTCGGAGGACGAAGCAACTTTGGAACAGGAGAGTTATATTCTAGAGCATTATCCCCATCTTCTCCCCGGTGTGCCGAGGTAATAGGTTATGTTAAATGCTCACTCTTACCCTTTTCCTACACTAGGCACTCACATGAAATCTCAGGACAAGATTTTGTTTAGGGGGGGGAGAGTTGTAACACCTTGGGTGTTACACCCTAAATCATTTACTAAAACATGTTATGAGCATCATGTTTATGTGTTAATGCATGTGATAAAGTGTGTAGATCAATTTCTTGTAACTTAAAATGATCAATAAAAATGCTAAATGAAAGTTGATTCAATAGCTCATGTATATCAAGTAGGGCGGAAAACCAAATTTTATTAAGAAAAAATAATATAGAACATGTGCGTGATACTTAAATAAAGTTTGAACTACAAACTTTGTAGATGATAATGAAATACTTGTCGTACCTGCTGTCTCGCGCACTTGGCGTATCCACGGCATCGGCACATGGCTATACCTGTTGTTGCCTGGCCCAATAAGGCACGGCAGTCGCTCATGCCATGTCGGTCACGGACGCGCACATGCCTTGTCCATAGTGCCTGCCCGTGGGTCTCCTAATCATGTCGCTCACGTCCCTTCCAAGGCGAGGACGAGCTGAGCTCTGACCTTACCGCTCCCCTCTCTCTTCGCTGCTGCTTTGGTGGATAGAGCCACATCATTAAAAACAAGAAGGGAGGAGTCGCCATTGCTCAATTCATCACATCGCTGGCTCCATCACCCAGCTACCTAGCTACCTGCCCCCACCACGCCTTAAAAGGCGCTCGATCAAGCTTCAATTTTAGAGCTTTTCCCCGCCACCGTGCTGATAAGGCTGAGTCCACCCATCACTGAGGGCAGCTCCCATCTAACCACCTCGAGCCAAATTAGCTGCACTGCTAGACTGGCCTTGAACCCCTCCTCGCCATGCGCACTTGAGCCATACCCCTACCATTGTCCCAACACTGTTAACGTGGTCGTGTCTGCCACGGCTCGCCACTGAGGCATCACCTCGACCAGGTCCTTGGTGAGTCGCTGATGCTCACCCGCTACCTCTACTGCTTCCTTAGCCCATGGCTCATCAGAACATTATCGTCGCCACCGTAGGTTGCCCGCCGATGTGGAGAAGTCACCCCACTTTGTCTCCGGTCTTCTAACCGCTACCCAGCGTTGCGCGTCGGTCCATAGGTGAGCATCGACACCCTAGCTAGGTCTGCACAGGTCCTAGTTGGTCGGCGTAGGGGCTCCATGCTGGCCACCACCGCACTGGTAAGCGCGAGGGCTTCGGGGACCTCCTCGATGCGGAGATGAGTCTCTTTGGGGGCCTTCGTGCATAACTGCTGACTAATGGAATAGGGTTCATAGTGGTCGCGTTAATAGCAGAAAGCTTAGGGGCTTTTCTACTAAAATGCCAGTGTGCGCAGGCTTTTCTCCCGTGGGCCGTGCCTGCAGGCCACTGCACATGCGCGCTATGTCGCATGGGCCATGCGGAAAAATTCATTTTTCTTTTTCATAAGGAATTAGAAATAGTTTTCTAATTTAATTTTTGAGCTGATCTTTGGTAAATCATATAAAATCATGTAGGTGTCCAAAAATTGTGAAACAAATTTTGTTAGGTTCCTAAAATTGTGCTCTATTTGTTAGTGTATTTTTTTCATATATATATATGTTGATACCAGGAGCTATTACATCATTTGAGAGTGCTCAATATTATGAGGTTAAATATTGTAGGAATTTTTGTGGTAAATTGGTGATAGCTTTAGTCCTAAAATTTTTATGGAAGCTTCTGTCGACGAAATATGGTCGGCAGTCTACCTAGGGGTATGCCCAAGGTAGTAGATTGTCGGCAGACAGATGCGCAAGCCACAAATAAGACGGTGACGCAAGACAAACACGAGATTTTATCCAGGTTCGGCCGCCAAGAAGGCGTAATACCTATGTCCTGCGTCTGATTTGTATTGCTGTATGTCAATGAGAGATGTTTTTAGAGGGGTCCCCTGCCCACCTTATATAGTATGGGGGGCAAGGTTGTAGATCTAGAAACTAATCCTAGCCAATTACAATTGCCATATGTGGCCGGATAAGGATTCCTATTCTAACCGACCAGGATCTTGATTGATCGCCAAATCCGCCTTGACTCCTTGCGCGGGACTCCGATCAGGTTGGCCGGGCCGCACGTCGTCTTTTGGTGGACCGGACCCACCGATCCGGGCCGGCCCAAGCTTAGCCATAAGGGTATAGGGGTTAATACCCCCATAGCTAGTCCCCTAGCACCATGTATTATGCTACGACACGCCATTTTAACCTTCTCCGACAAGTAAGGCTTGAGTCCTTGACATCTCTGACCACCGTTGTCACTAGAGAAGTAGGTTGTCCGAAGAATATATGGTGCTCTTAAGAAAAAAGAAAAAGATTTCCGTCCTGGGAAGTGTGCCCACATGTATTTCTGAACAGAAATGTAAGTGCGTCTTGAAGCGTAGCGTCCTTGATCATCGGAGGCGTAGGGGTCAAAAAACAAACACATTCACCGCAAGGTGAAGTGTGCCCACTTAGTCCCCGAGCCTGGTAGTAGGTGACGTAGGCACGTGGTGCCAGGGTCTGAAAAGAATTCCCAATTAAGTTGAGAACCCAATTGTCGTACAAGCAATACGAGATGCACCGGCAGGTGCATCGTACCGATGTAGTCCCCGAGCTTGCTGGAAGGTGAAGTATGAGCCTTGTAGCAAGGTCTAAATAAATGTCTCTCAACTGTATGTGAGTACAAATCACATGTAGCCGAGAAGAACGATCTCCGAGTAGTGGTTGGGACAGTCCCCAAGCACGATAGTAATCCTTACAATCAGTCAAAGCATAAGGGTCGATTAAACAAACACATTCACCGCAAGGTGAAGTGTGCCCACTTAGTCCCCGAGCCTAGTAGTAGGTGATGTAGGCACGTGGTGCCAGGGTCTGAAAAGAATTCCCAATTAAGTTGAGAACCCAATTGTCATACAAGCAATACGAGATGCACCAGTAGGTGCATCGTACCGATGTAGTCCCCGAGCTTGCTGGAAGGCGAAGTATGAGCCCTGTAGCAAGGTCTAAATAAATGTCTCTCAACTGTATGTGAGTACAAATCACATGTAGCCAAGAAGAACGATCTTCGAGCAGTGGTCGGGACAGTCCCCGAGCACATTAGTAGCCAGAGCAGTCCCCGAGCACGGCAGTGGTCGGAGCAGTCCCCGAGCACGATAGTGGTCAGAGCAGTCCCAGAGCTCGGCAGTGGTCTGGGCAGTCCCCGAGCATGGTAGTGGTCTGGGCAGTCCCCGAGCATGGCAGTGGTCTGGGCAGTCCCCGAGCACGACAGTGGTCTGGGCAGTCCCCGAGCACGGCAGTGGTCTGGTCCATCATTGAGCTCAAGACATGCAGCGAAAAAAAAAACGAATGCCGCTTGTATTATTATTTGGTGTATTTATTTATCTCCTTACTCTGTCAAGTCCAATCTGCCACGTCTGGTCAAAAAAGCAGATGGATATAACATATCACTCTGCCTTCTTACTCTTTCTGGCAAACAGTCGCTTGGCGCCTGTATGGAGGTGCGTCAGTGTGGGCCCTCTCACATTATCAACGAAGAGGCGCGTACACTAGAAACGAAGAGGCGCGTTTATTGGCGCAGATCTCGAGGTTGTGAAAACAACCATCTGCAGCGCGTGCGCATGTCTCCCAAGAATCTCGGGCGGACGAAACGACGGAGCTCTTGGTTATTTATAATATAGAGCTGGTAAGTTACTTTTTACCGATCCCCATTGTCATTCGCTGCCGCAACCTTCTTCTTCCTCTTGCCGAACCCTACTCCTCCAAAAATCACCACCAATCCCCCCTCCACCGCATCCACCCCCTTAGTAAGGGCAGATTAATGGCGAAGAGAGACGCCCAAAAGAAAGGCGGAGTCATGGTGAAGGAGTGGTGGAAGTCAAGGAGCAATGAGTAGACCATTGAAGACCTCATCGCCATGGGAGTGCTCCACAACAAGGCACTCGCGGGATGGCGTGCGCCGGAAGGAGAAAGCTTCCCCGATCCATAACCAGGTGAGATTATGGTTTTCGAGGATTTCTTCAAGCGGGGTTTTGGGGTTCCAGTGCACCCTTTCCTTCATGGGCTCTGCTTGTATTACGAGATTGGGATTTGCAATCTGCATCCCAACTCGATTCTTCTTGTCTCCACCTTCATCCATCTTTGCAAAGCTTATGGCGGCTTCCAGCCCCATTTCGACCTCTTTCACCATTTGTTCTATCTGTGGAAGAAAGGGAGCGGCGGCTCGAAGATAGCCAGAGGCATATACCTCAATCTACGTGACAGTATGAAGGCCTAGTACCTACACTGCCCCTGGAACACCTCACTAGACGAATGGTACAAGAAGTGGTTCTACATCCGCGAAGAGCCAAACACGATCACCCTATGCGACGTGGGGTTGATTCCAAAGAAGAAGAACAGCTGGTCAGAGAAGCCCGAGCACTTGGAGCAGATCGCAGAACTGCTCGGGATGATCCCGTGGGGAAAGCTGGATGGTCCAAGCGTGGTCGGGAACTTCATCAGCCAAAGGATCTAGCCCTACTAGAAGAGGGTACATCCTGGCTTCGAGTACTAGGGGAGCGTAGATCCAACGAGGACCAGAAAAGAGGCGCTCGACAAGATAGAAATCAAGGTCAAAATTGGGGAGCTATTCAACCTAGCCGATCCCAATTATGTCAGGTTAAACGACATCGAGCACGCCTTCAAGCTGGCCCGACCTCCCCCAAAGGTAAATGATGCTTCCTTGTACCTGTAGAATTATGTTGTAACAAAAAATTGACTGTTGTCTCCTTTATGTTTCCTAGAGTAATGGTCATGACCGGGCAGCAGTGTTCGTGTCTCCGCCCCCTGGTGTGGATTGGCCGCAAATTGCCAGCTCAACCGCCCAGACCAGTGCTAGGACCGAAGACATCGACTGGGCGGTACTCGGGGTTGGGGAGGATGCAACGGCCAGGGCTGCTGGCAAGCGGCCGGCTGCCAACAAACGTCGCCAGGCCATCTTCCCCCTTTCAGACAATGAAACAGAGGATGCGAACATCTTCTGACTCGTCCCTCGAAAGAGGAGGAGACAAATGGGGTCAACAGAGTAGGGTGGCTCCTTTGTGCTAGCAGTGATCGCATCACCGACCACTACAACACAGAGGACAAGCAGGGGAAGTGTCGAGCACCAAACCCCGGTGCCAGTATCGGTGGTGGAAAAAGACCCGGTGGAACCCGCTGAGCACATGGAGTAGGCGTGGTCAAAGAGACGCTCCTTTGCCACGTCATTCCATGCTTCCAAGCTGTAAGTATCTGTAACTTTGATGTAATCTTATAATTTGTATTGAATACTATTGTCTTCTAAACTTTTCTCTGGTATATTAGGTCGGCGTCCACTGAAAATCGTAACCAGCTAGCCGGGTGTGGCACGGCTTCGCCAGTACTGGCAGAAAGAACTGCTCAGCAGCCGACTACGGAGGAACCTGTAGAAGAAATTCCGCCGAAACCTCGGTAGACGAGCGGCCCGACGTCAGTCCCCGAGCAACTGGTCGAGAAGATAGCTGAGCAAAGTACAAGTGCTCCAAGCACTAATCCTGCTGAGGCCGATACCTTGGCGCCAAGGGAACCAGACCAAGCCGAGGAGCAGCAACCGGAGTTGGCACAGAGCACGCTTGCCGATGCTATGGCTCGTGGGAAAGCCATAGTGGTCGCGGAGACTACTATCTCCGGACCAGCGCCGCCCCCTGAACAAGAGGCCAAAGAGGACGAAGTCGAAGAGATCCTGGGCCGTCCCAAAGACAAATGACAACATGTATATGTGTCGCGCTGGCGGAACGACGAGTGGGTTATGCATGAAGAAATCCCAGAGGTCGAAGAGACCCTAAAAGTTGAACGAGCGGCAAAGCATTTGGTGACAGAAGTCTAGGTATGTTTGGCTTGACCACTTGACCCTGTTATGTAGTCGAACTGTTTGACTTAGCTTATTTATATGCAGGACTTGATGAAGACCGCAAAGTACCGAAAGAGGTGCTTCGACCAGATTGAGGGAATCACGGCGAACAATAGAGAACTGGCGGTCGAGGTGGAACGCTTGCGCTGCCAACTTGAAGCCACCGACCAGGAGAGGACAGAGCAAGAAACATAGAACCAGAACCTGGTCGGCCAGCTCAATGACAAAGAGTGGGAAAAAACGAGTAAGTTGTCATTTTATCACAGCAAGTGTATGACACGTGTTGTTGCGTTGTTGGTAATGACAGCTGTAATGCAGGCTTAGAAGCTGAGGTAACCCGCCTCCAAGAGGAGAATAGCCGCGTGACCGCAGAGTGTGGTTGCCTGAAGGAGGACAATGAGAAACTGGTGCGCAGCCAGTCTCAACTCTAGGACCACACCACCAAAATGAAGGAGGAACTGAAGAGTAAGTATTCTAGACCACCGTTCTCATTCTGTTGCCCGCCTTATCTTGTCGTGCCATTATATTTGATGTCTTGTATGGTGTGCAGTTTTAAAAGTCAATGCCAAGAGGCATCTAGAAGCCGTGATGAAAGAGCGTGACGACTGGAAAGCACGATGCCTCGAGGCCACCGAGGATCGGGACACATGGAAGAACCGGTGCTAGGAAGTGGCAACTAGCATTTTGCCCATCCTCGACCTTGTCGACCCAGCGCTCACAGAGGAAGAGCCAAGGACGCCCCAGCTCGGATTGGTCGAGAGATGTAGACAAGCATGGGGATGGTTCCAAGAGTTCGTGAAGGAGGCGGGTGAGTACACGGGTGCCCATGTGCTAAGCATGGTGTGTGCCCACTACCCCCTGATCGATCTCAAGCGCCTGGAGGCTGGATACCCAAAGGAGGTAGACCTAGACAAGGCAGAGGAGCTTCGGATGGCCCAGCTAGACCTATCGTCAAAGATAATTGGTGACATTAACCTGTGTGGAGGTGGGACAGCACCTGTACAGGGTATGCCATCGACAAGTCAGCTGGAAACGCCATCAGTTGCAAGCCAATCGACGAAACCTGCAGCCTCGACCAGCCAGGCATCGGCGGGGCCATCCCCTTCAGCTCGACTAGCACAAGAGTCCCCGAGACTCGAGTAGGATATCGGAAGCAGCGAGCAGTAGGTGTTGTGCGCCCTGACCAGCCAATGTAATAGGCTTAGAGCTGTAGAAGGAGGACATAGTTGTGTTATTGTAAACTTGGGCCTCTTCAGGCAAGCTTGTAATAATGTAACTGTATATCATTATAAGCTTGTTTGCTTTGTATAAAACGTATTTAAGCTTGAAACTTATGTTGGTGTAACTAAGTGAGAACATGATAACGTTCTGCTTAGTTGTACCATTTTGCTCGACACATCATCCCGAAAAGTTTGTGCGGCCCTAGTTTGTCATGTGGTCGGAGTGTGAGGTGAGTGACCTGTGCACACATAGACGCGGACAAGTCAAACCAAGGGGGACCCGCCGATCACCCGTAACGTAGAGAGCGGATCCCATGCACGTGTTGGGAGGAACCGGAGACAGGTCCTGCTCCGAAAACCGTAGAAGGGGTGGTGGTTGGCTTTTACTGGCTAAGTTAGAATAACCATAAAAGTTGAAGTGACATATTAGAGTGGTCGGAGAAACCATAATAGCTTTATTGAAGTAAATCGAAAGTACAAGAGGGGTACATATCTCAATAGTTAAGCATAGAAACGTCTAAGCTTATCGATGTGCCACGAGTTGGGTATGTCCGTACCGTCCAGGTGAGCTAACCTGTAAGACGTTGGTCGTGTGACCTCCTTGATCATGAAGGGCCCCTCCCATGGGGTTGCGAGTTTATGGACACCAGCCTAGTTCATCTTCCACTTCAGGACCAGGTCCCCGACCACAAAAAAACCACTCTTTAATGTTCTTGTTGTAGTACCTGCGCAAAACAGCAAGGTATTTGGCCGTACGTACACAAGAATCAAGCCGCTTCTCTTCTGCGCTATTCACTTCTAGCTCCCGTACTTCATTGGCCTTGCCTTCATCAAAGTTTTCTACCCATGCTGATCTGAAAGCTATATCTGTAGGGAGGACTGCCTCAGCGCCATAAACCATAAAGTATGGCGAGACGCCGGTGTTACGACTGGGCTGAGTTCTGAGTCCCCAGACCACGGCTGGTAACTCTTTGAGCCATCTTCTGGGAGCTTTGTCATTTTCTCTATACATCCTCTTCTTCAACGTGTCCAAGATCATGCCATTTGCCCACTCGACTTGTCCATTAGCTCTAGGGTGCGCCACCGAGACGTATTTTACCACTATGCTCCTTTCATCGCAGAAGTCCCAAAAAGCGTTCCCGGTGAACTGAGTACCCAGATCAGTGATGATGCTGTTCGGTATGCTGAAACGATGGATGACCTGGTCGAGGAACGTGACAGCCTTTTCTGAGGATGCCTGTACCAAAGGCATGTATTCTATCCACTTAGAAAATTTGTCGATCAGCACGAAGACGCATGTAAATTTCCCTGGAGCTGGTTTGAAGGGCCCGATCATATCCAGTCCCCAGCATGCAAAGGGCCAGGAGGCTGGTATTGTCTGGATCTCATGTGCCGGTACGTGGATTCTCTTGGCGAAGAACTGACAACCCTCACAGTGGCGGACTAGCTTCTCTGCATCGGCTACTGCTGACGGCCAATAGAACCCTGCTCAGAAAGCCTTGCCGACCAGCGTTCTTGAGGCCGCGTGGTTGCCACAGGAGCTAGAGTGGATTTGGTCCAGGAGATGTTCACCATTCTCCTGGGTTATACACTTCATCAAGATTTCCTCCTTTGCGTTCTTGCGCCATAGCTTGCCATCGACGAGCAGGTACTGCTTACTACGATGCATCAGGCGCTCGTTCTCTGTCCGATTAGTGTAACCGCTGCCATCTGTTAGGTACTTGATGAAAGGTATTCTCCAGTCGGGCTCATGAGTGGTCGAAGGGGGCTCGGTGGTGCTTGATGCCGGAACCGTAGCCACCAATTGCTAGTCTAGAGGCTTGTCTACCGTGGAATCTTCCTCTTCGATGGAAGGCGTGAGCAGGTCTTGGACGAATACGCCATGTGGGATTTTTGCTCAGGATGATCCTAACTTTGATAGTGCATCCGCTGCTTGATTCTTGTCCCGGACCACGTGTATGTACTCGATGCCATAGAACCTGCCTTCCAGCTTTCTAATCAATTTGCAGTATGCATCCATCTTTTCACTGGTTGTGTCCCTGTCCTTGTTGAGTTGGTTGATGACCAGAGCAGAGTCTCCGTAGACGTAGAGACGTTTAACACCGAGCTCAACCGCAATGCACAAACCATGTAGGCATGCTTTGTACTCGGCGGCATTATTAGATGCTGGGAAATAAATCCTAAGGACGTACTAGAGCTGCTCCTTGGATGGCGACATGAAAAGGACTCCTGCTCCCGCACCATCAATGTTGAGAGAGCCATCGAAGTACATCGTCCAATATTCATCGGATCCGGGAGAGGCAGGCATGCTTAAGTCTGTCCACTCGACGATGAAATCGACAAGTGCCTGAGACTTGATTGTAGTGCGGCTTGCAAACTCCAAGGAAAAGGGGCATAGCTCCATTGCCCATTTGACAATGTGCCCATTCACATCCTTGTTGCTAATGATGTCTCGCAGAGGGTACTCAGTCATGACCACCACACGATATCCATCGAAGTAATGTTTCAACTTTCGGGATGTTATCAGTATGGCGTAGATCAACTTCTGAATCTATGGGTACCTGGTCTTGGACTCATTGAGTACCTCACTAATGAAATAGATTGGTCGCTGTACCTTGTAGACGTGGCCGGGCTCGTCTCGCTCGACCACCATGGCCGTGGAGACCACTCGATTAGTAGCCGCAATATATAGCAGGAGTATTTCGTCTTCTCTTGGAGCAGTGAGGACCGGAGGTGACGTAAGGTATTGTTTCAGCTGTGTGAAGGTAGCGTCTGCTTCCTCCGACCACTCAAACTTTTCAGATGCTTTGAGTAGTTTAAAGAACGGTAATCCTTTTTCGCCTAATCTTGATATGAAACGGCTGAGGGCAGCCATGCATCCGGTAAGCTTCTAAACATCCTTCACCTTTTTGGGCGGCTTCATGTCCAAGACAGCTTTGACTTTCTCTGGGTTAGGGCATATGCCATCGTGACTGATGACGTTGCCGAGTAGTATGCCAGAAGGAACACCAAAGATGCACTTCTTTGGGTTTAACTTCCACTAGAATGTATTAAGGGATGCAAAGGTGCGTTCCAGGTTGTCAACAAGGGTATGAGCTTCCTTGGTTTTGACAACTATATCATCAACATAAGCCTCGATGAGGTCATCTTTTATCTCGTCTTTGAGGCAAGCTTGTATAGCGCGTTGGTAGGTAGCCCCAGCGTTCTTGAGCCCGAACGACATGGTCGTGTAGCAGTAGGCGCCGAAGGGCGTGATAAAAGATGTCTTGATCTGGTCATCCTTTTTGAGAGCGATCTGGTGATAACTAGAGTAGCAATTGAGAAAGGAAAGGAGCTTGCAACCGGTGGTTGAATCTATGACCTCGTCTATGCGAGGTAAGCCAAAGGGGTCCTTAGGGTAGTGTTTGTTGAGATCAGTGTAATCAACGCACATTCTCCATTCATTATTCTTTTTGCGTACAACAACCAGGTTGGCTAACCACTTCGGATGATACACTTCTTTGATAAATCCGGCTGCCAAAAGCCATGTAACTTCTACCCTAATCGCCTCCTTTTTGTTGCGAGCGAACCGTCGTAGCTTCTGCTTGATAGGTTTGGCCTTGCCGTTGACACTCAAGGAGTGCTCGATCAAGTTCCGAGGTACACCAGGCATGTCAGCAGGTTTCCATGTGAACACATCCATGTTGCTCCCCAAAAACCTGACGAGCACGTCTTCCTATTTGGGATCTAGGTTGGCCCTGATAAGGGCCGTTTTGCTGGGATCACCATTGACCAGCTGGATCACCTTGTGCTCCTTGGACTTGATGTTCCTGCGTGGAGCCTTGAGCTCTGGGATCTCCTGGTGGTCGGTCGAGGTCTTCTTGGCATCGAGCACGGTCTAGGCCATGCGAATAGAGAGGTCGTGAGCCTCTGCTATTTTGAAACTGTCATCTTCATAGGTATAAGTTGCGTACATGTTGCCTCGGAGGGTTAGAACTCCTTTCTCGGTAGGCATCTTGAGCACCAGATACCTGTAATGAGGTATGGCCATGAACTTGGTGAGCAACGGTCGACCAAGAATAGCATGGTAGGTGCCGTCGAAGTCGGCGACCATGAAGTTGACATAGTCGGTGCGGAAGTGGTCCGGGGTCCCAAACTGCACAGGTAGCGTGATCTGCTCGAGAGGTGTAGAGCTCTGTCTAGGGAGAACACCCCAGAACTATGCCTCGTACGGCTTGAGGTCCGCCTGAGCTATCTTCAGGGCGGGCAGACTGTTCTTGAACAGTATATCGATGGAGCTGCTGCCGTCGATCAGTACTCTGTTGAACTGAACCTTGTTGATACAAGGATCAAGGACCACGGGAAAATGCCCTAGCTAAGGTATTGCGGCCCATTGGTCCTTTCCGCTGAAGGAGATTTCGTGGTGAGACCACGGAGGGAGCCGCGGATCGGTGAGGAGATTGTCGGTGTTGGCCACGTTCAAGCAAGCACGGGCGAGCAGCTTGTGTTCTTGTTTGGTCTTGATGGACACTTTGCCTCCGATGATGGTGTGCACACGATCGGTTGGCTTGACATACTTGTGACGAGGGTCTACATCATCATCGTCGTTATCCTTGTTGCGTTGTTCCCCTATGTCGTTAGGCTTGTCAGACGTATCCGGAGCCTGTTGACGCGTGTAGATAGACTTGAGGACGTGGCAATTCTCCATGGTATGGTTTGACTTAGGATGGAGCTGGCAGGGCCCTTTCAATGCTTTGGTGTAGTCATCTTCATAGTTACGACATCCGCCACCCTTTTTAACGGTGTTGACCTCGCCGTCGTCTTCCCGAGCACGCTTGCTCCTGTAATCGTCACGGCGGTTACGCCGCTAATTACGTTGGTCACGGTGGTCGCAGGAGTCGTTGCGCTGGTTGCGGCGGTCAAAATTGTCGTTCCGACCATGGTTGCGGCGGTAGTCGTCGTGGTGTGGGGGGTGGTCGAAGCGTGGAACCCTTGCTGCTTCTTCAATAATTATCTTTTTAGCGTCGTCGGCGTCCGCATATTTCTTAGCGGTGGCCAGGAGTGCTGTGACTGAATCAGGTCTCTTGCGGAGAAGCTTGTCCCTTAGGGCGTCGTGGAAGCGGAGGCCAGCGATGAAAGCCGCAATTGCCTCGTTGTCGGAGATTGATGGGACCTTGATGCGCATCTCCGAGAAACGCTGGACGTACTCGCGCAGTGGCTCATCTTTTCGATCTCGAATCCATTGCAGATCGTATTTGTTGCCTGGTTGTTCACAAGTAGCAATGAAGTTGTCGATGAAGGCTTGCTTGAGCTCCTGCCAAGAGTCGAAATAGTTCACCGGCAAGCTGACCAGCCATTGGTGACCCGCATGGCCAACAGCGACTGGGAAATAGTTAGACATGATGTGCTCGTCAGCCATGGCTAATCTGCACACAGTCTCGTAAAGCATGACCCATAATTCGGGGTTTTCCTTGCCGTCATACTTCTGAAGTTTTTTGAGCTTGAAATTCTTGGGCCATATGACTTGGCGAAGGTGTGGAGTAAACTGCTTCAAACCCGGCGGGCCATGGGCAGTGTCATATTCCATATGGCGATAACTTTCATGGGATGCTCGATCGTCGGCTCTCTGGTTGATGCGAGCACACAGATCGCGTCCACCGAGGTAATGGCGGAGATCGTTATTGCCATCGCGGTGATCTCGATTGCCATCTAGATTAGCCCTGTGACCGTGGTTATCGCGGCGATTGTCACGGTTGTCCCGGCGGTTATCATCCCGGACGTCGCGGCGGCTGTCCTCGCAATGGCGGTTGTCATCCTGGTCACCATCATGGCCACCGTTTCCACCTTAACAGTTGTCTGATGGGTCGTTGTTGTGCGAGCCACGTTGGTTGAGTGGCTGTGAGCGACTGGGTGCTGGCGGCTATGGCTTGACTCGACTGAAACGGATGGAGCCCGAGCTTGGTTTACAATCTCCGCGGTCTGGGCCATAGCAGCCGTTAGATAGGCTTGTATTTCATCGCGAACTACTTGGGTTTCTGGGGTGTTGGGTAGCGTTGCATTATCGCCATGGCGACGGCTACGTTGGCACTTGGAGTCCGGAAGACCTGTTTGTCCCCCACCCTGTCAAAAGCATCATTGAGGTCACGTGGCTGGACCCTTATGCGTCGTGCCTCCTGGTCTACTTCGGCTTCGATTTGTCAGTGATTAAACCGGTCAATATTGTGTGCTTCGCGTGCAGTCCTTTCTTGTTCTGTTTCGCCAACTGCTGGTGGTTCGTCATTGCTGACAACATGGATCAAATCCCCTCATCTTGGTGGGAAAGACATGAATTGTGAGAACCCCGGGGCGTGGTCTGGGATATCCAGATCGTACTTGACGCCTTCATCTTCGTGATGCTGAAGTTCGGTGTGGACAGATGCATTAGATGCGGTGCCAGACAAGGAGCTGGAGTCACCCTCTTGGACTATGTGGATGGACCCTTCTTGATAATCTTCAATCTGGACCATGTTGACGAAGTTGTGTGGCTTCGACCGAGGTCGGTGCATAAAACACAGATCCAAGCGGCGTTGTAGGTTGTAGGCATAGCTGGAGGCAGCGTTTGGCAGGCCGTAGGGCTGGGCCTGGTGATTCTCCATCAAGGCTTCATACTCGGAGAGTCAGAGACCCATCGCGAAGGCTGGCCAGTGATGAGCAGAGCGCCCTTCAGGAGTAGATGTGACCACGAGATCTGTACCAAGTCGTGCAGGGCGACTGGTCCGAGCTGGTCGGGTAGATCTATTGTGGGGAGCGGTTACCTGCTCATTAGGTTGACTTTGAATCGTACTTACCAGAGCTAGGGTTTCAGCGAGTTTGGTGCCAACCCAATCGATGGAGTCGAGCAGGTCGGTGTTGTCGATCTGCTTCCCTTTGTAGTGGGGAAGCAGATGACGAGTTGTCAGCGTGGCTGAAGGTGATGCAGGCGTGGTCGGAGCCAGATATACTGTGGTCGGAGCCGTATCCATCGTGGTCAGAGCCATATCCGTCGTGGTCGGAGCCGTATCCACCGTGGTCGGAGCCATAGCCGATGTAGGTGAAGCAGTGGTCGATGCAGACTGAATCCACACCTCCTCTAGGGTCATGACGATGAAGTCATCAGAGCTAGTGGTCCAGGTGATCTGGCCAACGGTGAACGTGAGGCCGTTTGGCATAGCCATGGAGCCGGAGATGATGACCATCTTGTTTGCTTGGAGAGCAGTACGCACACCCCCTACCTGGCGCGCCACTGTCGACAAAATATGGTCGGCATTCTACCTAGGGGTATGCCCAAGGTAGTAGATTGTCGGCAGACAGATGCGCAAGCCACAAACAAGACGGTGACGCAAGACAGACACGAGGTTTTATCCAGGTTCGGTCGCCAAGAAGGCGTAATACCTACGTCCTGCGTCTGATTTGTATTGCTGTATGTCAATGAGAGATGTTTTTTAGAGGGGTCCCCTGCCCACCTTATATAGTCCGAGGGGCAGGGATGCAGATCTGGAAACTAATCCTAGCCAGTTACAATTGCCATATGTGGCTGGATAAGGATTCCTATTCTAACCGACCAGGATCTTGATTGATCACCAAATCCGCCTTGACTCCTTGTGTGGGACTCCGATCAGGTTAGCCGGGCCGCACGTCGTCTTTTGGTGGATCGGACCCACCGATCCAGGCCGGCCCAAGCTTAGCCATAAGGGTATAGGGGTTAATACCCCCATAGCTTCATTGTATTATTATGTGCTCACTGTAATTTTTGTAGCCTTAGAATAGACTAAGCATTATGGTAGTTAAATGCTCTTTGTTTCAATATACATTAAATCACTAGTACTAACAAAGCTATATCCTTAAATTGCCAAGCTAAGGGTTTGTTAGTTGAATTCAACACCTTGCTTGATGAAGATGATAGTTAGCTTAGCACCTTTGTCATTAGGGCTAGGTTAGTAGCTTAGTATGTGTATTCTTAGTTTAAGAGTTGCTGTTGCCTAAATGCTAAGTGGTGCATCATCATCGCATGCATGTTGAGAACAAGTTGGCGGAGATCGTGACCACCGGTGATCATGAGTTCGAGGAGATCATCAAGGAGTACGAGGAGGAGATTCTCATGTAGGAGGAGGTCCTGGAGCCGCCACTGACTGACTCAGCTGGCACCGTGCCTGCCCAAGGCAAGCCCCGGTGCATAACCCTTATTTTTTATAATCACTGAATATATATGTGATGTGCATTTATGTTATAGGAATTTTATGAAAACCACATGCATAGATATATCTGTCCTATGAGTCTTACTAGTGTAGGTTCGAGTAGATGTTATGCTTACATTTTTGGTAGTGTGAGTAACCTGCCGTTACTCACAATAAGTGATTATTATATTTACTCTCATGATAAAATGATGAAAGGAAAAATGGAGACCGAATAGGGATATGGTATGGGTTTTGGTGGGTGTAATAGGTTGTGTCCCGCGGCCAACGGGGCTTAGCTTGGTTACACTGTTTTTCTTGTTCGTGTCGATTAAGGACCATCCATTGCTATGGATGGTAGTTAGGTCATAGACTTATTATCCTGAGCACATACTTGCTTATGGGAGTGGGAAGGATTGTTACGCTCTTGTCGTGGGTTCCGGCTCTTTCTAGACTGATTGATTGGAGGCGGGGAAAGGTAGAGGACTAAGCACCATACTAAGACCAGGTCTCAAGTGTGGGGGCTTGGAATCCAAGTTTGTATGGGGACCTGGACCCCATGATAGGAGTGGAATGGGTTGGTCTTGTTTGTGCCTAGGGTACAAACGGGTGAAAGGTCGAGATGGTGGACTAGAGGGGGGTGAATAGTCCTTTCTAAATTTAATTATGCCGGCTAACTAAAACAAATGTGGAATTAAAACTATCGGTCTAGCCAAGACTACACCCCTATATCTATGTTCCCTAGCACCTTGCAATGATCCTAATTAGGCAACAAAGGTGCTGGGCTAGCTAGAGCTCACCTAATCAATTCTAGAAGCAAGGTCACACAAACCTATGCTACTAGTACTTTAAGCAATGAGGGATCTCCTACACATGCTAGTAAGCAAAAGCACAAAGCTCCTAAGCTCACTAGCAATGCTCAATAACAAGGCAACCAATGACAAATTAGAGAGCACAAATACTTAGCTACACAAACTAAACAATATGACTAATAAGGTTACACAAACCAAATTAGTCAGGCAAGGGAGCTACTTCTATGCTACACAAGCAAGAAGGTAATTAGTGAGCTACACAAGCTAACTAATTACAAGAGAAACTACACAAGCACAATGTATATGAAAGTAATTACAAGCTTGTGTAACGAGGATGCAAACCAACGGGAATACAAGGATGACACGATGATTTTCTCCCAAGGTTCACTTGGTTGCCACCAAGCTACGTCCCCATTGTGTCGACCGCTCACTTGGTGGTTCGGCAGCTAAATGGCATCACCCGCCGAGCTTGCATGTCGGACACTACAAGAACCTACCTTGAAAGTGAGGGTAGCTTAATGACACGCTCAACTAGAGTTGCTCTTCGTGGCTCCCGTGGGGCGAGCATACTGCCCCTCACAAAGCTCTTCTCTGGAGCACCGCACAAGCTTCTTGTGGGCCTCGACAGAGACCACCACCAAGCCATCTAGGAGGTGGCAACCTCCAAGAGTAACAAGCACCACTGGCTTGCAACTTGATCACCTAGTGCCACTCGATGCAACCTCATGATGCAATCGCACTAGAATCGCTCTCTCACACAATCAGATGATCACTATCAAGCATATGTGAGATGGAGGGCTCCTAAGCACTACCACACAAGCCACCAAGGCTCTAGTGTGCTCAGCTCTTCCAAGCTTGTGGCCAAAGGCCAACCAAGGCTCCTATTTATAACCCCATGAACAAATAGAGCCATTGCCCCTTCACTGGGTAGATTTCGGGCTGACCGGACGCACCGGTCGTATCAACCGAACGCACCCAGCCAATGTTCGATCAACTGATGCCTGCCACTCGTCACTCTATGTTCAATCGGAGCTGCCCGATCTCAACGGTAACTTCACGCGCCAACGATTAAGTTGCGACTGGACGTAGCATAGTGAGATGACCAGACGCTGCTACGCCTAAGTCTGGTAATTTCCAGAGAGCTCCCTGAGCCTCTGTTTTGCTACCGAACACGTTCGCTCGCACGTGACTAGACGTAGGCCAGCATTCGATCATTTCTGCGCCGCGCGCCAACTCCAGCGCCCCCTACGTCACCATACGTCACTTGTGACTAGACGCGGCCAATCTATGTCCAGTTACTTCTTCGCCCAGTGTCTAGTCGAAGACCGATGCCTACGCGTTCACTAGAACGCATGACTGGACTCGCCAGCTAGCGTCCGGTCACTGCGCTGTGCAGAGTCCGGTCACTTCTAGTGACCTCTTTCATCTCCGTTTCTTCACCGAGTTGATCCACATCAACTCTAACTTCTCCTTTGTAAATGTGCCAACACCACCAAGTGTACACCACCATGTGTATGTGCGTTTGCATTTTCACAATCATTTTCCAAAGAATTAGCCACTCAACTTGCCATGACACTCGATCCTAGCAATGATGCAAAGTTAGATCACTCGAGTGGCACTAGATGACTGATATGCAAACAAGTTTGCCCCTCTTGATAGTATGGCTATCTATCCTAAACCAGGTCATCAACTTCTCTACACACCTATGACCGGTGAAATGAAATACCCTAGGTTATACCTTTGCCTTGCGCATTCCATTCCTCTCCTCCAATGTCGATGCAACACATGCACCAACACGATCAACAATGATATGATCCACTTCATATCATCATGTGATCATATTGGTTCATCGATCTTGACTTCACTTGCTCTTCACCGTTGCCTCAGCCCATCGGTGCCAAGTCATCACTCAACTTGCCCTTCACACTTGCAACCGGTCCATCGAGCCAAGTCATGTCTTGATCTTCTCCACATCACATGACTCAATGTCATGTCTAATGTGCAATGAGCTCCTTCATCATCACATGTGTGAGCTTTGCAACATCACTGAGCCATTTCCACCTCCATGGCATATGTTGCTCACACACATGTACCTGTGGACTAATCACCTGTGTATCTCACATAAACACAATTAGTCCACCTAGGGTTGTCACTCAATTACCAAAACCACACAAGGGCCTTTCAATCTCCCCCTTTTTAGTAATTGATGACAACTCTACAAAGATATACAAATTAAGCTCTTTTGGATTCATGTTGCTTGCCCAAGCAATTTTACCATGTGTAAATGATTTTGGACAAGTACCACATACCCAAAATGGTAGTATTAGCTCCCCCTACAAATGTGCTAGAGTGTTTGATTTGAAGCTCGCACATATGCATAGATTGGAATTGTGGGAGAGTAATTACTACCAAATGATGCTAAGGTGTATAGAATAAACCTTTAAAATGTGATACCAATCGGAGTTGCACTTTTAACACCATCCTTAGCACCATGAGTTGATAGACAACAAAAATACTAGAAACCCCGTGAGATCAACATTATAAGCTAGGTTCTAGTACCATGTGTAAAAATACAAGTCTAGCTACCATCCTATGCATGCTAGTTATCAAATCATCATTCAAGTTCTACAACTAGCATACACCACACAAGCATGCATATCAAATTTAAAAAAATTATGCAATGCAAGCAAGCACATGACTATGCACATATCAAATACAACCAATCAACATTCATGAGCTTGCTCCCCCTACTTGTGTGCTTCTCTTGTCCAAGAATTTTGATCCATCTCTTTTCTTCAATGTTGCTCCCTCTTTATCCATGTTCATGTCCAACCTCTACTTCTTTGTCTCAATCTCTCCCAAACCTTTCATATCTTTGTACAATCTCTCCCCCCTTGTCATCAATTTTCATAAAATGCGTGTTTCTAATTGATGCAAAGGTTTGCATTTGGGGAAGATGGTTGAGGCTTGAATCTTGCATTTTTTATGGACATTACTTGATTGTTGGAATGACACCACTTGTATCCCTTGAGATACCACATATAGGATCTTCGATTGATACCAATTTATGGGACACCTCCCCTTATGTTATAGCATGTGTCATCCATTCGATAGACTTGAGCTCTGTAGGTGAGGGATGCATTCTTTATTTGATGATCACTTAAAGTTGAGGATCACTAGTGGAACCATCGTCTTGCATGATTGATAACACGTGTAGATGTGATACCACTTGAAAAAAATTTCTATTATGGAACCACTTGTTGGATTTATCAATAAAAACCATTTCTTGAACCTTTGTTATCTTCATGAGTACCACTTATAGGATATCACTTGTGAGTTGATCTAGACATCACTTGTGAATTCTTGATGAAATACTTGAGTCTAGATACCACTTGAAACAAACAAACTAGATATCCATTTATATTATTGTCTTGTGCTTGTACTCTTATCACGATCATGAGCTTCTATGGTTGACTTGAACTAAATTGATTTGCCTAAGCTTCCAAGTCCGGTTTGAACCAATGACATGCTTCTTCACACCTCTTACAAGGGTTATCTTATCAATGTTGTACATGTCACTTGTTAGCAATCCAAATTAAATCAAGTACTTGGGTTCACTAGCTCATGAACAAATTCATATACTAACCACTAGATCAACTAATCATTCAATCAATAGTGGTAGGCTATGAATTTAAACATTTCATTTGTTATGCATGATCCTATGAAGCATGTACTATATGCACTAATCGCATACTAGTAAGGGATGAAATGATTATGCACATTACAATGATACCTTTGCTATGTTGGAGTAGAGGATAGTCACATAGATTCCAATTCATTACTCCAATAGCAATGTGAAGTCCAATTATAAGCTTGGTGAAGACCAATCATGAATAATGAAATCCATTCTTCACCCATATGATTTGAGAACCACTAATATGTTCAAGTGTACTATATTGTTGTGGTTAGCGTCCTTCATCTTTTGATCAATGCTTGCATCAGAGCATCAATGTGAGAATACCACTTGAAATATCATGACTAGCTCTCTTTTAGGTGTTGCTTGCTTTTCTTGATCAACCCTTTTGATTGCTTCAACTAAGCATCTCAAATGCTCTATGGATCACCACTTCCATGTTACCCTTCTAAGTACCACACTTGGTTTACCTACACATAGACGGTAAGCCCCTACACTAGGGAGAAGTGACCTCTCTCCAAAGAACCATCCTTGATACTCAGTTGAAATGACTTAATTGATTGATCCAAGTGATAGACTTAACTTGATGAGTAACTTTGATTCCTTCTTTAAGTCCTTTTCTTTTCACTTGTTTAAATCCTTTTCTTTTGACCAAATGATTTCCAATAGTCACTAGAACTTAAACTTCATCTTCATCTTAAGTTTGATCTTGATCTTCCAATTTGAGTAACAAATGTGTGCAAAGTACACTCCACAATCAAATGCCCTTATACTCTTTTCTTGTCATGCTTCTAGATCATCTCAAAACCAAACTTAGGTACCTCAACCACTTATAAACACGTTTCCAACTTGAGGACCTTTCAATCAAAGTGACTCCAAATAAATCCAATAATTATCACTTTTCTGGCAGATTCTGTACTCTTCAGAGAAAAATTCATATCTCCCAAAGTACAAATCCAAATACCACAAAATTTGGTGGAGACGTGCTTCACTAAGTTATCTAGCATCCATAAAAGTTTGAACTTCATTTGACTTGACTTCTATATTGCTACCATATTTCAATTCTTCCACCACTGTTATATGCTGAAAACTGCTGCACTATAGCTGACAAGATCCACTCTAAAACCGAAGCATCTCTTATCCAATTCTCATGAAATTTGTACATAATCTTATACCATAAGTACAGAGCATGTACACCTATTTTTATGCCAATCCAATAAGTTTTGATCACTCAAACATGGCTAAGATCACAGCTAGGTCAGATTTTGCAATATAGGACAGATTTCAATCACTTGAGCTATACTTCTTCAAATGTGAATCAACCTTAAACCTAACTTGTTTGAATACTTTCACAAGACATGTATCCATTCAATCCACTTACTAAATGTCATCTTATGAACTTGTCCAACACAAATCAATCCAAACTTGATTACTAAGCAATTATTCATTCAATCATCTTATAGCAAGCAACATTGCATATTTATCCAATTCAATCAACTCATATGCACCCAAATGAAATGATCAACAAGAGATATACCTTGGTTAGCTCATGATCATCCAACTAGCAAGCTTGAACTCAAATTCTTGCAAGCCATCAAATATATATATCCAATAAATCATCCACAACTTGAATATGACACTTGTATGTTGTAGCACTTTTGGACTTCACTAATTCTTGACTGGGCATTGGGATAGGATTGCATTAAGCTTCAATACTTGGCTCAACATATGATGATCAATGTGAAATCAATTGAATCAAGCCTCCAATGCTGATGGTATCTAAAACAATCATCCACTTTTTGATGGTACCCAAACAAGTTTGGGTCCTCTCAAGTTAGGAGCAACATACTTAGGCAATGCCTTAGTATGAGTAGCATGATGTTTTTCAATAGCAACCATAGAGGTACCATTGTCATCCTTTCTAAGCACATTATCATTATCAATTGAAATAGGCTTAGAATTATTACCTAGGGGACATGAATTAGCCATGTGTCCCCTTTCCTGGCATGAGTAGAAAACTCTCTTTGATTGAGCCTTTTCTTCCTTGCTCATGTGTTGCTTCTCATTGCCTTGCCTCTCATGAGTTGCTTGAACCTTCTTCTCAAGCTTGGTAGGACACTTAGAGGCAAAGTGTCGCATATTTCCACACTTAAAGCACTTGATGTGAGCATAGACTTTCTTCTCATCTTGATTCTTGCTCATCATCTTGGCATCTTGATTAGGAGTTGGATGCCTTGCTCTTGCTTTACCACCTCTTCTTGTCTTCTTCTTGTTCATCCCCAAATCACCATCTTGATGGTTGATCTTGACTTGAACTTGGGGTTTTGCTTTTGGTTCAACTTGAGGCTTCTTGGTTGGGTAATACTTGGCAAGATGTCCCATATCATGGCACCGGTAGCACATGAAATGAGATATCTTTTCTTTTTGCATCTTCATGTTCTTGCCCTTGTTCTTTTTTAAGCCAATGCCACTCTTGTCATCATAGTTTCTTTGATTCTTCATCATATGCTCAAAGGTGACTTTGGTATTGTAGCACCTCTCTAAGTTGTTGCTCAATTTCTTCACTTGTTCATTGAGCTCATTGTTCTCCTTCAAAATGTTAGTCTCACAAGACATAGAAGTAGAACAAGCATCTATTTGTGAAGAACATGGCATATCAAGTAAATCATCACAAGAGGTGGATACATGCTTCTTGCCTACATCACAAGGGTTAGCAACAATATGTGATTGATCAATTGCCCCATGTGATGAGCTCTCACCATTTTTAAGTTTCTTTGCAAACCCTTTAATGAGAGAAGCATGGTGTTCTAATAATTTCTCATGAGGTGCAAGTAGTGTCTCATGAGTCAATTTTAGCTCACAATGTGAAGATTTAAGAACATCAAGTAATTTCTTATGTTCTTTACAAGAGTTCTTTAGAAATGAGTTTTCATTTTCCAATTTCAAAGTTGTAGCTTTCTCATTTTCTAAAGATATGGTCATGCTAGCAAGTTTACTAACAAGCTCATCATATGAATCAACATGATCAACCACATTAGCATTTTGTACCTTAGTGTCATCTTGTGACATGAAGCAATGTGGTGATGGGCTTGTAGTGGCATCACAATCATCATCTGAGCATGAGCCATCATCATCATCATCAAGTGCACATGGAGTAGTATCATCATGTGCATCACTTGAGGTATCATCATCAATCTTGTCAAGTGATCTTATGGTAGAAAGATCATCATCATCACTTGACCATGAGGTGGAGCAATCTTCCACAATCACAGAGTTGTGGTCATGCTCAACATCCTCATGCACCTCCTTCTTGGCCTTATCCTCCTTGAACTTGCCATCATCCCTTGTGGAGAAATCACCGAAGGTGCGCTTGATGGACTCCCATATCTCATGAGCGGTTTCCATGTAGTTTATATGTTTCATCAAATCAAAACTCAATGCATCCATTAGAAAACAACAAGCATGTGCATCAAGTTCATAGAGAACTCTTTCAGCTTTGGTAAGATTTCTATTGTCCAAGACATGGGTGAGACCACTAGTGACAATCCACCAAAATTTAGGTCCCTTTCCACAAAAATGATCAAGCATGTGATTTTTCCAAAGTGCAAAGTTTGTGCCATAAAAAATGTGTGTCTCACAAACATCTAGCCCACTAGACGCCATCCTCTAGGGTCGGTGAAGACCACAAATGAGAGACCTAGCTCTGATACCACTTGAAAGATCAAGATGGCGGACTAGAGGGGGGTGAATAGTCCTTTCTAAATTTAATTGTGCCGGCTAACTGAAACAAATGCAGAATTAAAACTATCGGTCTAGCCAGGACTACACCTCTCTATGTTCTCTAGCACCTTGCAAAGATCCTAATTAGGCAACACAGGTGCCGGGCTAGCTAGAGCTCACCTAATCAATTCTAGAAGCAAGGTCACACAAACCTATGCCACTAGTACTTTAAGCAATGAGGGAGCTCCTACACATGCTAGTAAGCAAAAGCACAAAGCTCCTAAGCTCACTAGCAATGCTCAATAACAAGGCAACCAATGCCAAATTAAAGAGCACAAATACTTAGCTACACAAACTAAACAATGTGACTAACAAGGTTACACAAACCAAATTAGCCACGCAAGGGAGCTACTTCTATGCTACACAAGGAAGAAGGTAAGTTGTGAGCTACACAAGCTAACTAATTACAAGAGCAACTACACAAGCACAATGTATATGAAAGTAATTACAAGCTTGTGTAACAAGGATGCAAACCAACGGGAATACAAGGATGGCACGATGATTTTCTACCAAGGTTCACTTGGTTGTCACCAAGCTATGTCCCCGTTGTCTCGACCGCTCACTTGGTGGTTCGGTGGCTAATTGGCATCACCCGCCAAGCCTGCACATCGGGTACCACAAGAACCTACTCCAAAAGTGAGGGTAGCTCAATAACAGGCTCAACTAGAGTTGCTCTTCGTGGCTCCCACAGGGTGAGCACAATACCCCTCACAAAGCTCTTCTCTAGAACACCACTGTAACACCCTAGGTGTTAGCCTTGCATAAATTGACTTGCATTACATGAGCATGAGCATCAAGCATTCATATTTAAGCTCTTACAAGTGAAACATTTAATTGAAACATATGCAACATTACTTGTTATTTTATGTTTGTTTGTATATATGCATATGATAATGAGTGAATACATGTAAATGGTTTATGTGAGTCACTAAAACATATTAGCTACACTTAGGTTAACAAATGGAACATTGTTCATGAAAGTCACCTTTCATGATCAAGTACTTAAGTGATGTTATGTGTTGACCTGGATAGCCCTATGTGTGACCAATGCATGAAATGAGTGTGTGACCTTACAAATAGCTTAAACATGTTAAGAAGATCACGATGAACAACTTTGGTATTCATGGTTAGGGGTAATTTGGTCACTAAGCCAAAGTTTAAGTGTATACCATCATTTGAATGTAGCATGTTTGACCAAGTTTGAACTATGTGATAGAGACCTTGCATGGAGGTGGTCACTAAAGCAAAGTTGTAGTATTTGGCAAGAGGAACAACTTTTATTTTTGGGCCATTGACTGGTTTAGATCCTAACATGCTTGAATTAGGCTCACAAAAATCATCATGTCATTGTTTTCAACACTTAACAAAATATTCTAAGTCTTATGCTCTGACAGTGCTGACAGGCATCACTTTGAGATGATATAACTCGAGTTTGGTTGAGATTCAAGGCTTGAGTTCTAAACAAGATTTGGAGCTGGTATGTAGGGCTACGACTTTGGTATAGATTATGTGCACTAATTCATCACAGATTCGAAGATCGAGCTTCACGAAATCGTGTTGTCAGGCGTTTGAATGGGCACTAACGAACTGAATCGCCCATTCTTCGGTGGCCGACCATCACAGAGCATGCGTGCCATGTGGACGCGAGGATGGCCACGCGTCACCGGCGCCCTGCCCAGCGCGGCCACAATGGGCCAGAGCGTACTACAACAAGCCCCGCACTCGCCCACACTGCCTCGCGCTCCCATTTTCATTTCTGGCTTTCTCCTTCACCCAAACGCAGCCATCGCAGCAGCCGTCGTCGCCATTGCCGTCGCAGCTGCTCCACCGAGCTCGCCTGCGCTCATCGCCGCCCCAATTTCCAATCGGTTACGCTCACAGCTCCGCCTCACCCTTCTCCACCATTTCCACCTTGCAGCGCCCGCAATCATGCCTTAGGTAAGCCGCCGTTCGCGTAGCGCCACCATGGGTGCATCACCGCTAAAGCTCCGCCATGCCGCGGTGCATGTGGCCTAGCTCAACCGTAGCATCCACCACGTCGTAGTCGCCTCCTTAAGCTCCGTTGAACCTCCCCTTAGACTAGGAAACCATCGCTTTGCCAGGACTTGGCTGGCGTACTGCCACGCCATTGCTGCCGCCCGCCATGGTCGTCGGTGAGGAGCTTCTATGCTTCTTCCGGCCATGCAAAGACCACCACCGGGTGCGGACAGATGAGTAGATCGTGTAGGTGTAATCACTACCGCCGGCGAGCTCACCGTCGGTGAGAAACCGCCGGCCGGACGGCTCCTCTATTTTTGTCATCACTGACCCATGGGCCCGTCTGAAGCACAGACCCCGCCTGTCAGTGACACCGTTTCAAAAGACAGTTCATTTATTTTTAGTTTTGTGTGCAACTTTGAAAATTTATAAGTTGAGCTATAGAGATCCAAAATTTGTGAACCAAATTTTGTAGTGTTCCTTAGGAAGTGTAGTATTTATGAAAAATATGATATCAGCATTTGTACTAGAATTTCTAGAAGATTTAAAATGAAACTTGAAATGTGTTTTTAAATGTATGTCAACTTGTTTATTTTATACCTAGAGTTCCTTTGCTCCACAAATTATGAAATTTATGTGGTGAGTTGTTCTTGACAAGTATCAGCTCTGGTAAAAATTTGAGGATCAGTGCATGTAGGGATCTGTAGTTATAGATTTTCCTTTTATAATTAAGTGATCCTTGTATGAATTTTTATAAATTACTTATGAATTCAATATTAATGAAATTTGTTGGAGGTTGTCCTAGTACCATATGGATGCGAAGAAAAATATAAAATCTGTTGCTTGACACCTTTCACTAGGGTTTTCTATTTATGCTATTTTAAGCCTTTTTGCCTTGTCATTTTTGTGTAGGGTGTTTTACTTGCTAAAATGGAATGAAACTTTTACGGTAGTCTATTGGTAGCACTAGTAAGCCACTGTAAATTTCTGAGAATTTATGATGTACATTTAGTATATGTTTATTATTTAACCTAAGTATCTAAATAAAATAATAAAGGCATTTAAATGAATAGTTTGGGATTGGACATTATGATTTCTTAAGTTCATTTGATGTCCTTGAACCGTTGCTATACTTGTTGAAGTCAGATCTGGAAAGTTTATATGCAATAGAAATATCGTTGCTTTATAATTCGGGTGAAAATGGTTTTCGGATAGATTCTGTGATTAGGTATGTTGCATAGTAAAAATGGTGTTTGCTGTAAAAATGGTTAATAACAAAGTTGTATATAACTTCTTCATTTATCTTGTGTTAAAATTTCAGAGCAATAGGCCAAAGGGTTTAGGAGTTATAGCTGTTTGAAGTTAGTATCCCGAAATGCTTGCTCTCTGGAATTTCTGGACAGCACTAGATTGATTGTCTGTTTTGGTTAAGATAAATTGTGAATTAGCTTTTCATGATTAAATAAGAGATGTAGATAATTTTATAATCTTTCCAGAAAGTCCAAGATCACAGCATTTGGATAAGGAGAACTTCAGTTATGAGTAAAATGACTAGCTACTGTTTTGTGATATAGTAGATGCATTGTTGAAGTAGTTAATTAAATAATCAAGAAGAGATATGCACATACTCAGTAGAACATGATGCACTTGTTACTACTTCAGCACCATGATGTTAAGAATAAGTACAAGAATGCATTCATCATGTATCATCATATTATACTTGTCAGCATGTATGCATTCACAATATCTTATGCCATACTCATGCATCTAGGATTGACAGAGGAGATAACGTTGCTGGAGTGCAACGAAGGAGAGGAAGGGGACCAGCAGGAGATTCCTCAAGCTGCAGCTCCCGAAGAAGAGGAGCAGAACCCATAAGAGCTTCTGGAGTGCCCTGATCATCGCCCCACTTCCTTTCTGAAAGGCAAGCCCCGGAGCATTCTAAGTCTCCCAGTATTTTACAAAATATTACTCAAGTCCTTATGATTGATGCATTAGGTTATAAGAGTTGATTAGAACCACTTGATGCATATAAATTCTTTGTCCAGATATATACACCTTTAACCCTATGTAGGTCCATGATCGAATATATGCTTAGCCATGTTTAGACCGGTAGAAGTCGGGTGATTTCCTGTCACCTGCGAGATATAGGTGGATACCGAAGCACGGTTGGCTATATTTGCTATCATGGAAAAGAACCATGGGGTAATATAAATCGAGGCCGGGCAGAGTCTATGTGTAGGTTGACTCATGTGATTCCGTCTGTGCCGATCAAGGACCATACCGTTGTTGGAACTTCTGACAAGATTGAATGCATGCCTATCACTTAGCTGGCTAGATAACTCGTTCTGACCGCAAAGCTGAGTAGCTCAACTCAGGCCGAGCCCCGTTCTATTGTGCGCTCCTTGCAGGGAGCCAGACTGAGCCCAAGGGCAGACTAGGCCTGAACGTCCTAGCATTTGGTGTCCCCGATTGTGCGGCGCGGTATGAACCCACGAAATGTGTACCTGAGTTGTACCAAAGGTGACCTAAGGCGACTAATGATCTGGTCTGCCTAGGTTTGTGTTAGGAATAAATTCCTAGCTAGTTGAAATCGATTCGAATCGCCGTCTCTCCCGGATAGTGAGAAACTTAGCTAGCTCCAGCATCGTAGTAATTGTATTATGGAATATGATGGTTCGAATGAACATGGAATTACAATACTTGCTATGGTTACTAGTGTATGCTCTTAAAATGATATACCACCTGTTTGGCACAGGATAGTTGCTAATTTAGAGATGGATAGTCATAATTAACTTGATAACAGAATTATAATTGTATAATTGATTTAATCACTTTTTATGCAAAATGTTGTCAAGCTATCTCCCTTTATACAGCCTTGCATGATCCTTGGAGTCATTTTATTTCTGGTTTATGACAGGTAAGTCTAGCTGAGTACCTTCTTGTACTCAGGGTTTATTTCCCCTTTGTTGCAGATGGCACTGTTTATCATGGTTATTGCAAGAGTTGCTTCTATCCCGCTGTGGATGTGGAGTAAGCCTTGGGCAAGCTTCTTTATTAATCCCTCTACATGCTTTTGTGGTCTGTGATTGTATATTGGCACTGTATTAAACTATGTTGGAAACTTTACTTTCAAATTTAATTTGCTTCCGCTTTTATCCATTAAACTTGGTTTGTAATAACTTTGTTTCATACTATGATGATGGAAATGTATCTGTGAACTTTATGTAATATGTGACATGTATGTTGAATCATGTACAATCTTGGTTGTTGTAAATCGTTTATCAAGACCCATCGTGGTACTTGACGGACTACCGGTTTATATGGGTTCAAGTATGACAGTGCGACCGCTTGCGGGCTGCCATTGTACTTGTACTCTTATAAATTGGTCGATTCTGCGATAGCTGGCATCAAAGCAAGATTCAACGTTAATTGTCACATGTGTATTTAAAACAAAAGTTTTGTTTTCCAAATCCATTTCTAGCAACTAATAGTTATATAAATAAGTATTTGAAATCTAAAGTGTGCCAGTGATCACTTTCCTTATGCCCAAGTTAAGGACTATTAGGTGGCTATTTAAGTACTAACTTGGGGGTTTTAATTTCTTCGTCCATACGGCATGCTATTGTATGGATGTCGTTCACTTGAATGATAATGTATGGATCAAATGCCTCTACGTCAAGGTAAGTTGATGAGTGGCATGACCGCAAGATGTGAGCGTGCGGTCGGAGAGAGTTAGTTTTGGTACGACTATGTATGCATGCTTGCATGTGTATATGGTGCGTATTTAATTGTGGGTATAAACTGTTATCGGGTAGCTTTGATACGGAAGTATATGTATGGGTATACATATATGGAAGTATGTAGATTTACATTCTGCATATTTAATTATGGGTTTGGGCTGAAATGAAACTTTTATGTAGTTACACTAACAACAAAACGTGTAGCTCGACTAGTTACGCTATATAGGAGAGAACGTATGTATGCCACCGTGTCTACCGTTAGAAATAATTTTTCCTAAGTTTGTGAGGACGTACGGATCGTGCATGCATCATGATAAATAATAATTGCATTGTTCCTCCCCTTATAAAATTTCTTACTTGGTTATGTAACTCTTATCCATTATGGCCTTATCTCACACAAAGTTGTACACGTTGATGGTACATATGGCAGCACCAACTGGATGTGAGAATTTCCTGATGGTTTTCGGAACGCCTACACTACTGTGGAGAGTTTTGCATTTTGCAGGGTACCATGAACCGCCCCTTTATCATTGGAATGAAGAGTACTTGGAGGGACAACCATGGTATGAGGTGAGGCTAACTATACTAGCCCACACACAGGCACCCTTCTAGCAGGAGTGGAAGGCGGAATCGGAAGGGAAAACTCCTTGGGAGGCTACCCAAGTAGTAGCCTTTGAGGTTTTGAGTCAAATCTGCCAGCAGCATAGGGATGCACTTACCAGCAGTGCAGCGAGTATGTTTCCTTGGGTGGATCCATCCACCACAATATGGGAACAACGCAACCAAAATGCATTGATCCGAGATCGGGATGAGCGGGCAAACAGCTCTAGTTCCGCTATGAGTGCCATGTTTGCGGTGATGAAGATGTTTTGTGCATGCCAGGACACCAGGGATTTCTAGTAGGAATCATACACCACTTGCATGGACAAGCTCATGAGAGCTAAAGCCGCACAACGCAAGCTCAAGAAGTGTGTGCGCAAGCAAAAGAAAGCTGCAAGTAAAGCCCGATGGGAATCTAAACAAGCCTACGTAGCCTTGGGCACTCTCCATGCCCAAATGGAGCAAGTGGATTAGCAGAGAGCAGTAGCCCAAGAAGCAAGAGCTAATGATCAAGTAGTGCTTGTAGGATTACGGGAGCAATTGGAGGCCGCCTGTGCTGAGGTGTCCATAGCTAGATGCCAGCGAGATGCAGCAGAAAACCATGCCGCTATAGTAAGGATAGAAAGGGATAGGCACCGCGACATGAGTAACACCTAGGACCATGCTGAAAGGGGCTTATGCCAGCAGCTTGCACAGGCTCAACTTCAAGTGATGAACCTTCAGCATGAAGTGCACTATTTGAACAACCAGCTGAACCCAATCCTTGATGGGGAAGAAGATGGTCCAAATATGGAGGAAGATGAGGATGAGGAAGAGGAAGAAGTGGAGCCTAAGGAAGGAGATGATCCTATCTCTGACCTCGATAGTGATCATGATGAGGATTAGATCGCTTAGTACTTAGTAGAAGTACTTAATGTATCATCGTTGGTTATGTAATGGACCTGTAGTTTGAATTTGGTGTTGGGGATTGAACTATCATGTAATATTGTTATTTGCATAACTATCGCACGTTGGGTTAAACACTAATGCAAATGCTAGTTGATTTATCAGAGATCATGATTTGAATATTAACGTGCTATGAGCCCGATAAGTGATCAAATTGGTGGTGTCATATTGCGAGAATGAATTATTATGCCTCTATTTTTATTGTACGAATTTGAGATTTGTCTCTAGTAATTTTAGTTTGGCATGATTATAAATTCATCTGCATTCTTTTGACATCAACCAATAATCGCTTATTGTTGCAACTTCACAGATGACTCGCACCCATGTAGGAGCTAGTAGCAGTCATGATGGCAATGGCGATGACTTACCACCACCGCCACCGTTGTCTGCTCTGGAGTTCTTTGCCCAATTCTTGGGAAGCCAAAGGACAATGGAGGAAGCTCTGTGCCTCATCACGTAGAACACTGCTTGTGGCCACCCACAGCAACAAGGGCCCAAACCAAATTAGCACAGTACATTCAAGGAATTTCTAGATACAAAGCCTCCTATCTTCAAGGTGGCAGAGGAACCACTATAGGCAGATGAGTGGCTCAACACCATTGAGCAGAAGTTTTGTCTACTAAGAGTCACCGAGCATCTGAAGGCTGAGTATGATTCCCACCAGTTGTAGGGATCGGTAGGGATTTGGTGGACACATTTCTTGTCCTCTCTACCTGCTAATGCGTGAGTAACATGAGAGCAGTTCAAGTTGGCTTTTTAGGGACATCACATTCCCCTAGGCCTAATGCGCATGAAGGCAGCTGAATTTATGAGGCTGACACAGGGGACAAAGACCCTCATAGAATATATGCACGCGTTCAACAACCTGTCCAGGTATGCTCTAGGTTTTGTGGATACCGAGGAGAAGAAGATAGAGAGCTTCAAGCGGGGTCTAGGCACGAAGCTGATGAAGACCATGGCCAATTCCAAGTGCACCACTTACAACGAGTTTATTAGTGATGCTTTGACCCAGGAAAACCACAATTGTAGGTGCAGGTTGAGGAGTAGCTCTTGTGTGGAGGATTCTTCTGGTGGGCACAGATGGATCCTTATATCGTTTCCGCTAGATGTTTATTTTCATTCCACTGTTTAATGATTGCACTCTGAACTCTAGTATTGTAATAAATAATTTTCAAGAACTCTTGTTGTGTGAAATAGACTAAATATTGTAAGCTCGTACTCATTATTGGATTCTAGAGGTAAAACATGGAATGTTTCAAGTTCTCCCTTGGGGTGTGCTTGAAGGAATTGTCTGATGTAGCTCACTTTCAAGGTGCTTAGTGTCTAGTGGAAGACGAGCGCCTCTGAAAGTGTGTTATTTCAGGCGGTTTTGCCACATCTGTCCTTATATATCTTGGCATTATGATATGCTTTTTCATGCCATTCATCCAACTCAGAGAGTTGCATCTTCCTCTTAGTTCCTATGGCTTCAAAGTCCATGTTCCATCGCCTGATGGCCCAGTGAGCTTTGAATTCTAACTCGACAGGTAGATGGCAGGTCTTTCCATAGACCAATTGATATGGTGACATCCCCAATGGTGTTTTATAGGCCATTCTATAGGCCCATAGTGCATTGGGTAGTCTATCCTTCCATGTTGTTCCCATCTCATTGACCGTCTTGTGCAGAATATTCTTGATTTGTTTATTTGATGTTTCTGCTTGGCCACTTTTCTGAGGGTGATATGGAGTAGCGATGTTGTGATGGGTCCCATGTCTTGACAAGTAGTTGTGGAAGTTCTTGTTAGTGAAGTGAGTGCCTCCATCACTAATCACCATCCTCGAAACTCTAAATCTTGCAAATATTATTTCTTCAAACATCTTCTTGGAGTTCTTTGCATCGGTAGCTCTACATGGCATGGCTTCAACCCACTTGGAGACATAGTCAACTATCACCAAGATGTACTCATATCCTTTTGACTTTGGAAATGCTCCCATGTAGTCGATTCCCCAGACATCGAAGAGCTCTATCGAAGGTTGTTGGTGAGTGGCATGGCATCTCTTGAATTGATATTCCCGTGCCTTTGACACGCTCCACATCTCCTAATGAAGTCTTTCATGTCTTCATACATGGTTGGCCAAAAGAATCCACTCTGCCAAATTTTCACCTAAGTGCAGAATGCGCCATAATGTCCTCCATGTGGTGATTAGTGGCATCGTTTGATAATCTTGATGCCTTCCTTGGTTGGTACACATGTCGCAGAACCGACCAATTTATAAGAGCACAAGTACAATTGCAGCCCGCAAGCGGTCGCACTATCATACTTGAGCCCATATAAACCTGGTAGTCCGTCGAGTACCACAACGGGTCTCGATTAACCCTCAACATACAACCAAGATCGTACGTGATTCAACATACATGTCACATGTTACATAAGGTTCACAAATATAGTTCATTCATTAGAGTACAAATTAAGGTTATTACAAACCAAGTCTAGTAAATAGTAGCAGAAGCAAATTAAAGTTTGAAACTAACATCTGCCATCATAGTTCAAATACATAGTGTTAGTTTGTGATCACACTCCCACAAAATCATATAAGAAGGATTAATAAGAGATGCCTGCCTAGGGCTCACTCCTCGTCCACGGTGGGACAGAAGTAGTTCTTGCAATAGCTGTGATAAATAGTACCATCTACAACAATGGGAATGAAACCCTAAGTATGAGAAGGTACTCAGCTAGACTTACCCATCATAAACCAAAATAATGTGACTCCAAGGATTATGCAAGGCTTTATAAGTGGAGGTAGCTTGACACATTTTGCATAAAAAGTGATTAACTTAGTTATATAATTATAATTAGGTCATCAAGTTAATTATAGCTATTCATCTCTAGATTAGCAACTAACCTATACTAAACATGTAGTATATCATTTAGTAGCATGCAATAGTAACCATAGCCGGTGTAGAAATTCCTTGTTCATCCGAACCATCATGTTCCAGAACACAATTACTATGATGTTAGAGCTAGCCAAGTTTCTCACTGTCTAGGAGAGACGGTGATTCAAATTAGTTTCAACCAACTGGGAATTTATTCCTAACACAAACCTAGGTAGACCATATTAACGATTACCTTAGGTCACCTTTGGTACAACTCAAGCCCACATTTCACGGGTTCGCCCAGCGCCGCACAATCAGGGACAACCAGCTGCCAGGATGTTCAGGCCTAACCTACCCTTGGGCTCATGTCTAGCTCCCGACACATCCTTACTACCATCTAGAGTGCCCACTTTTATAGAACAGGGCCCGGCCTGAGTTGAGCTACTCGGCTTCGCTGTCGGAATGAGTTATTCGGCCAGCTAAGTGATAGGCATGCGTTCAATCTTATCAGAAGTGCCAACAATAGTACGATCCTTAATCGGCACAAATAGAATCACATGAGTCAACCTACACATAGACTCCACTCGACATTTACAATACCCCATGGTTCTTTTCCACGATAGCAAATATAGCCAACCGTGCTTCGGTATCCACCTATATGTCGCAAGTGACAGGAAATCACCCGACTTCTACTGGTCTAAGCATGGCTAAGCATAGATTCAATCCTAGACCTACATAGGGTTAAAGGTATATGTAACTGGGCAAGGTAGTTCTATGCATCAAGTGTTCCCAATCAACTCTTATAACCTAATGCATCAAACATAAAGGACTCAAGTAATATTTTGTAAAACATGGGAGACTTAGAATGCTCCGAGTCTTGCCTTTGAGGAAAGAGGTGGGTCGATGATCCGAGCACTTAGGAAGATCTTTGAGAGTCTGCTCCTTTTCTCCTAGAGCTACGTCCTGAGGCATTTTCCTGCTCTTCATCGTTGAACTCTAGGAGGGTTATCTTTTTGGACGATCCTATATGCATGAGCATAGAATAAGATATTACGAATGCATATATAATATGATATGATGTGATGAATGCATCCTCATAAGTGTTTTCAATAGCATTGCATTAAAGTAATAACAAGTTGCATCTTATTTTACTGAGTAGGCGCATATCTCTTCTATACTACTTAAGCAAACACTATTGTAAATTATTTTCTAGACTACAAGACAACAGCCAATTGTTTTGACCATAACTGGAGTTATTCACCTCAAAATAATAGGGTTGTGGACATTCTGGAAATATTATAAAATTTCCTACAACTTTCTTTCAATACACCTAGTGTGATTCAACAGTTATCTAGGTCAAACAATTCAAGCATTCAAATCTGTCTAGAGAGCAAGCATTTCTCATAGCAGAATTCTAACAGCCATAATTCTTAAACCATAAGTCCTATGACTATGAAAATTTAACACAAGGTATATAAGTAAGTTATCTACAACTTTGGTATTAACAAGTTTTACAGAAAAGACCATTATCATTATGAAATTATCAACTCAACCAAAACTATAAATGCAGCCATTTGGTTGAATTATAAAGCAATAATTAACTAGTTGCGTATAACCAATTACTTTTAATCCTAACTAATAACATCAACATATCATATGCATCACAAGAACCATAGAAAACATCATGGTTAAACCTAACTAAATTATTTATATCCATTTATTAATTTCCTTAGATAATAGGGTGATCTATAGGATAAATAATTCCATTGCTTAATAAATTCTAAGAAAATTTCAGTAGGCTACATATGACCTCAATAGTCTACTGTACAAATTCCATGCCATTTGAATCTGTATAACTACCTCTACAAAAATGACAAGTTACATACGCTGATTTTAGTAAAAATAGTTCAGCATGGTGAAAAGTGTCAAACAACAGATTAAATATTTTACTTACCTTCCTCCAAGCATAGGAATACTGTGTAAAAATTTGCATGATCATATGTTATGTATTTGTAACCCAATTAATTTCACAAGAAACTAGCAATTAATTAGGATTAAATATGAAGACCATATTCAAATTGTGACTACTACAAGTTTAGTATTTCTCCTAGCTAGAGCATGTTAACACAAGACCAGCAAAATTGTAATCACAATTTTATCACCTTTCTAGCTCAAGTTATGCATTTAACAAGATAGGAACCATTTAAAAAGCATTTATCTAGCTACATTTTATTCTCCCTAAAAAATACTAGAAATAGTGGATCTCATATTTTTATCAAATACTACACTTCAAGATGAAACTAACAAAATTTGGTTCACCAAAATTGGACACCTCTAGCTTGAGATATGAATTTTTGAAACATGCATTCAAATCTGTGAAATAAATCAGAAAATCAAACTAAACCTAAATGCTAGACACACCCGACTCTAGTGTACCCCGAGGCTGATAGCAGGACCTCGAGTCCAACTAGCCCCATGTGTTAGTCACACAGAGCAGAGCACGGTGATTGATCGGCCACTGCTCATCACTGGTGAGGTTACTGGAGGTGAGGTCACCACTGACGGCTTCGCCTCAACATCCTGCATCGATGGGTGCACTTGGTTGGCTTAGAGGCTCGCTGGAGTAGGCTCAACGGTGGCCATGGCGGACGGTGGAGCTGCATGGTAGTGCTCCGATGAGCTCCGGCCATGGTAAGCTTAGGCGAGGCTCGCTACATCTACGCGGTGACCTAGCAAAGCTAAAGGATGCAGGTTAGGTTACGAGGTGGCGCCAGTGAGCTTGACCGCGTGCATGGTGCCATGGCGACGAGAGCATGACAGCGGAAGGCCACGTACCAGTGCTAGCATGTTGGCATTGGCTAGCGGTTAATGATGTGAGCTAGACATGACTCTAGGCTAGCCTTAATGTGAGAAAGGAGCGAGCCAGATGGCTTAGTGGAGCAAGGCCATGGCGAGCGCGAGCATGGCGGCACTCCGGTGATGGTCGCAGCAATGGTGAACATGCCATGAAGCTTACCTTGGCTCGAACGCTAGTGCAAGTGGGTTGGGGCGGTGGAGAAGACAATGGTGGAGCAGTGGGCAAGTGGCAATGGCTGAAGGTGCGGTGGTGGAGCACGAGAGAATGCGGTGACACTCGGCAATGGCGACGGTGGCGCGGCGCTCTGCTTTGCCCAAGCGTGCGTGAGAGAGGGCGAGGTACACGAGCGAAGTGAGGCAAGCACCGGCGTCGTGCACCTTATCTCCCTGCTCTTGCCTAAGTGTATGGCCACCACGTGGTGTGCCTAGCCTGCTCCCAGTCAGCCACTGACGTCGGTTCAGATCGGCATTAGGCCCAGATGAAAGTGACTGATGGAGCAACTTTGAACGATCGTTACTCATAATCCGTGGTGAGTTAGTGAAAACCATATTAGTGAAAGTTGTAGAGCTACAAGTGATCTACAAATTTGCTTAGAAATATTTCCCAAATTCTCAATAGTTTGAGATCTACAAAGCCCTAAATTGTTGTACTTTAAACTGAAATCCTCGTTTTAGACAGAAAAATTTTGCAACTCCAAAATAGTATTTTCTTGCTACTTATGAGCTATTTTTTAGCATGCTATGCACTGAATTAGACCTTGACACAAAAATAAAAGTTGTTGCTCTAGTCAGGTACTACAACTTTGCTTAAGGGTGCATTGCCTTGCAAACACTCTATGCTATAGTTCAACTTAGGTCAAACATACAACTTGAAAATAAAAGCCTACACTATAACCATGACTTAGAGGACAAATGGGTCCAAGTCATGTATACTAAAGTTGTTCCATATGACATTGATAACATGTTTAAGGTAGTCCTAAGGTCCCACAAACATTTTATACATTGGTCACATGTAAATCCTAGCATATGTGAGCATTAGCTTATATATATGAATCTTCATTTCATGTGACAAAGTATAAGAATGAGATGAAATTTTATCTGCTCATGTTCATGAATGCTTGGATGATGCTTGTGCTCATGAAATGCAAGTGCAAATTGCAATACTTAACACAGAGGTGTTACAACACATCTTCTTAGCAAACCGTTAGAACATACTCTGAAGTGGTACGGCTCATCCCATATGTGGAGACAACTTTCGTAGATGAGCTTCCTTTTGTTTCCCCTGGTGGTACATAACCTGCAACCATAAAATTAACAATATTTGCATACCAGGTGTCGGATTTTGTGACTTTGAAGAGCATGTCATCCTGCAGCGAATCATTGATGGGCAGTTCCTATGAATTCTCAGACTGCATTCTAGACAAGTGATCGACAACATAATTTTCTACTCCCTTTTTATCTTTTATTTCTAAGTCAAATTCTTGGAGTAGCAAAATCCATCTTATTAATCTAGGTTTAGCATCTTTCTTAGTGAACAAGTATTTTAAAGCAGCATGATCAGTATAAATGATCACCTTACCTCCTACTAAGTAAGATCTAAACTTATCAATAGCAAAAACAACAGCAGGAGTTTTTTTTCAATTGTTGCATAACTAAGTTGAGGTCCTATCAAAGTTTTGCTAGCATAAGCAATTGCATGATGCTTTTTATCTTTTGTTTGTCCCAAAACTACCCCCACAGCATAATCACTAGCATCACACATAATTTCAAAAGGTAGCGACCAATCAGGGTGTTGAATGATTCGTGCAGAGATAAGTGCTTTCTTAAGAATATTAAAAGATTTCAAGCATGCAACATCAAATTCAAAGGGAACATCCTTAGCCAAAAGATTTGTAAGTGGTCTAACAATGTGTGAAAAATCTTTTATAAAGCGGTGGTAAAAACTAGCATGACCAAGAAAACTACGGATCCCTTTGATATTTACAGGAGGAGGTAACTGTTCAATTACTTCAATTTTAGCTCTATCTACCTCAATCCCTCATTCGGACACCAAGTGTCCAAGCATTATACCTTCTCTAACCATGAAATGACATTTTTCCCAATTAAGGACTAAGTGCTTTTCTTCACATCTTTGCAAAACCTTGTCTAAATTTTCAAGATAATCATCAAAAGTTTTTCCATAAACACTTCCATAAAAACTTCCACGATTTCTTCAATCACATCAGAAAATATAGACATCATGCATCTTTGGAAAGAAGCTGGAGCATTACATAATCCAAAAGACATTCTACGGTAAGCAAAAGTTCCATAAAGACATGTAAAGGTGGTTTTGCTTTGGTCATCTAGATGAATCGGTATTTGGTGATAACCTGAATACCCATCAAGGAAACAAAAAAAGAGTGGTTCGCCAGTTGCTCTAACATTTTATCAATGAAGGGCAATAGAAAGTGATCCTTCTTTGTTGCCTTATTAAGTTTTTGGTAATCTATGCACATCCGCCATCTAGTGATGGTTCTTTGAGGGATTAACTCATTCTTTTTATTTTTAACAACAGTCATTTCTTTTTATACCTTTTTAGGCACAACTTGCATAGGGCTTACCCACTCACTATGTGGCACATGATAGATGATCCCAGCGTGCAAGAGTTTCAAAACCTCTTTCTTAACAACCTCTCTCATCGCATTATTTAGCCTACGTTGGGACATGCTAGAAGGTATACAGTTAGGATCTATAGGGATGCAATGGGTGCAAAGAGCAGGGCTAATTCCCTTAAAGTCTTGGAGTGAGTAGCCAAAAGCAGAACGATGCTTTTCTAAGACAGTTAGCAAGTGGAGGGATTCTTCCTTAGAGAGTTTATCACTTAAGATCACAGGAGAATTCTGATCATTATTGAGAAAAGCATATCTAAGACCAGAAGGCAGGGGTTTAAGTTCAATGGAGGGCTTAGGTGGTTCCATCAATTCATCTAAGGGTTCAGGGTCTATAGGATTTTTGTCTTCTTCTTCGATGAAGAATTGGGCATCATCTTTAAGGTTGGGTTCGATCAACTCATCAAGAGATGTAGCCTTAACCTCTACCATTATGTCTTCCTTGGGAATTGGCTCAGTCTCAGCATTTAGAGAATGAGTAATGGGTATAGAAAGCTTAAAATTTTTCCCAAGTCTTATATTCAACTTTCCCGTTTGTCCTTCTTGGATGAATTAATTGTCCTATCAACATGTTGAACTCCATAATATCAAAGATATAGAAGCTTAGTTGAACCTTAGTTCCTTTTACCTAGATAGGAAGGACATAAAGTATTCCCAAACTTGGGAGAATATGTCCTAAAAGTCCTTTCAATAACTTTGTTGCTAGGGTTAATGGCATGTGTTTCAATAAATCATGAGCAAAAGATGCAGACATGATGTTAACACCCGCAATTGGATTGTAAAGAGGATCGAAAGGACCTTTATTAATTTGGCAACGAATGGAAATAGAAGGTGAAGCTAAGCAAATCACATAAGAGGAAAGCTCTGACTCTTCTAGCTATTCATTACTTATAATAGATACTAGCTCTTTTGTAGTTTTTTAAGGAAAGCTTCCTCAGAAGGGTCTAAAGGTTCTTCATGAAATGATGATTTTCTAGACTTCTGAGGTCTCCTCATGGTATGGTAATTCGAGGTGTTTCCATATTCATCAAAAAGTTAATCCTTGAATTCAAGCATAAAATCTAAAATTGGAGTTTTCTCCTTTTCTGGTGGTTCAGGATCTAAGATAGCTGAAGTTGGTGATGGGTTTTGTAGGGATTCAGATTCAGCTATCTGGGATTTTTCCTCTAATGGCTTCTCTTCTACTTCTTCAGGGGCATCCTCTAAGATTTTGGTAAGAATGCTTCTCCCTGTATTGGTGGAGACATGCAAGAATGAGCCTTCTGAGGCCGTATTAAGACATCTCAAGATTTTCCTATTAAGACCCATATAAAAGTATTGAAGAAGAATAGGGTCTTGAATGGCAAGGTTAGGGCCAGTTTTAATGAGTATTAAAACGTTCTCATGCCATGCCTAGAGATTCTTTTTTCTTGTCTAAAAGAAAGAACCTCTAAACAAAGTCTAACTACCCTAGAGATGGGAAAGAATTGCAAGCAAAAGCTAGAGCACAGGGCTTCCCAATCTCCTTGTCTACTCTCAATATTGAGATTGTACCAATGTTTAGCTTTTCCTGTCAAAGAGAAGGGAAAGAGCTTCCATCGTAAGGTATCATCTGACATGCCCTCAATGCATAGGCATGCACAAGTTTGCTCAAACTCATTTAAGTGAGAATAGGGGTTTTCATCAACTTCGCCTAAAAAGGGTTGATCCTAAACCATGTTGATTAACCGTGGCCGCAGCTCATAGCCAGGTGTTAGCATAGGCTTTGAAGATTCTTGTGGCTGTAGGCTTGTGCCCATGGGAGCACCATATTGGTAGATAGGGCTGGATTCTAGATCCATGGTAAAAAGGAAAGAAAAGATAAAAGGATAATACTAGGTTAATCTAGACTCAAAGTTAACTCAGCAACCGTTCCCCGGCAACGGCGCCAGAAATGCTTGTTGGTATAAATTAATGCACACATAATAATCCGCAAGCGCTCAGATATTATACCATTGTAGCACTTCACCGAGAGTAACCCAGTTTTATATCAAACCCAAAGGAACAGAGGTGAGAGTAACTAATTCTAACTTAACCCAACTCCACAATCAAGGCTAGATAATAGAGGCGTAGAGGAGACTGCTAAGGTCTTCTAGTCCTAACTTTGATAAGCTATCTTCTATTGTTCAATTCTAGGGATATTACTAGAGAAAACATAAGCAGAGTATGTTTCCTATAGTAACAAAGTCCTGCTAAGCCTACTAACGAGAGGTGGACTACAGAGGATTCAATGAGGCTATTAGAGTCACCCTCACGAGCTACCATCGATCCAAAAAATAGGGTACATCCATGAGTAACTGAGTCTAACCGCCATGCTTACACCATGTTTCTCTCTATCTCTAATACAAGACTAGATCCTATCGAGGACTAATCTTCACTTGATTGCTAGCCATGATCCTGGTGGACATATTAATTAGGGTTTCTAGCTTCTCAGCTCTCAAGATCAAATGAGGCATGCCCTGAGGGGGGGTGCAGGCAGATATATATAGGTTGGAGTGTTAATCCTCGACCCTTGGATCAAACCAACTTGAATAAATGGCGGAGATGCATCCTAGGAGGTGGTGGAGAACTGACATAACAAAGAGGATGATAGGTGAGGCCCATAGGGGCCAGGCAGCCTAGCAATGGGGCCAATGTCACCGAACTGACCCATTTATAAGAGCACAAGTACAATGGCAGCCACAAGCAGTCGCACTATCATAGTTGAGCCCGTATAAACTCGGTAGTCTATCGAGTACAACAATGGGTCTCGATAAACGATCCGCATACAACCAAGATCGTACATGATTCAACATACATGTCACATAATACATAAAGTTCACAGATACATTTCATCATTAGAGTACAAAATAAAGTTATTACAAACCAAGTTTGATAGATAGTAGCAGAAGCAAATTAAGTTCGAATGTAGCATTTGTCACATAGTTCAAATACAGTGCCAACATATGACCCCAGCCCACAAAAGCATATAGAAGGATTAATAAAGATGCCCGCCCAAGGCTCACTCCTCATCCATGGCGGGATAGAAGCAATGCTTGCAATATCCGTGATAGACGGTACCATTTGCAATAATGGGAATAAAACCCTGAGTATGAGAAGGTACTTAGCTAGACTTACCCATCATAAACCAGAAATAAATTGACTCCCAGGATTATGCGAGGCTATATAAGTGGAGGTAGCCTCACAACATTTTGCATAGAAAGCGATTAACTCAATTATATAATTATACTTCGGTCATCAAGTTAATTATAGCTATCCATCTCTAGATTAGCAGCTATCCTGTGCCAAACATGTGGTATATCATTTTAAGAGCATATAATAGTAACCATAGCAAGTGTAGTAACTCCATCTTTATCCGAACCATCATATTCCATAATACAATTACTACGATGTTGGTACTAGCCAAGTTTCTCACTATCCGGGAGAGACGGTGATTCGAATCGATTTCAACCAGTTGAGAATTTATTCCTAACACAAACCCAGGTAGACCAGATCATTAGTCGCCTTAGGTCACCTTTGGTACAACTTAAGTCCACATTTCGTGGGTTCGCCCAGCGCTGCACAATCAGGGACAACCAACTGCTAGGACATTTAGGCCTGGCCTACCCTTGGGCTCACGTCTGGCTCCCTGCACATCCTTACTACCATCCAAAGTGTGCATTCTTATAGAGCGGGGCCTAACTTGAGTTGAGCTACTCGGCTTTGCAGTTAGAATGAGTTATCCGGACAGCTAAGTGATAGGCAAGCGTTCAATCTTGTCAAACAGTGCCAACAATGGTACGGTCCTTAATCGGCACAGACGGAATTGCATGAGTCAACCCACACATAGACTCCGCCTAGCCTCCATTTACATTACCCCATGGTTCTTTTCCACGATAGCAATTATAGCCAACCAAGCTTTGGTATCCACCTAGATCTCGCAGGTGATAGGAAATCACTCGACTTCTACCGGTCTAAGCATGGCTAAGCAGATATTCTATCCTAGACCTACATTGGGTTAAAGGTGTATATATCTAGACAAGGTAGTTCCATGCATCAAGTGTTTCCAAACAACTCTTATAACCTAATGCATCAATCATAAAGGACTCAAGTAATATTTTGTAAAAAACTGGGAGACTTAGAATGCTCCAGGGATTGCCTTTTAGAAAGGAGGTGGGGTGATGATCAGGGCACTCCGGGAGCTCTTCTAGATTCTGCTCCTCTTCTTCAGGAGCTATGGCTTGAGGAATCTCCTGCTAGTCCCCTTCCTCTTCTTCATTGAATTCCAGCAACGTTATCTCCTCGGTTGATCCTATATGCATGATCATGGAATAAGATATTGTGAATGCATGTATGACGACACGTATAATATGATAAAACATGATGAATGCATCCTTGTAAGTATTTTCAACAACATGGTATTAAGATAATAACAAGTGCATTCTATTTTTACTGAGTAGGTGCATATCTCTTCTCTATTACTTAAGCAAATACTTCTGCCATTCATTTACCAAACTACCAAAACAAGAGCTACTTGTTTTACCAATAACTAGAGTTATATACATGAAAATAATATGATTGTGGACATTCTAGAAAGCTTATGAAATTGTCTACAGATTTCTTTTAATACTCTCAAGTTGATTCAATAGTTATCTATGTTAAACAATTCAGTCAACCAAATCTGTTTGGAAAGTAAACATCTCGGACAGCAAAATTGTAACAGCTAAAACTCTTAAAGCCTAAGGCCTATGACCATGAAAATTTAACACAATGTATATTAGTAAGTTATCTACAACTTTGTTATTTACAAGTTTTGCAGCAAATGCTATTATCAACATGAAATCATACATGCAACTGAAACTATACGTGTAACCATCTATTTGAATTATAAAGCCATAATTAATTAGTTGCATACAATCAGTTGCTTCAAAGTCCTACTATGAACATCAATAGTTACTATGCATCATAAGAACCATAGAAAACATCATGGTAAATCACAATTTAATTACTTAAATGCCTTTATTAATTTAATTAGATAATTAGGGTAAATAACAAACATACACCAAATGTGCACAATAAATTCTTATAAAATTACACTGGCTTTCTAGTTCTCACAATAGACTACTATAAACATTTCATAACATTTGATCATGTATAACATCCTATGCAAAAATGACAAGCTAGCAAGGTCTATTTTAGTGAAAATAGTAAACCCTACAGAAAAGCATCAAGCAACAGATTATATATTTTTTCTAGCTTCATATTAGTACTACTATACAAAAATTTGCAGATCAATATGTTACATATTTTTATCCCTACAATTTTCCTCAAAAAATACCATTTATTAATAGATAAATAGAAAGATCATATTTCATTCATGTTTACTGCAAGCTCAATATTTTTCCTAGCTAGATCATGTCAACACAAAACCAAAAAAATTGGAATCACAATTTTATCACTTTTCTAGCTCGCGATATCTAATTTACAAGTTTACTAACATGCAAAAAGCACTTATTTAAATACAATTTGATCACCAAGAAAATACCATAAACTATACATTTCATATTTTTATAAAACACTACACTTCATGAGGAACACAACAAAATTTGGTTCACGATATTTGGATCTCTACAACTCAACTTATGATTTTTTAAAGTTGGTACAAAATCTATGAAAGAAACAACAAAAACCCTAATACACAGTCGCTGACAGAGGGGACCCACGGGTTAGAGGGTTCCACCGATCAGTGACCCAAAGCAGAGTGCGGTGGTCTGCCGCGATATCTCACCAATGGCTAGGTCTCCGATCAAACCAGACATACCATCGTGATCTACCGACCAAACCACACCTATTGAGCTAGATGGTGGCCGCGTAGGTGCGATGGAGCGTGCTCGTAGCCGGCCATGGCAGCATGGCGGCGCTGCGCTACGGTGCGCCGGCCATCACAAGCCACGGGGAGGCTAGGCGAGGAGTGCACAAGCACCACGGTGATGACGTGGGTCTAACTAGGTGATGCGAGGTGCTCTGACGAGCTCTGCCCACGTGCGTGGTGGCGAGAGCACGACGGCGTGGGTCGTCATCTTTCGCACCGACAAAACAATCAAACACGGTAACATCATGCTACTAGCTAGCACACATCCTAGCCCAACCATAACACAAGGAATCAAAGGAAATGCCCAAGCGAGCTTAGCAGTGGCGAGCTCACCGTGGAGGCGGCCATGGACGCCGTGAGTCCGGTGAGGATGAAAACAGCGAATACGCCCTCACCGAAGCTCGTCCGGTGCTGCAATCACGTCGAGGAGGTAGAAGGGAATGTGGCACAGCTGTGGGTGAGATGGAGGCAGCAATGGCATGGCAAAGCGAGCGCTTGGCGATAGTGGAGCTGCACGGTGCTCAGTGGTGCTGCACTTTTCGATGGCGAGAGCGAGAGAGGATGCTGGAAAGTGAGTGAGTGAGCGCGTGTGCGTGGAAATGAGGCGTGCGGCTCTCAGATATCAAGCGCCAGTGCATGGCATCGAGGGCCCAACATTGGCCAATGGTGGCCATGCGGCGGCCAGCGTCTATCCACGGTCGGCCATGACCCGGTGCGCCCCGGTGTTCTTTAGTGCCTGATGGTGAGCGTGACAGCGCGATTTCATCCCTTTCTAAATCCCAAACAGTGGCGAATTAGTGCACGATGTCTAAACCACTTTTGTAGAGCTATGTACCAGCTACAAATCTTCTTAAGAAATCAAAGCCTAATTCTCAATGGATAGAGAGTAAAATCAGCACAAAGTAGTGCCTGTCAAACTATAAGTTCCAAAGACTTAGCGAAATTTTCCTAAGTGCTGGAAACAGTTAAATGCTGATTTTGTGAGCCAATTTCGAGCATGTTAGGAGCTGAACTAGCCTATGACCCAAAAATAAAAGTTGTTCCTCTCATCAAATACTACAACTTTGATTTAGTGAACACATCCATGCAAGGTCTCTATGACATAGTTCAAACTAGGTCAAAGATGCCACATTCAAATGATGACTTACACTATACATATGTCTTAGTGACCAAACTAGCTCTAGTTATGAATACCAAAGTTGTTCATAATGATATTCTAAACATGTTTAACATATTCCTAAGGTCACACAAGCATTTCATACATTGGTTACACATAAAACTCCTAGGTCAACATGCATATCATCACTTAGGAGCTTAATCATGCAAAGTGATCTACATGAACAATGTTCCATTAGTCATCCCAAGTGTAGCTAAGGTGTTTTAGTGACCAACATTACCCACTTGCACTCATTCAAATATGATCATATGCATACATACAAGGAAACATAAAATAACAAGCATGTTTCATATGTTTCAATCATAAGTTTCATATGTTAAAGCTTATATGTGAATACTTGATGCTTATGCTCATGCAATGCAAGTCAAATTATGCAAGCTTAACACCTAGGGTGTTACATCCCCTCCCCCTTATAAAAATCTCATCCCGAGATTTGTAAGACCTACCATTCTTGTAAAAAGGTAAGATAAACCTCACATAAATAATCCTCCCATTCCCACGTGGCATCTTGTTCACTGTGATTATTCCACACCACCTTGTAGAACTTAATGACCGTACTCCATGTTACTCTTTCCATCTCTTCTAACACTCGGATTGGTTTCTCTTCATAGGTCAAATCTGATTGGAGCTTAATGTTGGTGGGTGCAATGACTTCCTCAGGTATATGAAGACATCTCTTCAACTGAGAAACATGGAAGACATTGAATATTGCACTCATCTCTGGTGGAAGTTTCAATTTGTAAGCGACATTCCCTTTCCATTCAGTAATCTTGTATGGCCCTACATATCTAGGCGCAAGCTTTCTTTTCACTCCAAATCTCTATACTCCTTTCATGGGTGACACTTTCAAGTATACATAGTCTCCCACTTCAAAAGTCAGTGGTCTTCTTCTTTTATCAGCATAACTCTTTTGTCTTGACTGAGCTGCTTTCATATGCTATTGGATAATGTGCACTTGCTCTTCAGCTTCAGTGACAAAGTCAATAACAAAATATCTTCTTTCTCCAGGTTCAATCCAATTCAACGGAGTTCTACATTTTCTACCATACAAGGCCTCAAAAGGAGCCATCTTGATGCTTGCTTGATAATTGTTGTTGTAGGAGAACTCAGCTAAAGGTAGCCATTTCTTCCACAAACCCTTGGAAGATATAACACAAGCTCTCAATAAATCTTCTAAGATTCGGTTCACTCGCTTAGTCTGTCTAGAAGTTTGTGGATGGTATGCTGAACTTCTAATTAGCTTAGTTCCCAAAGCCTGGTACAAGTGTTCCTAGAAATGAGCTATAAACTATGGTCCTCGATCTAAGATTAAGTCCTGGGTATTCCATGTAGTCTCACAATCTAAGAAATGTACAACTCAGCGTACCTCCTTCATTGATATAAAATGTGCTGACTTGGTGAGACGATCTACAATGACCCATATGGAATCATGTCCTTACTGTGTCAGTGGAAGGCCTGTGATAAAATCCATACTAATTTCTTCCCATTTCTAGCCTAGAATAGGCAAAGGCTGAAGTAATTTGGCAGATTTCAAATGAACGACCTTTACTCTACTGCAATTATCGCACCTAGCGACATAGGCGATGATCTCTTTCTTCATCTTAGTCCACCAAAAATAGGTCTTCAAATCTTGATACATTTTGCTACTACCCGGATGGATAGACAACTTGGACAAATGAGCTTCATCTAAAATTTGATTTCTAAGCTCACGGTCCTTCGGTACCACAAGTCAGTCCTCAAACCATAGCACACCTCTTTCATCTAATCTGAAATGCTTGGTTTCTTGCTCTTGCACCTTTCTCTTGATGTGAAATATACCTACATCTATTTTCTATAGTTCTATGATTTTGCTCTCAAGTGAACAACTAATGGTGATATTGTGCAGTACAACAGGATGTAACAAATTAAATCCATCTTCCAACAATGCTTCCACAGTGTTGCAATGAGATTTCTGACTAAGTGCATCTGCTACAACATTGGCTTTTCCTAGATGGTAGTGCACCTCTAAATTGTAGTCCTTAATCAACTCTAACCATCTTTGCTATCTCATATTCAGCTCAGGTTGGGTAAAGATATATTTGAGACTTTTGTGGTCAGTATATATATGACATACATTGCCCAACAAATAATATCTCCATATCTTTAATGCATGAACAACTGTTGCAAGTTCTAAATCATGTGTAGGGTAATTGACTTCATGCTTTCTCAACTACCAAGAAGCATAGGCAATAACTCTTCCTTCTTGCATGAGCACACACCCCAAACCTATACCCGATGCATCACAGAACAATCGAAGGCTTTTCAATGTCGGTTTGTGCTAAAATAGGAGCTGTAGTTAACAGAGTCCTTAGGGTGTGAAAAGCTGCTTCACACTCTAGTGTCCAATTGAACTTCTCATCTTTCTGAAGTAGTCTAGTCATGGGCTTAGCTATCTTGGAGAAATCTGGAATGAAACGACGATAATATCCTGCTAACCCTAGAAAACTCTAAACTTCATGAACTGAAGTTAGGGCCTTCCAATCCATGACCTCTTGTACTTTAGAGGGGTCTACAGAAATTCCATCCCTCGATAAGATGTGACCTAAGAAAGGTACTTTACTCAACCAAAATTCACATTTGCTAAACTTGGCATATAACTTATGTTCCCTCAATCTAGACAAAAACAATCCTCAGATGCTCTACATGATCTGCCTCATTCTTTGAATAAATCAAGATATCATCGATAAATAGAACCATGAACTTGTCGAGCTCGGGCATGAATATCGAATTCATCAAGTACATGAAGTAGGCAGGAGCATTTGTTAGTCCAAAAGACATGACCAAATACTCATACAAGCCGTACCTAGTGGAGAAAGCTGGTTTAGGTATATCTTCTGGCCTGATCTTTATCTGATGATAGCTTGATCTCAAATTGATCTTGGAGAATACCTTTGCTTTTGCCAACTGATCGAACAAGATGTCAATGTGAGGCAAGGGATACTTGTTTTTGATGGTCATAGCATTCAGTGGCCTATAATCCACACACATTCTCAAGGACTTGTCCTTCTTCTTCACAAACAAAGCTGGACATCCCTATGGAGACAAACTAGGTTGAATGAGACCATTGTCCAATAGTTCTTGTAATTGAATTTTAATCTCAGCTAGCTCATTTGGTGGCATCCTATAGGGTATTCTTGAGATAGGTGCCATACCTGGCACTAACTCAATCTTGAAATTCCACATCCCTACCAGGTGGTAAACCTGGTAACTCATCTGGGAATACATCAGGAAACTCACAAACCACTAGAATATCACAAAGGGTAGTGGCTTGGATAGCACAAGCCAAGTGTTGGAGTTCAAAATTTTGGGAAAGTGGTACTAGGAAAGCATTAGCTCCCTTAGGTTCTCTCAACATAATAGTATGAGTGCTAGTGTCAATGAGAACACCATGATCTTTCATCCAATTCAAGCCTAAGATTACACTTATGGATAATCCAGGCAATACTATTAGATCCGTTGTATACTCCCTCTCTTGTATAGAGATGAGCACATTTCTAACAATCTTATTTGTAGAAATAGTAGCCCTAGCTGAACTTATACTATAACCACTCTTGCTTACCTCAATTACTTTCGGATCATGTCTAGATGCAAATGCTTGGCTCATAAATGAATGAGAAGCTCCCAAATCAAATAAAACAATAGCGGGATGCTTGTTGACAAGAAACATACCAATGGTGACAACCTCTCATGCGGGTACCTCCTCAATAGTAGTATAGTGCACGTATCTAGGACGTGCCTTAGGATTTGCCTGCCTCTAATTTCCTTGGTTCTGATTGTTGTTCTTCTTAGGGTGGGGGCATTCCTTGGCCCAATGACCCACTTGATTATAGTTGAAGCAGGGTTGATTGTTCTTAGGTCCTGTGGAGCTTCCTTGCCCTCCATTCCCCTTAGGTAAGGCAATGGTGAACGCCTTATGGAACACCTTCTGAGGTCTACTATTCTGAGCTTTTGGTGGAGGAGGTTGGAACTTGGGTGCTGGTGGTAGAAACTATGGCCTAGCTACCACTAGAGCTCAGGACTATGAAGATCCTAAGGCACCTGCCTTAGCTGCCCTCTTGCGGCCTTTTGCTGCCGCATGTAGATTGTTATGGTTCTCCTAAGTCAATGCATCACTAGTGAACTCGTTGTAGGTGGTGCACTTGGAGTTGGCCATAGTCTTCATCAACTTAGTACTAAGACCTCTTTTGAAACTTTCTATCTTCTTTTCTTCTGTGTCAACAAAACCTGGGGCATACCAGGATAGATTGTTGAAAGCATGCATATATTCAGTAAGAGTCTTCGTCCCTTGTGTGAGCCGCATGAATTCAGCTGCCTTCATGCACATTAGCCCTGGGGGAATGTGATGTCCCCTAAAGGCTAATTTGAATTGCTCCCACATGACTTGTGCATTGGTAGGTAGAGAGGACAGGAAATGGGTCCACCAAATCTCGGCCAGTCCTTGTAGCTGATGGGACGCATACTCTCCCTTCTGGTGCTCAGTGACCCTCAGCAGACGGAACTTTTGCTCAATAGTGTTGAGCCACTCATTCGCTTGGAGTGGTTCTTCTACCACCTTGAAAATAGGAGGCTTTGTATCTAGAAAATCCTTGAAGGTGCTGTACTGGTTTGGCTCCAGCCCTTGTTGCTGTTAGCGGGCACAAGCCGTAGTCTACGCAATGAGGCATAGGGCTTCCTCCATAGTCCTCTGGCTTCCCAAGAATTGGGCAAAGAACTCATTAGCAGATGGTGGTGGCGGTGGTGGTAAGTCACTGTCATTGCCCTCTTGGCTACTGCCTGCTCCTGCATGAGTGCGAGTCATCTGTAAAGTTGCAATAATAAGTGATTATTGTATGATGTCAAGAGATTGCAGATGAATTGTATAATCATGGCAAACTAAAATTACTAGAGAGAATCTTAAATTCATATAATAAAATAGAGACACAATAATTCATTCTCGCAACATGACATCACCAATTTGATCACTTATCGGGCTCGCAGCGCGTTAACATTCAAGTCATAATCACCGACAAAACAAACTAGAATTGCATTAACATTCAACCAAATGTGAGATAACATGCAAGTACCAATATTACATGATAGTTCCATCAAAAATACCAAACTTAAACTATAGGTCCATTACATAAATAGCGAGGGTACATCTAGTGTTTCCACTAGTCACTAAGCACTTCTAATCCTCATTATGATCACTGTCGAGGTCGGAGATAGGATCATCCCCTTCCTCTGGCTCCACTTCTTCCTCGTTCCAGCTATGATCTTCCACTAACTTATCTGGACCATCTTCTTCCCCGTCAAGGATTGGGTTGAGCTGGTTGTTCAGGTAATGCACCTCATGCTGAAGATCCATCACTACATGCTGGGCCTATGCAAGCTGCTGGCGCAAGTTCCTCTCATCACGGTCCTACATGGCACTCACGGCACGAGTCCTATCTTATTCTACTTCTGCTATAGTGGCACATTTGTTTGCTAGGTTTCGCTGGCGCATAGCTATGGATGCCTCAGCACGGGTGGCCTGTAGCTACTCCTGCAGTCCTGCTAGCATTGCTTGATCATTTGCTCTAGCTTCTTGGACTGCAGCTCTCTGTTGATCCACTTGCTCCATTTGGGTGTGGAGATTGCCCAAAGCTACATAGGCTTGATTGGTTTCCCATCGAGCCTCACTCGCTACCTTCTTGTGCTTGCACACACGCTTCTTGAGCTTACGTTGTGTGGCTTCGACTCTCATTAGCTTATCCATGCAAGTAGTGTAGGATTCCTGCTAGAAATCCATGGTGTCCTGACAAGTATAGAACATTTTCATCACTGCAAACATGGCACTCATAGCGGGACTAGAACTATTTGCCCGCTCATCCTGATCTTGGATCAATGCATTGTGGTTGCATTGTTCCCATATTGCTGTGGATGGATCCACCTGAGGAAAAACACCAGCGGCACTGCTAGTAAGTTCATCCCCATGCTGCTGGTAGATCTGACTCAATACCTCGAAGGCTACTACTTGGGCAGCTTCCCAAGGAGTTCTCCCTTCATATTCCACCTTCCACTCTTACAAGAAGGGTGCTTGTGTGCGAGCTGGTATGGTTAGTCGCACTTCATACTATGGCTGTCCCTCTAGGTACTCTTCATTCCAATGATAGAGGGGTGGTTCATGATACCTCGCAAAGTGCAAGACTCTCCAAAGCAAAGCAGTTGTTCCAAACATCATCCGGAAATTCTCACTTCCAGCTAGTGCTGCCATCTGTACCAACAACATATGCAACTCTCATGAGACAAAGTCATAATGGATAAGAGTTACATGACCTAGTAAGAAATTTATAAGGGGAGGAACAATGCAAGTATTTAATAATGATTTATCAAGATGCATGCATGTTCCGTCCGTCCTTACAAACTTAGGAAAAAATTATTTCTAATGACATACGTGGTGGCATACATATGTTCTCTCATATATAGCATAACTAGTGGGGCTACACATTTCGTTGTTAGTGTACCTACACAAGAGTTTCATTTTAGCCCAACCCCACAATTATATATGCAGAATGTACATCTGGGCTCTAAGTTGTGATCTAAATACTTCCATATATGTATACCCATACATATACTTCCATATCAAAGCTACCCGATGACAAGTTATTACCCACAATTAAATACGCACCATACACACATGCAAGCATGCATACATAGTCGTACCAAAGCTAGCTCTCCTCGATCGCACGCTCACATCTTGCGGTCATGCCACTCATCAACTTACCTCCTTATCTTGGCGTAGAGGCATTTGATCCATACATTACCATTCAAGTGAGTGGTATCCATACAATAGCACATCGTATGGACGACAAAAGTAAAAACCTCCATGTTAGTACTTAAATAGCCACCTAAGAGTCCTTAACTGGGCATAAGGAAAGTGATCACTGGCACACTTTAGATTTCAACTCTAGGTTCCAAATACCTATTTATATAGCTATTAGTTGCTAGAAAATGGTTTTGGAAAACAAAAACCTTTGTTTTAAATACACATGTGGCAATTAATGTTGAACCTTGCTCTGATGCCAGCTATCGCCAAACCGACCAATTTATAAGAGCACAAGTACAATGGTAGCCCACAAGCGGTCGCACTATCATACTTGAGCCCATATAAACCCAGTAGTCTATCGAGTACCACGATGGGTCTCGATAAATGATCCGCATACAACCAAGATCGTACATGATTCAACATACATGTCACATATGACATAAAGTTCACAGATACATTTCATCATCAGAGTACGAAATAAAGTTATTACAAACCAAGTTTGATAGATAGTAGCGGAAGCAAATTAAGTTCCAAAGTAGCATTTGTCACATAGTTCAAATATAGTGCCAATATATGATCACAGTCCACAAAAGCATATAGAAGGATTAATAAAGAAGCATCCATTTACATACGGTACCATCTGCAACAATGGGAATAAAACCTTAAGTACGAGAAGGTACTTAGCTAGACTTACCATCATAAACTAGAAATAAATTGACTCCAATGATTATGCAAGGCTATATAAGTCGAGGTAGCTAAACAACATTTTTCATAGAAAGCAATTAACTCAATTATATAATTATACTTCAGTCATCAAGTTAATTATAGCTATCCATCTCTAGATTAGAAGCTATCATGTGCCAAACATGTGGTATATTATTTTAAGAGCATACAATAGTAAGCATAGTAGGTGTAGTAATTCCATCTTTATCCAAACCATCACATTCCATAATACAATTACTACGATGTTGGTACCAGCCAAGTTTCTCAATATCCGGGAGAGACGGCGATTCGAATCGATTTCAGCCAGCAGAGAATTTATTCCTAACACAAACCTAGGCAAACCAGATCATTAGTCGCCTTAGGTCACCTTTGGTACAACTCAATTCCACATTCCACGCGTTCACCCAGCGCCGCACAATCAGGGACAACCAACTGCCAGGACGTTTAGGACCGGCCTGCCCTTGGGCTCACGTCTGGCTCCCTGCACATCCTTACTACCATCTAGAGTGCACACTCTTATAGAGCGGGGCCCGCCTTGAGTTGAGCTACTCAGCTTCGTGGTTGGAATGAGTTATCTAGCCAGCTAAGTGATAGGCATGTGTTCAATCTTGTCAAACAGCGCCAACAACTATATGGTCCTTAATCAGCACAGACAGAATCACATGAGTCAAACCACACATAGACTCCACCTGGCCTCCATTTACATACCCCATGGTTCTTTTCCACGATAGCAATTATAGCCAACCGTGCTTTGGTATCCACCTATATCTCGCGGGTGACAGGAAATCACCCGAGTTCTACCAGTCTAAGCATGGCTAAGCAGATATTCGATCCTAGACCTACACAGGGTTAAAGGTGTATATATCTAGACAAGGTAGTTCCATGCATCAAGTGTTTCCAGACAACTCTTATAACCTAATGCATCAATCATAAAGGACTCAAGTAATATTTTGTAAAACACTGGGAGACTTAGAATGCTCCGGGGCTTGCCTTTCAGAAAGGAGGTGGGGCAGTGATCAGGGCACTCCAGGAGCTCTTCTGGATTTTGCTCCTCTTCTTCAGGAGCTATGGCTTGAGGAATCACTTGCAGGTCCCCTTCCTCTTCTTCATTGAATTCCAGCAACGTTATCGCCTCGGTCGATCCTATATGCATGATCATGGAATAAGATATTGCAAATGCATGTATGACGACATGTATAATATGATAAAACATGATGAATGCATCCTTGTAAGTATTTTGAACAGTATGGAATTAAGATAATAACAAGTGCATTCTATTTTTACTGAGTTGGTTGATATCTATTCTCTATTACTTAAGCAAATACTTCTGCCATTCATTTACCAAACTACCAAAACAATAGCTACTTGTTTTACCCATAACTGGAGTTATATACATCAAAATAATATGATTGTGGACATTCTGGAAATCTTATGAAATTGTCTACAACTTTCTTTTAATACTCTCAAGTTGATTCAATAGTTATCTAGGTTAAACAATTCAGTCAACCAAATCTGTTCGGAAAGTAAACATCTCGGACAGCAAATTTGTAATAGCTAAAACTCTTAAGCCCTAAAGCCTATGACCATGAAAATTTAACACAATGTAGATTAGTAAGTTATCTACAACTTTGTTATTAACAAGTTTTATAGCAAAGGCCATTATCAACATGAAATCATACATGCAACCGAAACTATACGTGTAACCATCTATTTGAATTATAAAGCCATAATTAATTAGTTGCATACAATCAGTTGCTTCTAAGTCCTACTATGAACATCAACAGTTACTATGCATCATAAGAACCATAGAAAACATCATGGTAAATAACATTTGATCATGTATAACATCCTATGCAAAAATGACAAGCTAGCAAGGTCTATTTTAGTGAAAATAGTAAACCCTATAGAAAAGTGTCAAGCAACAGATTATATATTTTTTCTAGCTTCATATTAGTGCCTTACTACTGAACAAAAAATTTGCATATCAATATGTTATTTTTATCCCTACAATTTTACTCAGAAAATGCCATTTATTAATAGATAAATAGAAAGATCGTATTTCAATCAAGTTTACTGCAAGATCAATATTTTTCCTAGCTAGATCATGTCAACACAAAACCAACAAAATTGGAATCACAATTTTATCACTTTTCTAGCTCACGATATCTAATTTACAATTTTACTAACATGCAAAAAGCACTTATTTAAATACAATTTAATCACCAAGAAAAATACAATAAACTGTGCATTTCATATTTTTCCAAAACACGACACTTCATGAGGAACACAGCAAAATTGGGTTCACAATATTTGGATCTCTACAACTCAACTTATGATTTTTCAAAGTTGGTACAAAATCTATGAAAGAAATAACAAAAACCCTAATACACAGTCGCTGACAGAGGGGACCCACGGGTCAGAGGGGTCCAACGGTCAGTGACCCAAAGCAGAGTGCGGTGGTCTACCGGCGATATCTCGCCGACGGCGAGGTCTCCGGTCAAACCAGACATACCATCGTGATCTACAGACCAAACCGCACCTATTGAGCTAGATGGTGGCAGCGTAGGTGCGACAGAGCGTGCTCATCGCCGGCCATAGCTGCACGGCGACGCTGCGCTATGGTGTGCCAGCCATCACAGTCCATGGCGAGGCTAGGTGAGGAGCACACAAGCACCATGGTGATGATGTGGGTCTAACTAGGCAACCTAGGTGATGCGAGGTGCTCCGACGAGTTCTGCCCACGTGCACGGTGGTGCGGGTCATCGTGTTTCGCGCCGGCGAAACAACCAAACATGGTAACATCATGCTACTAGCTAGCACACATCCTAGCCAAACCCAATGTGAGGAACCAAAGGACATGCCCAAGCGAGCTTAGCAGCGGTGAGCTCGCTGTGGAGGCCACAATGGACGTCGTGAGTCCGGCGAGGACGAAAACAGTGAATACGCCCTCACTGAAGCTCGTTCGGTGCTGCAATCACATCGAGGAGGTACAGGGGAATGTAGCGCAGCTATGGGCAAGATGGAGGCGGCAATGGCATGGCGGAATGAGCACTAGGCAACGGCGGAGCTGCACGGTGCTCGACAGCGCTGCACTTTTCCATGGCGAGAGCGAGAGAGGGCGCTAGAGAGTGAGTGAGTGAGCGCATGTGCGTGGAAATGAGGCGCGTAGCTCTCAGATATCAAGCGCCAACGTGCAGCGTCGAGGGCCTGGCGTCGGCCAGCGGCGGCCACACGGCGGCCAGCGTCTGTCCACAGTCGGCCATGACCCGGTGCGCCCCGGCGTTCTTCAGTGCCTGATGGTGAGCCTGACAGCATGATTTCATCCCTTTCTAAATCCCAAACAGTGGTGAATTAGTGCACGATGTCTAAACCAGTTTTGTAGAGCTGTGTACTAGCTACAAATCTTCTTAAGAAATCAAAGCCTAATTCTCAATAGATAGAGAGTAAAATCAACACAAAGTAGCTCCTATCAAACTGTAAGTTCCAAAGACTTAGCGACATTTTCCAAAGTGCTGAAAACAGTGAAATGCTGATTTTTGTGAGCCAATTTCAAGCATGTTAGGAGCTGAACTAGCCTATGACCCAAAAATAAAAGTTGTTCCTTTCATCAAATACTACAACTTCTCTTTAGTGAACACATCCATGCAAGCTCTCTATGACATAGTTCAAACTAGGTAAAACATGCCACATTCAAATGATGACTTACACTATACCTATGTCTTAGTGACCAAACTAGCTCTAGTTATGAATACCAAAGTTGTTAATAATGATATTCTAAACATGTGTTAATGTATTCCTAAGGTCACACAAGCATTTCATACATTGGTTACACATAAAACTCCCCAGGTCAACATGCATATCAACACTTAGGAGCTTAATCATGCAAAGTGATCTACATGAACAATGTTCCATTAGTCATCCCAAGTGTAGCTAAGGTGTTTTAGTGACCAACATTACCCACTTGCACTCATTCACATATGATCATATGCATACATACAAGGAAACATAAAATAACAAGAATGTTTTAATCATAAGTTTCATATGTTAAAGCTTATATGTGAATGCTTGATGCTTATGCTCATGCAATGTAGTCAAATTATGCAAGCTTAACACCTAGGGTGTTACAGCTGGGTGGCCCCACATGTCAGTGGGTCGAGCCTTGCGTCGGTGGAGAGCGTCCTGGAGTCTTCTGGAACCTTCCCATGTTGATCCCACGATGGAATTCCATTATTTCCTTTGACAAATAGGTCCCCCTTGATAGTTTTTTATTAAATCCTGCTGGAAATATAGATTCACCAAAACTCATGGAATTTGTCAGTTTAAACCCCTAAGTCTATGTTGATGATCTATTTTAGCCATTTATACAAGTTACATTGATGGTTTGTGATGAGTGTTAACTACCATCAACAATCCTTCTTGAGCTCTCAATGTTTGTCCAGAGTATTGCTTTGTAGTACTTACTTACTATGGTCACAAAAGGGAATCGTGCCAGCTACAAAGTCAGCACACACAACATAACTCCAAGGCGAGGAATCTAAGTGCCTTTGGAGGAAGTTGATGACCCGGCATGACTGATCATGGACACACAAGTTATGTTTCTCATAGTAATCAGAAATCGGTTCAATAGATATGTAATATTCTCCCACAAGACCAATAGGCAACCATCAATTTGGTTCACCCTTCATGACACTTTCTAAATAGTAGCACATCATTGTAAATGATATAACTAGAAAGTAGCTTTTGATTGCTTGAAATAAGATATGCTAATAGAGTATTGCAAATAGATTAGCCATTGGTAATTAATGTGTGTGATAGAGTATTGTAAACAGATTAGCGACTTATCTATTTAACATCACATAAACATATTGCTAACTATAAGAATATAAAATCAACAAAGAATGTAGGTTGGACACCTCACTGAAAGTTGAAGGAGAGGATATGGGCGGCGGCGCTCCTTGGGCTAACAACAGCGCGGACGTAGACCATGGGGATGGGGATGTAGCACGGCAGATGGTGTCGAAGTCAAAAATGGCGGCGGTGCTCTTAGGTCTCTTGCAGTCGGTGCAGATGCAGATGGAAGCGCAAGGGAGATGAAATGTTGGTGCTAGGGAGGCAGATCGGATGGCGAGGAATAGAAATTTCCAATATATAGGGAAAGGACATCACTACTATTTCCCATCTTAAATATACAGTGTTGTTCTAGTATCACCACCAGGCCAATTATGAAAATGATAGCGATGTTCCTTGATCACTGCCGGGTTAGTTTGTAACCTGTAGTGATGCCCCTGTTGGGTTAGCTTTTAACTAACATTGATGCACCTTATCACTGTCGGTTTATGTTTTGACCCAGTAGTAATATATGGTCCAAGCCTTTAATTTGCTTGGTTTGACCAGTGCAGGCCCATTCATCCCCAATATCCTATCCTTGTCTCCCTTGTCGTAATTAGTTTTGCCAAAAAAAGGAGCTGACCTTGCCGTATAGATGGCGTCCCCGTCTAGGTCCTTAGCCTCGCATAGATTTCGTCAACATCTGAGGCCATAGCTCCCTCTCATTGCATGCGACGAGTGTAAGAAGCACACTTTGTTGGAGTTTAGGGTGAAGAAGGAAGGTCCCAACTATGGCTGCATCTTCTACAAGTGTCCAGATCATATGGTTAGTTTTTTTGTGATTAGTAGCCATTTTTTGTGATGATTTTTGTCTGAAGTTCTTGATTTGGTGTTCTAATTTCAGTGGGATGGTAGTGGATGCGATGATTGGTACTGGCTAGAAAATATGTTAAGCTACTAGAAAAAGTGGTTGAGCTCTCTGATGAGAGTGCACCTAATGTGCATGAAGAGGTGAATCAGAAGAAATCCATCGATGAAGAACTAACAAAGAATTTGTCTCTTTTAGTTAGAATTAGATGCAAAATCAATGTTCTATTGAAGTGCATCGTAGGTTTAGTTTGTTTAGTGCAATTTGGGATTGTCTACATTATATAGGGACTCTAAGGGACTGTTTGGTTGGTGTCCTAGATGATTTGCCTGGCAAAGTATTACCTGAGAGTTGCCTAGTGTAACACCATAAAATTTGACCTAGTTTAAAAAATCACTAAAAATTTGAACTTTTAAAACTTTGCATTGGAACTAGAATATATAACCAACATAGGTAATATTTATAAATAAAATTAACATAGGAAAACAAAACTTGATGTGTGAATGTTTGCTTGACTTGTTGAACTTATGGTGGTACACTTTGCATACTCATGCATTCAAATTTGAAATCAAAATCATTTAAACATATACATATATATAATCTAGGAAATAGAAAATGGAAGGAAAATAGAAAAGCCACTTGGGTTCAATCTCTCTCCCTCTCTGTCACTTGGCATGCACCAGCAACCCATCTCCTTCTCTCCCTCCTTCTCTGTCCCCCTCCTCCCCACACGGGCCGAACCAACTCCTCGCCCAGCCCAACATGTGCCCGCGCTCCTCCCTCTCTCCCTCTCCCTCACTGACGCCCGGGCTCCTAGTGTCAGCTTCGTCGTCCACCTCATAGCCAGTAGTCATATGTGGCATAGCGCCATGCATCAATGCCTCACCAGCTCCACCTTAGTGCCAGCAAAGGTAAACGGTGACATGATGAGACCTTAGGACCCCACGACGCCCCTCTTTTCTTCTCTTCTCCCCTCTCCTCCCTCGCTATGAGCTCATCAACGTCGACTCCATGGTCGCCTCCGCGCCGAGCCACCAGAGTAGCTGTCAAGGCACTTCATCGTGCACATGGGCAAGCACCAGCTATGGCAAAGTGACCTAACAAGGTCAAACCGGCCACGGGAAAATATCTCATCACCGAGAACGACCTAGCCGGCCTATAAATAGGCCTAGCCGGCGATGCTCTCGCCTTGCCCTCTCCACCATCCGCTCTGTCGAGGGCGGGAACACACCATCTCCCCCTCCATTTCCCCTCTCCCTTCCTCCTCTCCACCTTCTTCCAATTTCCCCCAAATCAGGAGTTCGCCAGCGCCATTGATGCCGCCTTCCCCCTTCTTCTTCCCCACTACGTCTTTGGCCGATTAGAGTGATCGTTGAGTCCTAGAGTCCCTCCTCTATTTCCTTTGCTAGCTAGTTAGTCGTCTCTCTGTGTGTTGTGCTACCACCATGCGCCTTGCTTTGCCAAGCCGCCATGGCCGTCAGCCATCACTGGCAAGGTCGCCTAGGGCACCACATCACCCCCACTCACCCGCACTCAAGTACACATTACCGGTTGCAACGATAGAGGCTCATATCGCTGGGTTCCCTCTGACGAGCCACCACCGCCACCGTGGGCACCCATTACAGACGACAACCCCGCCATCGGCCGTGGCATGACCCAGCGAGCACCGTACACCCATCACCGGTCACCACCGATGGCCAACACCGCTAGCATGACCAACTTCGGTGAGCTAGGCCTACCTTTCCCCTGTTTTGGCATCACGGTGGTCACCCCTACCCATCGCCGTCTCCCTCTCCCCTCTCTATCTCTACCGTGTGGGCTAGGTGCATGATGGCATTGCCGTTACCGCCGCCTCCCATCCGTCCCTCCCCCTCTCTCCCTCTTTCATTGATGTGGGCCCTTGGCCATAACACCACTACCGTCATCTTCGCTGATGTGGAAGGGTGGCCCACCTGTCATCCGCACACACACACCACACACATAGTGTGGGGTATGCTTTAGAAAACACTGGGTACTATTAGTATTTATAAGTGCAAATAGAATACCATTGTAGCATTTTACCAGGAGTATTCTAGGTATCATTATTTTTATTTTACCACAGGAAAACAATGGAGTAAAGATTTATTGGATAACAAAGGAATGTCTACTAATCAACATACCAGTATAACTAAAGCAGGGGTGAATGTAATGATAGGAATAAAGCATAATGACACTCAAGGGTAGATCACTAAGATAATGTAAACTAGTCAACTCGGGAGAGTAACGGGTGAGGTAGGTTCCTATGACATTCTTATTACATGGTCAAAGTATATATACACCCAACTATAGCTACGACTAACTCTACTCTTGTGCAGTTCGGGACACCGCTTAGATAGTAGAGCATCCACAAAAGATAACTCTACTAACGCGACTATGGTCCTACAATTTAAGAACCTACTCAATTCGGCGTGGAATACAAAGGATAGACGGGACTGTCACCACCCGATGCTACCACACAACTAGAGAATAGGGTGTACTCATAAGCAGAGCATCGTATAAGCACCATGCTTACACGAGACTCGGCTACTTAGCCCAATCGATAAACTATAGCTGGCTAAGCACTCTATGAACCCACACACAAAAGTAATGATAACCTCAACTAAGCAAGATATATATTCAAAGTAAGTATAGCCATATAGATAATAATATGATGAGTTGATAGTAAGTCTTACAAGATGTAGAAGTGAAGATATAAGGCTTTGCCAAGCCTCCAAGACTAGATCCAGAACTTGAGCATGAGCCCAACTCGACCCTCACTCTCGAGCTACTAATCTACTACATTGGAGAGCTAGACCTAATCCTCGTGGTGTGTGTTGATCTCACTGAGAAATATGAATTAGGGTTTTCCAACATGGCTCTAGGTAGGGGCTACTATATATAGGCCAAGGTGGAGTAGGGGGCAAGGAATCGAGGTGGAGTAGGGAGCAAGGAATTGCCATGTCATCGATCCACGTCAACTCCCTCGATCATCGTTGGATGAACCGACCTTGATCAATAGCGGAGATGGACTCTCAAAGGAGGTGGGAAACTGACGTAGAAAAGAGACATTAACCGGTGGGACCCATAGGTCGACCGGCCTATAGGTGGGGCCAGCCGGCATGTCTCTATGATAGGTGGGCCCCAGCCTCCGATGGAAGCTTCTAGACTCCGTCTTGAGTTGTTTTCCACTGGTTTCGTTAGCCGAATCTCTTTCTAATGTCAGTTTGCTTATTTGGTGAGTATGACGGTGGTCCTAAGGGCTATTTTCTGAATAAATCCTTCTACATTCATATATTCACCAAAGCTCGTGGAATTCATTAGTTTAAACCCCTATTCCTATGTTTGGTGATGAAATTAAGTACATATGCAGGATATGTTGATAGTTTATGATTGATGTTAACGACCATGAACAAGCTCCCCCACACTTAACCTTTGCTAGTCCCTGAGCAAAGTTAAACTTGAACACTAGATCAGAAGTTGCTACAATGCTTTCACGCCTCAAAAGTACATAGGTGTTCAATCAAAAATTCTCCTCTGGATTAGAATAAACCGATTTGACTTGCAAACTTACCCATATTACCTTCAACTATGGGGCTTCTTAGCCTTCACTTGGGTCTTGAGTAATTGAAAGACAGAACAATCAAGTCAAGCACTATGTCTCAAGTTCTTTATTCCACCATTGTTCTAGAGTTTTTTCTATGTTTTTAAAATAAAACTTAGAGATTCCATTGTATGACACTCTCAAGTCTCTCAAAATATGTAGTATTTGTGGATCCTCACCAAGGCAATAAAGATGTCATGCCCATCTCTTCCTACAACTAAGGCTTAGGTGGAGCTCATAGGAGTGGAGAAAGCATGAAAGAGCATACTTGCATTGCATATATTGTAAAGTCAAACCTTGGATCCAAAGAGAGTTGAGTCATACAATCAAATCAAGATGTGCATGTGTGTGGATATGTGGTGAATATATATGGTGGCTAACCTAATTCTATTTTGCTCCTTGAAAACTTATCTCTCTTTTGAAAACTTGAAAATATTTGCTAGAGAACAGGGGCTATCTTATTCATCTCTCTTTTTTCAGGCGGGCATCTAAGTACCTATTGTTTTAAATATCTTGGACACTTGTCCATTTTTTTCAACTCTTTTTTTTTCTTTTTCTCTTTATTATGAATAACTTTTGCATAGCCCCATGTCTTTTTTCTGCAACAAAACTTTGAGAGATACCTTATAAGAACTTGGAGCATTTATTTGGTGGATGGAAAAACCTATCAAGCATGTTTTTGTGTTCACTCCCAGTGTAGGAGTAGAACATTTTTGGGTGGATCTAAATGGAATTGAATGTTTTTGCGCCTACTCCTAGTGTAGGAGTAGTGCATATGATGGTGGAGTGTACGTGATCTTGATTTAAAGAGCATGACAAACTTCTCATAAGGGTCAACAAAGCTTGACAAAACTCAATACAAAAACAAGCAGCATATATGTGGAGGTTTTCCTAGCCTAAATAACATGTATGGCTCTGGTGGGAATTTAAGCTTTGTCATAGAGGAACTCATCATATAGCATTTGAGTTTTTCAAAAGATAAATCTCCAGAATTTTAGTGTCACTTGGAACAAGATAAATAGCAGCTCAAACCTTCTCATATCATATCCATTAATTACCTAGACTTAGATCAAGCATATACTACCCATGAGTTTCAAGTTGAGAGTAAATCCTTATATCAAAACAATCTTATCCAAAACTTGGGAGAATTTAAGGCTAAAAACTAGGTACTTGGAAGGAATTACAGCAGAGCAACTATTCATCATTTCCATTTTAAAAGATTATCTTTAGAGTCCTTTTTATTTTATTCAACACTTAAAAACAAATTAAAACAAACTAGACACACTCTTTTTATTTTGTTTTCATTTTTTAGATCACACATTATAACTATATATATATGCACTTATTATAAGGATAACTATTTATTTTGTTTTTAGTTATTCAACTTTTTTTATAAAGGAAACCTAAAAATAATAAAATAAAAAAAGGAAAGCAAATACTTAGCTCGATACAATGGGGTGCCTCTCCCCAAAGTTGGTTATTGTCATGGTTCTCAATGCGTTGGCCGGATGTGGAGATGCTGGAAAAGAGCTTCCTAGTTCTGGTTTTAGTGTTACTATTGTTGCTAGAGGCTGGCCACCTTGCATCCCATAGTAACCTACCATTATGTGTGATTATGTAACATACCTTGGATGGCAGCTGTCCTCTCATCTAGGGTTATGAACCTGTTGTTGAATTCAGAACTTCCACTTGTAGAATTTGGGGGATCGACTCCCCCACACCTTACTAGAAGTGTGTTCTGCTCATAAAGACAAGATAGAAATCAAGTGCATGGGCTCTGTTGGTGGAAAATCACCAACAGAACCAAAACTTTATTTACTCTTCTCTAGCCTTAGGCACATTGAATCATGATAGAGTTAATGTTATGTGCATTATTTATTCTTATATCATGGGTGATAAGATCAGAAGGATGACAAAAAGAGTGGAGTTGCTTAACCTATGGAAGGATTGTACATGTTTATAATGTATCAAACTTTACATGGTTATGACTATCATCTTCCAAAGATAAGATATGCAACATTTTAGCTCATTTGGTTAAGACTATGAGATCAACAAAAAGTGGTGCTATGAACAAACTTAAGGAACAACACATGTTGAGTTAATTAGGTTGAATCAAGCAAAGTTGTAACTCAAACGTGTTTGTGTCTTCATTTATGTGCATACCAAGATCAAGAGGAAAATGATGACCACTTACCTTAAGATGTTACCTTTATTATTCGAGCGTGATGACACCATGTGATGAAGGATAGATGACTTGTGGTGGTCTTCTCTTCCTGCTTGAAGCTTTCCATGCTTGGGCTATTCATGAGCATCTTGTCTCCTATGTCGCACTCCTTTCTCATTCTTTTGTCATGCCATCTTTTTGTTCCTTTTTTTGTGGATCTCGACACTTTGTTTGGACCTTCTGCTCTTTTTATCATTTCTTCTCTACAAAGGATTAGTAGACAACACATACCTAAAGGAATATACGAATGATTCAAAGCAAGGATAGTGTGTCATAGAGCTAAAGGTCATTTCTATGCTATAATAGAGTTGGCTTTAGCATTCTAGTTAGCATAAAATCTTTATCCCATGTTTTAAATAATGTACCTTTTTGTTCACCACTACATCAAATTTTCAACAAGGTTAAGGCAAAGATGTGTGAGATTGTTCTAAAGAATTCCTCAAACCTTGGTTTGTTTCTACAAATGATCTCTTAACATTCTCTATCTGTACCACCGAATTCTATACAAGTATGTTTTGATCTAGTGATTATGTTCGAATAGTATTCCAAAGCATACTTATAACAAAACAAGGAAGCTTGAAAGGCTCAAGAGATTTATTCAAGTAGAAACAAGAATATGTATGGTGAACCAAAGGAGCATGATTATTTAATAGAGATTTAGTAAGTTGAGCTCATCATAAAGGTAGGGATGACCAAGATAAACTAGCAACATGACATGAGATATTTTGAAGAACTCCATCCCCCATATTTGAATTTTGCAGAATGCAGAATCAAGTATGGATGATAGAATTCTCCTATGAATGTGATTTTACGTTGTATAATGCTTGGTGTTTTCCTTTTTTTTATTGAAATGGTTAGTGACAAACATACCTGAAGGAGGCTTATCTGATTTACCTATTGACAAGAGCTCGTAGTCCGTTAAGCAGGACATTTCCTTGTATTAAGCCTCGATCCTAGAGATGAGGATATAGATAATTGCATGCTCTTCTTCCATCAACCTTTCTTGATTTTTGTTGATTCTTGGTTGATGAATTGGGGTTCATTGGAGATGCAACTCAAGTTCCTCCTTGCTTGTCTTTGTCATCCAGCGGCATGGTGGAGAGTTATTCTTCTTTCTTTGTTAGCGATATGCCAGCCGTCTTGATGGTCGAGGAAGGAACCTCATTGGTACTTGCATGAAAGCTTCATCTCCAATGACTTAAGGGCATCATCTTGCAACCGTGGTTGTTCATGGTCTCATAAGGCATAGTCAGCAGTGAACCATTGATTGATGATGTCTGTTAGCACGAGAATGTACACCATGATGTAGTGGCATCTCGATGTCTTGTCCTAGTTGATTACGTGCGAGATGGTGTCTTCGAAGGTGATGAAAGCAGGCATCAGATTGGCTGATATGAGGTGAGTTGGACCCTATTTCTCATCAGCCTCCTAGCTTGAGTTCTAGAAACGCTAGGTTGCCTTCAAAGTTACTTGTGGCCTATTGATTTGTTCGTCCACTTCCTATGAGTGAGTGCTTGCATTGTGATCCTTTTTGTGGCACTCATCTCATTTCTGTTTGTTCCACAGCTAAAGTGGTGGTTTGGTAGGTTCATACCAAACCATGGATAGGCACAGAGTAGATTCATTCTTTCTTGCAAAATGTTAATGGACACATACCTAAGGGAATACAACAAATTTGAAATACGGGTTGTTGTCCATAATTTGTGTGAATTACTTTCTTACAAGATGTAGAAGTGAAGATATAAGGCTTTGCTAAGCCTCCAAGACTAGATCCAGAACTTGAGCATGAGCCTAACTCGACCCTCACTCTCGAGCTACTAATCTACTACATTGGAGAGCTAGACCTAATCCTCGTGGTGTGTGTTGATCTCAATGAGAAATATGAATTAGGGTTTTCCAATATGGCTCTAGGTAGGGGCTGCTATATATAGGCCGAGGTGGAGTACAGGGTAAGGAATCACCATGTTATCGATCCACGTCAACTCCCTCGGTCACCGTTGAATGAATCGACCTTGATCAACGGCGGAGATGGACTCTTAAAGGCGGTGGGAAACCAACGTAGAAAGGAGACGCTAACCAGTGGGACCCATAGGCTGGCCGGCCTACAGTTGGGGCCGACCGGCCTGTCTCTGTGATAGGTGGGCCCCACCCTCCGGTGGAAACTTCTAGACTCCATCTTGAGTTGTTTTCCACTGGTTTCACGAGCCGAATCTCTTTCTAATGTCGGTTTGCTTGTTTGGAGAGTATGACAGAGGTCACATGGGCTATTTTCTCAATAAATCCTCCTCCATTCATATATTCACCAAAGCTCATGGAATTCATTAGTTTAAACCCCTATTCCTATGTTTGGTGATGAAATTAAGTACATATGCTGGATATGTTGACGGTTTATGATTGATGTTAACGACCGTCAATAGGTACACCTGGCTAGTGTACACAGAGAGCTAAAAACACATCTTCCTAGCTTAGAAAAATTCCTAGAAAAATTGTAAATAAACTAGATGCATTAGGGAATTTAATCATGTAGTTTGCACATATTTTCATGTATCAGAAAATGCATATAAATTTCTACCTAGCAAAATAGCTATAGATTAAACTTCTAAAATATATAACTTTTAAAGCCAAACTCCTTTTTACATGAAACCACCTTTAAAATTCATCTAAAATCTAGCTCTATCATTTGCACTTGGTACCACCATATTGTTCTATGTTTGCTTTTGCCCTTTTTTATGGTTGGCGGTAGTCTTATTTCGATCGATATGCCCGACAGACGACGGTAATCGCCAGGAGGACGAGGACCCATATTTCGTAGACGTGCCAAAAGGTGACAATGACGTAGGCAGGTCCTAGCTCCCCTCCCTACCATCTTGCTTTAAACAACTGAAATTTTAAAACATGACTGTTGGTATTTATTAACTTGTCACTTGTTTATGTAGCCACCTAATGTTGTTGACATTCCTAGCATCATTTTTACTAAGTTGTCAACCCTAGCGATGGTGCCAGAAATGCTTAATGATACTTCCTAGTGCCACTTAAAATGACACTAAGAAGTACTTTAATATTTTATGTGACTAGAAAAAATATAAATATATATATGAAAGGATCTACAAGCGCACAGATAATATACCATTGTAGCACTTCACCCGGGAGTATTCCAAGTATCGTTATTTATAACTTTACCACAGGGAAGGACGGGCAGTTGGAATATATTGATAACTTATATGCAAGATGGAGAGACAAACCATAACCAACTTCTACTCATAACAGGGTTAAGTCATGACATAAATGTATATGAATGGTAAGTAATAACTAATCATTGATCACTCAGAGTACTCCTTTCTATGGCATTAGCATGGCTAAGTAGAATATTAGAGGAATAATTCCAAAGTCATTCTTAATTATAAGTCAAAGCATACATTGATTAGTGCAATTACACCTTGTAGTTTTGGCTAAGATCAACTTCATATCTACTCATAAGGGATATTACTAAGGAGGATTAAGAACAGAGCTTGTCTTCCTTCGTAACTAGATCCTACTTGTCCTATATTCGAGGAGTGGACTACAAAGGACTCAACGGGAGTGTCACATCTATGATCTACCACATGGCCCAGAATATAGGGTGCATCCATAGGTAAACAACGTATAAGCACCATGCTTGCACAATTCCGACCACTCACCCCATGTACACCAGAGCGAGCGCTATACGAACTTATTCTTGAACATGATGACAATCTAGCTATACTAAGTATATAATCAAAGTAGACGATGAACATTATAACTAGGAACATGAATGATATAAAGAACATTGTCATAACAATTGTATCAAACATATAAAAGTTATGAGAGATACAAACAAGAGAGGGGGTACAAAAGCTATACCAAGCCACCCTCTTGACAAGATCGGGAATCCAAGCAAACCTTGCCTCCCTCTAGACCTATCCTAGCTAACTATGCCCTAGAATATGGTGGAGTTCTAAGGATGATTAGGGTTTCTCTATTCTCAAATGACTTCATCAGGGTTTTGATATATTAGGGGGTGGCAGGTGCTGGTATATATAGGCTGGAGCATCAATCCTAAGCCCTCGGATCAAACCAACTTGAATGGATGGCGTAGATGCAACCTAGGAGGCAGTGGAGAACCGACATAATGAGGTGGTGGCTGACAGTGGGCTAGGGGGACCAGCCGGTCTACAGGTGGGGCTGGCCGGCAGCCTCTCGCCCTCCACCACGGTGTGGTGCCCTCTGGTGTCCTCTAGAACCTTCTAGAGTTGTTTATGCCATGATTAAGCGAGATTAATTCAGACATATAGGTCCACCTTGCCGGTTTTCTAGATAAACCCTACAGGAAATACAGATTCACCAAAACTCGTGGAATTTGTTAGTTTAAACCCCTAAACCTTTGTTGGTGATTACCTTCATGCCCTTATACATGTTATATTGATGGTTTATAATGTTTGTTATCTACCATCAATAATGACTATAAGATTACTACCCTAGAATATGAGCTCAGTTATTCTGATATGATTATTGTTGAATTAAGATAAATAGTTATCTTGTTATTTTATGAGCTCCATGTTATGAATGAACTTAGGGTTAATAATGGAACTTAAAATTGGTAAACCTGAAACTACACATCGACAAGGGGCGAGTGGTGGTAAACTATGGAGGTAGTTTACCATGGCAGGGATGCCTGGAGAGGATTCCTGTGGGAGATACTCGCCTCGGTCACCTAAGGACCAGTTCATAGTCCCTCTCGCCTAGTGAGATATTACATACAGCCACATGTCTATTTGGGTAGGCTTGATCTTATACCCCGTTAGATAGAAGTATAATTTCTACTAGGAGGCCAGTGTAGGCAGCGGAATATCAGGAGCTAACATGGGGGGTAGGTTTTCTTCCATGGTCCGGTTGGCATGGATGCTATGTGATCTTCTGCATTAAGCTTTTGAGATTTTGGCCACGTTCAAGCCCATGATTATTTCTGGCCGTGTTCGAGCCATGTTATCTTTGTGATGATTAGGTATCATCATGTTGGGACGATTAGGTATCTTCCTAGAATTTGTGTGTTTCCAACCCTTGAGAAGCCATAGTAGAGTTATATGGATACCTAAGGTCAAGTACATTCGGGTATGAGGTCTTGTTAGGTCTATTTCATCCACTGATTTTGGATGAGGTTGCACCTATCGTGTGGGGAAATTTGTACACCTCTGCAGAGTTAATCAAACCTATTCGAATAGTCACACGCTTGGAGTGGGCAAATGCTAGGATGGGATACTATGATTAGATTTACTATTATGTGTAATGAAATTGGTAATGGAATTGATGCTCACCCGGGGACTAGTGGGAATGGTAATACTCCGCTAGGACCCAACCCTTAATCATAATCACCACTACAATTCTATTTCCACCGTATGGTTAGGGCTTGCTGAGTACGTATGTACTCACCCGTTGTTGACCCACAGACTTCAGCACGGAAGAGGACTATGACTTCAACGAGGAAACGTTCCATGAGGATTAGGAGCCACGCAAGGAAATACGTTCATCGGAGTATGATATCGAGGCTAGGGTTCCGGCCGTGCTCAAGTTGCCTGTGGAATAGGACACCACTTCGCTGTATAATAATCTCACTCTAGAGATCACTAATAATGTCATTTCATGACCATAGTATTCTGTTAGATATGTAGCCTATGACCATGGCCCTTTGGGCCACTATTGTATGACCTTATTTTTAGATACCAATAAAGCTCGGAACCTTTTATTATATGTATTGTGTACCATTCTTGTGATTTTGGTGCGTACTTGTGCGTGATCCTGGCGTGTAATCAGCAAGTGTAGACAACCATTTTCTAGAAACTCAAGCCAAATTACAGGTTTTTTCTCCTACTGCAGTTAAATAGTCATCTACTACAACCAATGAGGAATAAACAATAAACCCCAAGCATGTCAGGATGGAACAAGATGAAATCATCACTTCTGTAGTATTACAGCAGTGAGTTAAATGTTATTTGCTGGTTCCTAGCTTTCTGCTAGTGATATTTATCTACTCAGATTAGTTTGGGATCACTCTGTGAAAATGAATGACCTTGGTTACTTTTTTCACTGTCAGACATACATCTTAAGTGCAAGAATGCATCGAACACAGTTTTAATTCTCCTAGAATGTAGTCAGGTCTATGGCCATACAAGCATGCAGATACAAAACTTTCAGGTTAATCTGAACCGGAAGATTCAGTTTGCATTCTAGATAGATCTAACTTCCACTCAACAAAGGATGGTAAAGAAATCATGGCATCCCACGTATAAAATTTAGGAACATAATACAAATAACATAAGTACATATGTGCGACTTAGGTGTGAAATCACACCAACTTTCTAAGGGCCAAACTCTTGAAGCACATAGGCAAGGAAAAAGAACAAGAAGAAAACAGGGAACCAAAAGGACATGGGATACTTATAGTTGAGTGCATCAGTACATATGTGCGACTTAGGTGTGAAATCACACCAACTTTCTAAGGGCCAAACTCTTGAAGCACATAGGCAAGGAAAAAGAGCAAGAAGAAAACAGGGAACCAAAAGGACATGGGATACTTATAGTTGAGTGCATCCACAAATCTGACTTAGGCCATTCCAGATTAATGACAATGAAAATGGCTGCCATGCAGTTGTATCAAAATTTCCTTAAGTTCAGGTACATTGAGAAATAAGGGTATCCACTTCAGTAAAATCATGCAGTTTATGAGAAGCAACTTATACCATGGTAGCCTTTACCCCTTTATGTAGTGTTTGAAATAGTTAAAAGATAAAAATCATCATGAGCACCTAGATGAGCAGCCTGGAGTAAGTTATGATTTCCACTCCAGTAGTAACTGGAGTTGATGGCATATTTGCATCATCTCCACTGACTACCTAGACAAAGAAACTAGGAAAATTAAGGAGGAAAGGTCCTTGAATAATCATGAATATTACATTGTGTTTGTCAACAGTAAGCAGCCTAGACTTACCACTATAAGCCGAACACATGGCATTTGAGCTATAAAACTTAACAGCTGCCATCAATAGATAACTATGAGTAAGATAATAGTTTCAGCCTACGTCTTTTAAATGTAGAATGACATAATAATACTATAATAATGTGAAGTTGAAAGCTAAATGGCATCAATAAACCAATGTAGCTTTTCAAAATAAGAATAAAAATTTTATTCTTTAAATATCAGGCCCCAGTATCCACAAGATTAACCATATCTTTCATGTATATGGGCCTGCAAAAAGGTTGTCATGGCTGCCACTTGTCCCATACTATACGATGTTTTTTATGCTAGAGAAACCTGTTATCAGAGTTATACAAGTACAAATAAAGAATGGTCCGAATCCCTGGAGCAGTTCCAGCCTCACTAGTTATGACTAAGATGACTTCTGACATGCAGCTTCATCATAGGCTTCATTTGCAAATTTTATTTTAGGAACTAGTAATTGTTGAAGGTTGAAAGAGAGAAGTGATTAAAGCTCATAATGCTTAGAGTTTGAGGCACACAGAATATTACAGTCCTGCTCGTGCTAGCTTCTCCGTATGTCATCCATTTGTAGCTACAAACATTATTTGTCACTTGCACAAATCAGTCAATCAGTTTGGATAAAAAGGACACTGCAGGCAATAATAAGGCATTTATTAGATAGCTAATCCTTACTCTCCAATTGTCCCATCAGTTCTGATTCTTGTTCCCAGGTATTTACAGTCTGTAAAAGTCTCAACTGCATACCTGCAAAATTTGGGAAAATGTAACCTTTTGCCTAAAAGATTACGACGATTTCTCACAAAATAAAAACAGAACTTTCCACAAAAGTTTTAGATGGAAAATAAAGAGATAAAAAGTCAGATTGAAGAGAGAAGGTCCCAGCCTCTTTCGTAAAATTATCATGCAGCGTTCCAATGTCTAGGGTGTCGGGATATCTACTTATCAGCCTTAGAGGTGAACGCGCGGACCTGCAAGACAACAACAGGAGCCACAGAACAACACTGTATCTCATAACAACACGAAGCACGTACCGGTACATGTTCCACTTGCCGGTTTGCAATTTCTCAGGGAGAACAACACTGTAGCCCTGCGCTGAAAAGGTTTGGTAGAGTGGTCAGTAACAGTAATATGCTTCTGAGGACACTGTTTTTGAAACTGAGACTGTACATAGTTATATGGGATGAGGACAATGCGAACTGCATCGTCAACCCAAACAAGCGCAGTTGAAATGGAGCAGAGATAAGGTGGCAGTGGGCACATTGAAGAAACGAACGAACAAACGAACCGTGTATGAAAACAATTGATTGTTTAGCAAGACACTGAGATAAACTCAATGCTTGACTGATATTTACAAGAACCGACAATGAAACAATTGATTGTTTAGCAAGACTGATATTTACAATGTGTCATCAGTAATGCTCAGCATATGATACTTTGGAAATCAGCATAATTACGACATGATAAGCATATTCTCAGTGGCCCAGTGAAAAGTAGCAAGTTTTTAAGTAACTGTGAATGCCCAAAAGGAATATTCTTTGTACACATGGCATAAATAATCCCTGAATTATATCTTCACAGCTGGGCTGCCTGTTAAACACAAAATGGTTGTAACTAGCTGTAGCAAGAAGCAAGTATAATAGTACATATTTGTTCAAGTAAACTTTTGGGCGTGTTTTTTCCCACACCACAAACAGGGATGAGCATCTATAGATTAATCCCAAAAGTCAGGGTGCAGGAAATATATTACAAGTGTATCATGGTTACATGTTTGACATTAGATATTAGGACTTAAGTCAGCTAAATGGTTACATTAGATATTAGGACCTTGCTGCTTAACTAGTCTTGTACCCATACATGTGAGCATCAGATGCTTGTGCTTAGAGAAAAAAAAGGAAGATGCTTGTGCTCTAAATTTCATTACCCAACCGATTCAATTTAACTAAACAGCTTCTGCTTGCTAATGAGGCCCGGCATCTAAAAATAATACTTCTTGCTAATGAGGCCCGGCATCTGAAAATAATACTACTGTTCTTTAACTAGACAATCAGGCTCCTTTTCAGCTTAAAAACAATACAAATATCAGTAAAAAGGTCAAGACACCTTTGTTTAGAAAAAGTAAGCAAGAGACTAGTATAACAAATTTTTTTCACTTAAGTTTTTTACTTTTATAACCATGGAATCAGAAAGTGTAGACAAGTTATGTAAAACTGAAGTACAGTATGAGTTATCATCTAAAGCACTAGGCCTCATTTGCGCCTAAGTGCGACAAATGCCTCTAACCAATTTAACTTTCAGTCAAGTTTAAATTTCAGCAGTAAATTATCACATCAACTAAGAGAAACATGCCTCTGGTTTGTGCCTAACAGTAATCAAAACTCTAGTAAATATGCACCCATAAATGATGCACCCATAAGAATTTTAAAGCAAGGAACGTATATGAAACCAAAAGAATGCAGGAAGACAAGGAGATTACAAGGTCATCATGAGCACAGTGAGGAGGGCCACCATTTGTTGGTGTAGTTGTCTTGTTTATAATTGAATGGGCTGCATCATGTCTATGGGGGACCAAGCTCTCACCAGTTCCAACCTGAAGTAAAAATAGAAGAAATGAACGATTGTATTCTAGCAGAAGGAAGAAGGAACAGTATTAAGATTATGCCAGATAACTGAACTACATTTGGAAAGGCAAAATTTTCCTTTTTAGCATCATAGTGGTCGAGAACAATTAGAATCACACTGTAAACTGAGAATTCTAGGGAATAAGCATTTTACACTTCAAAAAACACATGAGGGATTATGCTCTTAGAACAACTAGAATTGCACTGAGAAATTCTAGAAAAAGCATTCAACGTATCCAGATCAATCTCCTGACTAGAGAAGTCACCATGCAGAACATGTAAACTATGCAAACAAATGCAGTACCTTTGTGCAAATAATGGACGAACCAACACCACTGTTTTGAACTTACAAGAAAAGAACTGATAATTTAAACATGGAGTGAAACAAACAAAGCTGATGGATTGAAGCTCCTTGAGGTCAGCTCAATGGAAGAACTAAAACTTACTGGGTCAACCTAGCAGGTATTTACACCAAACAAATTGTTTTGGGTAATGGGTGACATTAAAATCTGCATGCCTACGTCCAGGGATTATATAGGCTGCTGTGTTGACTTATTTCAGAGGTAATAAATGACTACACATCCCAATTTAGATGGATAATAGAAGCAGCAAAAGTTCTATTTCATAATCAGTCCTTCGTCCTCCTTGAGTGCATGCATTGTATGCACAGTTCACATCAATCCTACTATCAACAAGATTCACACCAAGGGCCTTCCTTGTACTGACAGTAATACAGCCTTAGTAGGGGAATCATGTAAGTAGGGTAAATGGATCATTTTCAAAAATCCCAAATACCAGAACTTGTAGAGTTGCACTCTCACTTGCATTACACGAGTCACCTTATGGTTAACTTGATTCATTAGAAAAAAAACACAAAACTAAATTCTTCCTAGCATACTGCTTGGCTTCTAAAAGAATTAATCAGGACACAATGTGCTATTATGTTTTTCCCTCTACCATCGCTATTTAAGACCTGCAGATTGGCAGAAGCTCTCAGACCAAAGACAAGGGTTGTCAAATCCAATTTATGCACAAGCCATAAAGCAAGTTCCTTAACCTGTCTCTTGTGCTATTCAGGAAATTCTCAATCTCCAATCTGTGCTCCAAACACGCCAATCTAAGTCTAAAAAAACTAGTGCAGCAAAAGAGAAACTGTACCCAGATTACAACAGCAAGGGAGCAGCCCAAAAGAAAGATGCAGGACAGGGCTTTTGGACATACCGATAGATCTACAACAGAAGCACGAATCGGAGTCGCGGTGATGCTGGAAGCGCTCCCAGTCGCGTGCTCCACCGGTGGAGGCTACAGCTGCCGCTGCAGCGTTCCTCTATCTCAAAGCACTCAAGGTGGCGCGGTCAGGGAGCTAGGGGTGGGCAGGGCTTCCTCCATCGAAGCGCTCCAGGTAGTGCGGTCAGGGAGCAGGCGGTGGGCGTGGCTTCCTCGGGCGTAGGAGCTCCAGACAGCGTGGTCAGGGAGCTAGAGGCGGGCGGGATTTCCTCTGTCTAAGGGCGGGCGTTCAACGTCGCCGCGTCGCGTGCGCAGTGGCTGGGGGCGGGGCAGCGTGCTCACAGGGGATGGGCGGCGCGATAGGCGGGAGCTAGGGAATGCGAGATTGGGAGAGAGCAGAGGGTGGCAGGACAGGAGGTGTGGGGCGGGGCAGGCGGGTTTGGGACGGAGGGGGAGGGACCTAGGTTTGGGCGGGCGCCATTTGAGGGGGAGCTGGCGGCGGGTGTGATTTGGGAGAGGGAGAGGGCGGCGAGCGGGATCACTTCACTGGATTTGGGATTTAGGGCTAGGGTTTTCACTGTACCTAATGGCCAGCTAAAATATGCGCGCGAGGTTGATGTAAGCGAGACGCGGTAGCTCAATGTAAGTGGCGCGCTCGAGCTAGGCGGGGCCCACTTATTTTTTAGCGATAGACAGAGGCATGGTATACAAATGTTTAGCGACAGACGGTTCAACGCTAAATATGAATGCCTATAGTGACAGACATTAAATCGCTAAAAGAGGATTTAGCGTCAGATGATCTCTGAGTTATCTTTAGCGTCAGATCATCCATCGCAAAATATAATTTTTAGCGTCAGATGTCTGACGGTGAAGCGGTGTTGTGGTGTAGTGATTCCTTGTGTGCGGATCGCCCGCACATTGCTTTGTAATCATATGAGATATGAATAAAAGCTCAAGGAATCCTCCTTCTGGTGTTGCTGTAGCCCTTTTGTGAGGCTTTTGTTGCTTATTATATGCGGTTTGGCTGCACGTGTTTTGTGGCCATGTTATCTGAGTGAGACCTCATTGACCTTCGACCTGTTCGGACAAGATTAGATTTGTGAGTCTAGGGACACGGACTTCGGGTGAGTCATTGGTCCTTCGTTGCATGGGGTGGTGAGGTCGTAAAGCAACCTTGGACCTCTCCTCCTGAGTATTTATGAGCTCAAGGGTGCAAGACTTGGGTGAGTCATTAGCCTCCCGCTGCGTAGGGCGGTGAGGTTGTCGAGCGACCTTGGACCTCTCCTCCCAAAAGTCTATGAACTTGAGGATTGCAGACCTTGGGCGAGTCATTGGCCTCTCGTTGTGTGGGGCAATGAGGTCATCGAGCGACCTTGGACCTCTCCTCCCAAATGTCTGCGAGCTTGGGGATTGCAGGCTTTGGGTGAGTCATTGGTCTCGCGTTGCGCAGGGCAACAAGGTCATCGAGCGACCTTGGACCTCTCCTCCCAAATGTCTGCGAGCTTGGGGATTGCAGGCTTTAGGTGAGTCATTGGCCTTTCATCGTGTAGGGCAATGAGGTCATCGAGCGACCTTGGACCTCACCTCCCAAATGTCTATGAGCATGAGGATTGCAGGCTTTGGGTGAGTCATTGGCCTCTCGTCGCACAGGGCAATGAGGTCATCGAGCGACCTTGGACCTCTCCTCCCAAATATCTGTGAGCTTTGGGATTGCATGCTTTGGGTGAGTCATTGGCCTCTTGTCGCATAGGGCAACGAGGTCGTCGAGCGACCTTGGACCACTCCTCCCAAATGTCTGTGAGCTTGAGGATTGCAGGCTTCGGGTGAGTCATTGGCCTCTTATCGTGTAGGGCAACAAGGTCATCAAGCAACCTTGGACCTCTCCTCCCAAATGTCTATGAGCTATAGTGTCACTTCATGAGGAAGGCACTGTTATGTGACTTTCAGCCGCCCACGGTGACGATCCCTCCTGAAAGGGTCACCAGCTCTTGTGGGAGCACGAGGCCTTGCGGTTTGGGTTCAAGTCATGGTTTTAGGATGCGAGGAGGGACCAGCCGTGCCCCCGTTTCGATTATCAGGACTGCTCGGGCTTGGCTTTGGCTTCCTCCCACTACGCTTTCCCAACCCAAAGGGTCGTATTGCCTTATTATAGGCAGGTTTCATTTTTCACCCCATGGGGAGAGGCTTGTCCACCGTAACCACACAGTCAGAGTGCTGCGCCTCATCGGAGTCGATGGGTAATTCGAGTGGGACCTGATATCCTCCCCAATTGACATGGAGTTCAACTGTGCCTTGTCGAGAGATGTCCCATAAATCATCAGCCGTCAATCCCGTTGGTCCCCAACCGCCTCCGCAGTAGCCGAAGGGCAAGATGCCTCACCCCAAAGGGGGTCAACCCGGGAGACTTTGAAGCAGATGACTCAAACATAGAGAGAGATGGTCATGTGGCTCCACACCACCTATTAGAGCCACAAGGGCCCATCTCCTCCCTACCCCTATCCCTTTTGTGGCCTCGAGTCCTTCTAGGGGTCGGCCCAAGAGTATGTATCCTAAGCACAACGCGGGGTCGTGTTCGTGGTAGGTCACTCTTGCACATAGATCTAGGGGCATGCGACCTCCTTGATCATGCGGCATTGATGATGTCCACTCGCAGGCAATGAGGCATCCTCTGAATGAAGGCACGTAAACCAAAGCAATATGGAAACATGAAAACGAGTAGGGCCTACCTGGTCTGGGTCATCGTGTGGGAGGCCGCTGCTCCGCATTCCACCTAATTACTGCTCCTGCTCTGTAGGATTATCAAAGTATTTAGTAATGGTTGTGGGCCTAATTTGTTTGCTGAGGTTATCTTTGCGGCTAAAATCCACTGGAGTGCTGCACTATGGGAGGTGTCGTTGTTGACGGTAGTTAACATTCATCACAAACCATCAATATACCTTCCATAAATGACTAAAATAGATCACCAACATAGACTTAGAGGTTTAAACTGGCAAATTCCACGAGTTTTGGTGAATTTGTATTTCCAGCAGGATTTAATCAGAAAACCGTAAAGGGGGACCTATTCGTCAAAGGAAATCACGAAATTCTGCCATGGGATCAACGTGGGAAGGTTCCAGAAGACTTCAGGAGGCTCTCCACCGAAGCAAGCCTTGACCCACTAACATGTGGGGCCAGCCAGCCCCACCTAGAGATGGCTTGGCCCCTATGGGCCCCACCTGTCATCCTCTTTGTTATGTCGGTTCTCCACCGCCTCCTAGGATGCATCTCCACCATTTATTCAAGTCGGTTTGATCTAAGGGCTCAGGATTGATGCTCCAGCCTATACATACCTGCCTGTAACCCCCCTCAGGGCATGCCTCATTTGATCCTGAGAGCTAAAAAGCTAGAAATCCTAATTCATATGTCCACTAGGATTAGGGCTAGCAATCAAGAGAAGATCAATCCTTGATAGGATCTAGTATTGTATTAGAGATAGAGAGATAGAGTGAGAGGAAAGAATTTTGTAGGAGTCCCAGCCTATTGGTGCTCTCTCTATGGCTTGTACCCTATGCTCTAGCTTTTGCTTGCAATTCTTTCCTATCTCCAAGGTAGTCAGACTTCGTTTAAAGGTTCTATCTTTTAGACAAAATAAAAAAGAATCTCTAGGCATGTCATGGGAATGTTTTAATACTCTTATTAAAAATGGCCCTAACCTTGCCATTCAAGACCCTATTCTTCTTCAACACTTTTATATGAGTCTTAATAGGAAAACCTCAAAGCATCTTAATATGGCCTCAGGAGGCTCGTTCTTGCATGTCTCCGCCAATACGAGGAGAAACATTCTTACTAAAATCTTAGTGGACATCCCTGAAGAAGTAGAAGAGAAGCCATTAGAGAAAGAATCCTAGATAGCTAAATCTGAATCCATAGAAAACCCATCACCAACTTCAGCTATTTTAGATCCTGAACCACCGAAAAAGGAGGAAACTCCAATTTTAGATTTCATGCTTGAATTTGAGGATGAACTTTTTGATGAATATGGAAATACCTCAAATTACCATACTATGAGGAGACCCTAGAAGTCTAGGAAATCATCATTTCATGAACCTTTAGACCCTTCTGAGGAAGCTTTCCTTAAAATGACTATGAAAGAGCTAGTGTCTATTATAAGTAATGAATGGTTATAAGAATCAGAGCTTTCCTCTGATGTGATTCGCTTAGATTCACCTTCTATTTCCATTCATTACCAAATTAATAAAGCTCCTTTCAATGCTCTTTACAATCTAGTTGTGGGTGTTAACATCATGTCTGTATCTTTTGCTCTTGATTTATTGAAACACATGCCACTAACCCCAACAACAAAGTTATTAAAAGGTCTTTCAGGACACATTCTCCCAAGTTTGGGAATACTTTTTGTCCTTCCTATCTAGGTAAAAGGAACTAAGGTTCATCTAAGCTTCTATATCTTTGATATTATGGAGTTTGACCTGTTGATAGGATAATCAATTGAAAGACTTATCCAAGAAGGACAAACGGGGAAGTTGAATATAAGACTTGGGAAAAACTTTAAGCTTTCTATACCCATTACTCATTCTCCAAATGCTGAGAGTGAGCCAATTCCCAAGGAAGACCCAATGGAAGAGGTTAAGGCTGCATCTCTTGATGACTTGATCGAACCCAACCTGAAAGATGATGCCCAGTTCTTCATCAAAGAAGAAGACGGAAATCCTATAGACCCTGAACCTCTAGATGAATTGCTAGAACCACCTAAGCCTACCATTGAGCTTAAACCCCTGCCTTCTGGTCTTAGATATGTTTTTCTCAATAATGATTAGGATTCTCCTGTGATCATAAGTGATAAACTCACTCAGGAAGAATCCCTCCGCTTGCTAACTATTTTAGAAAGCATCATTCTGCTTTTGGCTACTCACTCCAAGACCTTAAGTGAATTAGCCTTGCTCTTTGCACCCATCACATCCCTATAGATCCTAACTCTATACCTTTTATGGAGCCCCAACGTAGGCTTAATAATGCGATGAGAGAGGGTTTTAAGAAAGAGGTTTTGAAACTCCTGCATGTCGGGATCATCTATCCCGTGCCACATAGTGAGTGGGTAAGCCTTGTGCAAGTTGTGCCTAAAAAGGAAGGTATGACTGTTGTTAAAATAGAAAAGAATGAATTAATCCCCCAAAGAACCATCACTGGATGTGTATAGATTACAAAAAACTTAACAAGGCAACAAAGAAGGATCACTTTCTGTTGCCCTTCATTGATGAAATGTTAGAGCAACTAGCAAATCACTCTTTCTTCTGTTTCCTTGATGGGTATTCAGGTTATCACCAGATACCGATTCATCCAGATGACCAAAGAAAAACCACCTTTACATGTCCATATGGAACTTATGCTTACCGTAGAATGACTTTTGGATTGTGTAATGCTCCAGCTTCTTTCCAAAGATGCATGATGTCTATATTTTTTGATATGATTGAAGAAATCATGGAAGTTTTCATGGATGACTTTTCTATTTATGGAAAAACTTTTGATGATTGTCTTGAAAATTTAGACAAGGTTTTGCAAAGATGTGAAGAAAAGCACTTAGTCCTTAATTGGGAAAAATGTCATTTCATGGTTAGAGAAGGCATAGTGCTTGGACACTTGGTGTCCGAATGAGAGATTGAGGTAGATAGAGCTAAAATTGAAGTAATCAAACAGTTACCTCCTCCCATAAATATCAAAGGAATCCATAGTTTTCTTGGTCATGCTGTTTTTTACCGCCGCTTTATAAAATATTTTTCACATATTGCTAGACCACTTACAAATCTTTTGGCTAAGGATGTTCCCTTTGAATTTGATGATGCGTGCTTGAAATCTTTTAACATTTTTAAGAAAGCACTTATCTCTACACCAATCATACAACCCCCTGATTGGTCGCTACCTTTTGAAATTATATGTGATGCTAGTGATTATGATATGGGGATAGTTTTGGGACAAACTAAAGATAAAAAGCATCATGCAATTGCTTATGCTAGCAAAACTTTGACAAGACCTCAACTTAATTATGAAACAACTGAAAAAGAACTCTTGGCTATTGTTTTTGCTATTGATAAGTTTAGATCTTACTTAGTAGGAGCTAAGGTGATTGTTTATACTAATCATGTTGCTTTAAAATACTTGCTCACTAAGAAAGATACTAAACCCAGATTAATAAGATGGATTTTGCTACTCCAAGAATTTGATTTAGAAATAAAAGATAAAAAGGGAGTAGAAAATTTTGTTGTCGATCACTTGTCTAGAATGCAGTTTGAGAATTTGCAGAGACTGTCCATCAATGATTCGCTGCGAGACGACATGCTCTTCAAAGTCACGAAATCCTACCCCTAGTACGCAAATATTGTAAATTTTATGGTTACAGTTTATGTACCACCAGGGGAGAACAAAAGGAAGCTCATCTATGAAAGTCGTCTCCACATATGGGATGAGCTGTACCTCTTCAAAGTATCTTCTAATGGTTTGCTTAGAAGATGTGTACCGGCAGAGGAAGGCATCAAGATTATCGAACGATGCCACTCATCACCATATGGAGGACATTATGGGGCATTCTGCACTCATTCAAAGATTTGGCAGAGTGGATTCTTTTGGCCAACCATGTATGAAGACACGAAAGACTTCATCAGGAGATGTGGAGCGTGTCAGAGGCACGTGAATATCAATTCAAGAGATGCCATACCACTCACCAACCACCTCCAGATAGAGCTCTTTGATGTCTAGGGAATCAACTACATGGGCCTGTTTCCAAAGTCAAAAGGCTATGAGTACATCTTGGTGACAGTTGACTATGTCTCCAAGTGGGTTGAAGTCATGCCATGTAGAGCTGCTGATGCAAAGAACTCCAAGAAGATGTTTGAAGAAATAATATTTCTAAGATTCGGAGTTCCAAGGATGGTGATTAGTGATGGAGGAACTCACTTCATGGACAAGAACTTCCACCACTATTTGATGAAGCATGGGATCCATCACAATGTCGCTACTCTATATCACCCTCAGACAAGTGGCCAAGTAGAAACATCAAACAAACAAATCAAGAATATTCTGTAAAAGATAGTCAATGAGATGGGGACTGCATGGAAGGATAGACTACCCAATGCACTATGGGCTTACAGAATGGCCTATAAAACACCGTTAGAAATGTCACCATATCAAATTGTCTATCGAAAGACTTGCCATCAACCTATTGAGCTAGAATTCAAAGCTCACTACGCCATCAAGCGATGGAACATGGACTTTGAAGCCGCAGGAACCAAGAGGAAGATGCAACTCTCTGAGCTTGATGAATGGCGTGAAAAATCATATCATAGCGCCAATATATATAAGGAGAGAACCAAAATATGGCATGACAAGAGGATCAAGAAGAAGGAGTTCACTCCCGAAGATAAGGTATTACTTTTTAATTCTAGGGTTAAATTATTTGGGCACGGAAAACTTCGAAGAAAAAATGGGAAGGACCATTCAAGGTGATAACCACCTCGTCACATGGAGCGGTAACACTTCAAAACAATGAAGGTACGTTATTCAAGATAAATGGCCACTGTGTCAAGATCTTTCTAAAACCTAAAAAACCACCTGTGGATTTGGATGAGGTAGATTTTCTTATTTTACCATAAATTACACCACTGCCATCCTCCGTAATGAATTGTAATGCAAAAATATACTTTTTGGGATTAGATAGAGTTTAGAAACTGACATAAGAAAAATCACCCCAAGAGGATGACATGTGGGGTTGGCCGCCCCCACCCCTAGGCCACCTAGTCCACTGTCAGCCCTTCTCGTGTTCCCTCAACAATCTTGTGTCTTCTAGATGCTTCCTTGTTAGAATCCCATAGTTTTTCAATTCATTTGCATATCCTTTCGTATGGCACCCTTAGGAATAGATCTTGACCCCTACTTCAAGTTGTTCCCCCTATATAAACAAGCCTCCACCTGCCTCTATAGCCATCCCATCAAAGCATTCTTCTCCAACAATAGCAAAGCTCTCCTCTGCTCTAGTTCCCATGGCCGACAAGCAGATCATCCCCTTCGAGACCGACCTCAACAAGTTACCTCCTATAGAAGAGCCTATAGTCATTGTTCCTGTAGGAGAACCTCTCCCTCAAGCCATTGTTCCTCGCAAGCAGTTAGCTCTAGTTCCTCCAGAAAGAAGCTATGGACAATCTTTTCGCCCAAGTTCATCAACCTGTGCTCACTCCGTCGTAGGAGCTCCTATTCCTGAAGGACAGGTCGCATCAATTGGAGGGCCTAATGATCCAAGTATAGAAGAATGTCAAGCTCTTTCCCCCAAGACCCAATGAGATGCTAACGAGTGTGAAGACTAACAAGTTTGGGGAGGTCTCATGTGCCAAATACACTATGGCCATGCCTCGAGTAGTTTTTGACGGCGTACGAGCTGCACCTAGGTGGATCAGGATCATTCCACCCAAGGAGACAACGAAGAGACCTACACCAGCTCCACTAGAGAGGGAAAAGAAGCATCAAAGGATGATAGTTGCATCCCTAGAGAAGAGAATTGATCTTCTTACCTAGACCATCACAACCCTCCAAGAGAAGACCAATCTCCTTACTAGGACTCTCGAAGTTATGCATAATAGGATGGAATTAGAGCATCTTCAGTGGAAGAATTTAAAAAGCGAAATCTCTATCCTTTCCCGCTATGTTGGGAATAAAGGGCAAAACTGAGTAATAGGTCGATTAAGAAGGCACAAGTGTTAGGTTAAGTGTTATTATGTGTTTAGGTTTTTTGCTTAGCTCAGATGGTTAAAAGATTGTGTTAGGTTAGTTAAAGTTTGTGCTTGTGTAATAAAGTGCCTTATTGAAATTAATGGAGTCATATTATTTCTTTTGGATATGTGTTCATCTCCACATGTTGTGTAGAAAGTTATATAGGGAAACAAGTGTGGGGGAGACACACCGTGACAACAATACGGAATTCGATCACGAAAATTCCGAAGCTTAGAAAATAATGAGCCAAGAACCATGTACAATGAAGCGGGCCTCGAGTAGACCCTAGAGTGGGCTGCTTGGCCTCCTCTATGGGATGCCGAGCCCATCACTATGCCACCTCGCCCCATGCTTCGTCCACTGTCAGGTTTGAGGCCCATACACTCTATTTTCACATGTTTTGCTTTTCATTTCAAACCAAATTGAAAATGACTTGATAAAACAACTTAAAACATGAGGAAATGTTATTTCAGTCATGACTTAAGGATAGACTCACATAATACTTTTCCTAGAAGTCATGTTACTATTGGGAACTTATTATGAGGGACCCCATGTCACTTAAGTTGTTGTGGAATGAGATATAGTAGAATAATGAGAACTTGATTCTTGATGTCTTGTTATTGGAGAGTTTTATTTTAAAAAGTAAAATGAATAGCTACACCTCTCCTTTGTGGTAAACCAATGTCCTACCAGAGCCATACATGATATATAGACTAGGGAAACCTTCTACATATACTACTTGTCATGGTGTTGAGTTTGGTCAAACCTTGTGATCCTTGTTGAGAAACTTATCGTGCTCTCAAGATCAAGATCACGTACACTCCACATATACCTGCTGCTCCTACACTAGGAGTACGCAACAATATGTTTTCCATCCACCCAAAAATGTTCTACTCCTACACTAGGAATAGACAAAAATATGTTTGTTAGGATAAATGCTCCAAGTTCTTGTAAATGTCTCTCTTGAAAAGTTGAGACATGGGCTATGCAAAAGTTATTCATAAAAAGAAAGAGAGACAAAAAAGAAATGAAAAAATGGAGAAGTGTCCAAGATATCTAAAACAATGGGTACTTAGAGGCCCGCCTGAAAAAAAGAGATGAATAAGATCGCCCATGTTTTCTTGCAAAGTATTTGTAAGTTTTAAACAAGAGAGATATGTTTCAATGAGCATAGTAGAATTAGGACTTGCTGATTATTCGGTGAAGTGCTACAACGGTATAATATCTGTGCACTTGCTGATTATTCTGTGTGCATTAATTTATACCAACAGTCGTTCTCCCGTTTCCTGAGTTGCCTCCTTCTCCTTTCTGCTCGTGCGCTTATAATCGCTCCCCTAGTGATGGATCATGGGAAGCACCTTCGCATAGAGTCCCCTGAGGTCGACGGACTGCCGTCGCTCCTTCTGTCTTCTATGCGAAAACAAGGGTAAGTGATTTTTGTGTCGTTCTTCGGGTTTGACTGTGCTCTTGTTAATCGTGGGTGTGTTCAGGATCATCTCTTCGGCAATGGTGTCGGAGACTAGAGGCCCATCTGGTTCTATTCGTTCCCAGCCTGTTCTAGCTTTGGAGCCAGTGAGCTCTTGTCCCCTATCCCTTGCTATCGGGCGACAAGGGATATGGAGCTTGTGCTCGAAAGGGACGAGGCCCGCCGGTTGCATTCGAGTTCTATTAGCGAGGTGGCTCAGCTGAAGGCCTGCGTGGACTATATCCTGGTGGCCCTCCAGGTGGTGGAGGAAGAGGTTGCCGAGGCGCGGGTGCTAGCAACTGCCGCGCTGGTGTGAGCGTATGGTGAGTTTCCTATTTCCACAAATTCCTATTCATTGGGTTCTTATTTTTAAGTTTTGATAGGACTTTCTAGATCATAGTGCTCATCCTCGGGAAGGTCCCTTGAGCGAGAATCGCCACCTAGGCATGGCTTTCGGAGCCCGGTGGGGGGCTAGTTTTAATGGATGACTTGATTGCCACTACTGAGGCCGCCACGGCGATCATGAAGATGAGGGATCATCTTCATGGATGTAGCTCGGTCTCCTAAGTGGCACTAGGTGTCCCCGGTTTGCCAGCCCACATGGTTTGCCGGTGAGGGAAGTTGTAACGCTCAAACTATTTATGCACATGATTTGACATCGATGGTTTTTGCTTCCATCCACCTATGCTATCGTGTTGCTTCTATCGTGTTTGTATTGCTTTTGTTTGTGCCCAGCATAAGCGGGCCTATGTTTTCTATTTACGGATTGGTTGTTCATAGCGCGCGAGCGCTGGTTAGAGGTTGTGTGCTGAGCTATGTCTCTATAGTGTTACATGTCATAGGCGTTGGGAATATGTGCTGGTAGGGGGCCTCATGTAAGCTCCCCCCATGGGTCATGATATTCTGACCACCCGTGAGAAGCGATTCAGGACGTCTGGAAGGTGAAATGCCTCCGAGACGAATCGTGTGGGCTCTGTGTTCCTAAGTTTATTCTATGCCATGTCTTAGCTGGTTACGTTCATCGTTGTATCTATGCGCGTATGTGGATGTGATCAAATAACAAAGAGAGGGATAGGATTGATATCACTGATGCTTGTTCGGGGTGCGGTCGTTCCCCCTGCTGCCGCTGCTTGTGCTGAGGCAAGCTCCCGAGTGCTCGCTTGCGGTGGAGCTGTCATGGCTCGTGGGGTGCGAGTGGGTGAGGGCACTTCTTGATTACTTGGAGTGGTCATGTCTGGCGCGGATCATCCTCTCGTGCTGCCACAGGTTGACTTTCACTGGCTCAGCGTCCACGGTAGGCTCACGAGCCCCCAGGGGTGCCTTTTTCATATCCAGCCTGTTGTCATCCTTGGCCAGGAGGGCTTGTGTGTTCTGGTGCTTGAGTACTCTTGGTGCGCCGATGTCGTTGTCACTATGCCTTCACTTCTGGGTGTGGTTGCTGCTCTTGACGGGGAGCTGGCATGACCCATTGCTGTTGAAGTCGGTTCTAAGCACAACATGGTCTGGTTCGCTCGATGCGGCACGTGGTGCACTCAAGGAGCCCGCTTCCTTGGATGCATATGCCTCCGAGTGATAGCTGACAGTTCATGTGGACTTGCTGTGTGGCTTGTTCATCATGCAAGGATGGATCCTAGTTTTAGGCTCGGTCCTATGCGGCATGGCGCCACCGAGCCACTGGGTCACCAGCGGTGGGTAGTTTTGCCGCTCGTGTGTGCCCTGGCTCATTACGTTCCACCAGCGACGGCAGCGTTGTCTAGGGCGTGGCTCTACCATAGCGTCCTATTTTCCCACATGGCGAGTCTGGTCTAGGGAGTAGCCAATGACAGGTGTTGATCCATTGGTTCAAGTGATCTCATGATTCCCTAGAAGGATGTGGCCACCGTGGGCCATGCCTCGGGTGAGCTCGCCATGAGCCACGGGCCTTTGGCTTCCTGGGTGGAAGTCTTGGCTGTGGCTAGTGGTGAGAGAGGGTGCTAGTCCCCCTATGTAGGTGTACTCTGGGATGCAACCCCCGAGAGGAGTTCCGAGAGTATGTCCATCATGGATCACGGGATCTAGACCTCTAGGGTGGAGGTCCAGGCCATGACTAAAGGCAAACACGGGCGCTAGCTGTTGACGATCGTTGACATCAATTATTAACCATCAACATAACTTATATAAATGTATAAAAAGGATTGCCAACATAGGTTTAGGGGTTTAAACTGATAAATTCTACGAGTTTTGGTGAATCTATGTTTTCAGCAGGGTTTATCTAGAAAACCGGTAAGGAGGACCTATTCGTCAAAACAAATCACGTTTATCCACAGCGAAACTGGCATGGGAAGGCTTTAGAAGACTCCAGAAGGCAAACCACCAAAGCGGAGGGTAGGGGGCTGCCATGTGGGGCTAGCCAGCCCACCTATAGGCCACCCAGCCCCCTAGGCCCACTTGCCAGCCCCTCCATCAAATGTCGGTTCTCGACTTCCCCCTAGATTGCATCTACGCCATTCTTTCAAGTCAGTTTGATCCGAGGGTCCAGAATTGACCCTCTGGTCTATATATACCAGCCCCTACCCCCTCCCTAGATCCATCCTAAAACCCTAATTTATATTCTCCTCATCAGGAGCAGAGCCTGCTATCAAGAGAAGATATGTCCTCCATAGGATCTAGTCTTGTAAATAGAAATAGTGAGATAGTGAGTGAGGGAAGAGTTTAGAGGAGGTGTCGGCTTTTGTCGGTGCTCTCTCTAGAAATAGTGAGATAGTGAGTGAGATGCAATCTAGGGGGAAGTCGAGAACCGACATTTGTCGGTGCTCTCTCTATGGCTTGCACCTTGGCGGATCCAAGTTCTATCTGAGCTTGCCTCTAAGATTTCTCTAGTAATCAACTTCTGATTCAAGTAAGCTTCTTGTTTATATTATTCATCAGGTTCACAACTCGTTTGAGTGCTTTATTCTTTATCCGGGTAGAGTAAAGTTGTAATTGTAGTGTAAGCATGGTGCTTAGACTCTGGTTACTTGTGGATGCATCCTGCATTCCGGATCGGTGGTAGCTCGCGAGGATGACTCTTATAGCCTCGTTGAATTCTCTGTAGTCCACCTCCCATTTGTAAGGGCAAATAGGATGCGGTTACTATGGAAAGCATCCTCTGCTGGTGTATTTCTTTAAGTAATGTCCCTAGTTGAATAGTAGAAGACATAGCTTACCCAAGTTAGAACTAGAGAACCTTAGTTTTCCTCTCTACGCTCCTATTTATCTTAACCTTGTTGCTACCCCTAGTTAAGTTAGATCGTAGTTAGCCTCACATGTTTCCCTATGGATACGATACTTGGAATACTTCCGGGTGAAAGCTACAGTGGTATCCATATGCTTGTGGATTTATCTATGTGCGTTAAATATACTAACAAGCTTTTCTAGGGCCATTGCTGGGGAAACGATTGCTAAATTAACTACGAATCTAGCTTAACCTTTTATCTTTTATTCTTTCTTTTATTTTATTCCTTTTCTTTCACTATGGATTCCACTCCTATCTATCAATACCCACGAGTGCACGCCAAGAGCCACCAAAATCTGTAGAGCCTATCCTAACACCTGGCTATGAGTTGTGCCCATGTTTTATAAAATTGATTCGGGATCAATCTTTCTCGTGAGAAGGCAACGAAAACCCATACTCTCACCTATTGGAGTTTGCACAGACCTATGCATGCTTGCGTATCACTGGCATGTTAGACAATACCTTAAGATGGAAGTTGTTTCCATTCTCTTTGATGGGAAGAGCTAAACAATGGTATAGTCAAACCATAGGAAGTATGCAAGGAGATTAGGAAACGTTATGCTCTAAATTTTGTTTACGTTTATTTCCCATCTCTAAAGTGGTTAGCCTTCGAAAAGAGGTTCTAAATTTTAGACAACTAGAAGGAGAATCTCTTGGCACATTGTGGGATCATTTTATTGACCTCATCATCACTGGCCCAAACCTTGCTATTCCAGACCCAATGCTCTTTCAACATTTTACATGGGTCTTAGCAAGGATTCCATGGAATTCCTTGATGCAGCCTCTAGAGGAGCTTTCCTTTGTCTGTCTGCTAGTGAAGCAAGCTCTATGCTTGATAGAATTAGTAGAAGGACTCCCTGCACTAGCATTCCTAATAAACTCTCCGAGGAAGAGAAGGAATTATCTCATGAACAAGAAGAGGAAGTTTTGATAGCCAAATCACAACCACTTCAATACCAAGGTTTAGCTATCAATCCCGAACCATCTATACCCCAAACTCCAAATCCTCCAAAGGAAGAAGAAATTCAACCTTTTGAAATTTCTTTTGAGGATGATCTTTTTTATGCTGATTTTGGGAAAAAGCTTAGACTTTCAGTTCCACAAGAGACCTTCAAGCGAATATAATTTAAATCTTCTCAAGAAGTGATCTCTTAGAAAGCATCCTTATTCCCATGTAGGACATTGGGAAGAACTCAAGGGTGGCATGTCTAGTGAACCCATAGAAGGAGGGCTGAGTCATTTAGCCTATCCTATCTTCTCCCCTTCTATGACCACATTAGATGTCTTATTTGAACCCATCTCTCAACCCATCCTTGACCCCGATGATCCCTGTTATGCTCTTTCTCCTAAGTCTCATGATGACCCTAGAAATCCATTAAAACAACTGAAGCATAGGAGTCATGAAGACTGCAAGGATGACCAAGAAGAGCAACGACAATGGCTAGAATGTATTAAGAATTGGCTGGAATGTATTAAGAATTCATATACCATTGCTAAAGAATAGATGGACAAGGACAAAGCCTTATGGGTAGAATCCAAACTTGGCTTAGATCCAAATGGTGAGCTTAAATCAATCTCTTTAATAAACAAGACCCATCCAAGTTTGGAGGAGGCCTTATACGAGATCAACCCGAGTGCCACCAATCCATGGGAAATCTTGGACAATAAAATGTCTAATGAATGTCATAGGCATGGAATGATGGAGACAATGTTTCTGCCTATAGACATTCATGAAGAAACACCCTTGGAGCTTGAAAAGAAAGATGAGATCGATGAGCATGGAAGTTATTTCATGAACACCTCATCAAATCCATGCTCACATGAGAAATCTCTTGAATCAATCGGTCTTTCCAATATTGCCACACACAAGATCTTCAACCCCCTCATACTTTCTGTTCATAAAGACTTTGAAAGGGTGGTTGTAGATGCATATGTTTAGGACTCTCAAATTGAGGGGCCGATAGAGTGGTATTAGAGCCAAGCTTGACCGTAGGATAAAGCCCTAGGATTAGAACGCGTTAGGTAAATTTATAGCGATAGCAATAGCCGTAGACCTAATAATAATATAATTGACAAACCTTTCTTGTAACACCCTAGGTGTTTGGCTTCCACATAAGTGCATTTCATTTCATAAACATATGCATCATTTATCTCATCATGCCATTGTCACTGAAACATACATATGCAACATTCGCAATTCTGTTTGTTTCATACTTGATTTGCTTGTGAATGGTAGTAGTGAAACATGTGTATGCAACATGAGTTTCTCATACCTTGAAACATGGCAACATGGTAGTAATATGACAAGTATAAAATAACAACAAGGTCATGAAACATGTGAAACATGAAATTGCAACATTTGAGTGAATTGATTGTTTTGTGCTTCATCACATGTGATCATTAGAAATTGGTATAGCACTTGTGTAAAGTGGTTGATTATGGTCTAATACACCTTAACTACACTTAGGGTAATTGTTGGGACATTGTTCATGTGGATCCAAATGACAAAAATGCCCTCAAGTGGAGGTTTGACTTTTAATGACCCTTAGGGTGCCACTGTTTGACTGATTCAAAAGACCAACTTAGAGACCTTGCATGGCTGTGCACTCTTTACCAAAGTTGTAGCTAATTTATCAAGGAACAAAAGTTGTTTTATGATCAACTCATGAAAATGTGTGAATAGCCTCAAACATGGCCCACAAGTCATTATTGATGGTGGATTCAACACTGAAAAATATTTCTAAGTCCTAACTGCATTTTCAGTTTGATTGAGTCACCTTTGGCTTGATGTAACTTCTGATCCATGGCGAATTAGATGATGGTCCTTGAAAAGAAGTTGTAGATGGATGGTACGCCTACATTTTTCATGTACACAGTTTTTGCAATGGATCAATGGTTTAGCCATGTTGACACGTCAAATTCGCGCTGTCAGTCGTCGTCATTGAACACTGAATCGAAAATTTTAGAAAATGGATAGAGCTCGCCGTGGCTGACTGGCTCAGGAGCTGATCGCCGCGTGGCATGCATGCTCGGCCAACGTCTCCACGTCGCACGTCTGAGCTCTAGATGAAAGCCAGCGCCTGCCCGACGCACTCGCCTCCACCGCGCGCAGCGACAGGCCACCGCAGCACCTCCATTTCTGACCGAGCGTCGCCATCGCCGTCACCTTGCATGCTTGCCACCGCAAAAACACGTCGGCCATCTTGCTCCTAGCTTCACTGTGATCTCCTCTACCACCTCCACCTTTCAGCCGGGGCGATTGGGGCTTGGTAAGGGCGTATTCGCCATTTCTTCCACCGCCGCCATGGCGGGACCTCGCCGGAGTTGGCGCTCCACGCAGCCAACTACCACCGCGGCCTTCCCATCCCTTCTCTCCCTTGCGCTAGGTCCTGTGAGTGATGCTGAAGCTCATAGAGTAGGCCACTAGGGCCGTGACGCAGTAGCCTCGCCGGAGCTGGCCAAGCCATGGCCGTGCGCCGCCATTGCCATCGCCACCCCCTTTTGCCATAGCAATAGCTTCAATAGATGGCACCGTTAGATGCGCATGACTGAGGCGAACACCGTAGCACCGATAGCCTCACTGGAGCTGTCACCGGCGACGAGCTACACCGCCGTCTCTTCTTCCTCCCCTGGCTGTCTCACTGTCTCGCGGGTCCCGTGTGTCAGTCGCTGAAGCGAAGGCGGGAGCCAGCCTAGGCCGCGTCGTGGCTAGGCTACGCTCACGCATGCATTGTGGGCCGCCGTGTCCTTCGGGCTGGCCCAGCAGTAGAGTTAGGGTTTCAAATTCGTTTTTGTTTTATTCTTTTCACAAATTTGTGTATATATTCAAAAATATGTATCTCCTAGTTGGTAGCTTCAAATGATGTGGTTCTAATTTTGTTGAGTTCATGATAATGTCTAGTTTATATTAAAAATATAATTTATGCCATGTTCTGTTATGAAAAATGTAGTTGCTAATTATCTCTTTTAATCATGGAGGAAATAGGGGTAATTATATATTTTTCTTTGTAGCTCCAAATGGCATGAAATTTTTATGGTGTACCGCTCATATCATGAATAGCTTGTAGTTAAATTTTCATACATTTTGGACACTGTATGTAGGAGATAGAAAATTCTCTTGTTTGCATGGATGGATCTTGTGTGAATTTTCATAATTTTTCTATAGATCCAGTAAAGGTAAAATTTGGTGAGTGCTATTCTTCTGCTAGAGTAATACTAGGAAAAATAAGAAATCTATTTCTTGACACTTTTCAATAGGGTTTCCTAATTATGCTAGAAATAGACATGCCATCTGTTATTTTGGATACAGCAAGTTCTGCTTGTCCAATGGCTTTGAAATTTTTATGGTAGTCTATGTGAAGCATGAGATAGCTACTGTAATTTTTATAGATTTTTCTGAATAGTTTTACTATATATTGCTTTAATCCACCTAATTAACTAAATAAATTAAAAAAGGCATTAAATAATTTATTTAGAAGTTGGCACTGTACTTTCTGATGTTCCTCTGGTATGCACAACAAGTTGGTAAACTTGGTTTGGTCCAATTATGCTTTTGCATCATCACTAAATAATTAATTTAGTAAACCTGTCATTTCTGGACAGATTCTAGGTTTACTAGAATTCGATTTGGTTAACGTAAGAATCATGCTTTGATGTTTACAAATGATTTGTACAGAATTTCATAAGCTTTCCAGAATGTCCTCTTGCAAGTCATTTGAATTTATAGAACTCTGGTTATGATTGAATTAAGGAACTACTTGTTTGCATGTGGAACCTTAACTTTGATTTAAGTATGCCTTTACTATTTCCTAAGCTTGTGGTAATGTTCCTAGGTGTTAGGCCTTTAACTGAAGATGAGCATCTTTATCTTAGGTTATTCAAGTTAGGTAAGTTGATCTTGTTCTTCAAGTTAAGTTAGATACATGTTTTAAAGTGATTTAAATAGAGCTATTCTTAATCGGTAAACGAGTGTCCAGTGATGTTTCGTTAAACACTTACTGTGATCCATTCATCATGAGCATCATGTCATTCCTTATGCATCCATGATATTTATCTTGTGCATCGGCATGCAATAGGTGTACCGGAAGGTGTGACACTGCTGGAATTCGAGGAACCAAGCAGGGAGCAGCAGCCAACACCGAAGGTTCAGGAGGTGCAGCCCTCGGGAGAAGTGCTAGATGAGGTCGCCGTTGAGTGCTCGGATCACCGTCCGTGCAACTTTGTGAAAGGCAAGCCCCAGAGCATATTAAGCCTCCTAATTTCCGAAATGCAGTTAAAGTATTATTGTTACATATATATATATATATATATTGTTGCATTAAGTTTAGGTGTTGGATGCAAACACTTGCTGCATTGGTTATCCAATCCTTGTCCAGATATTGATACCCTGAATCCTATGTAGCTCAGGCTTGTGTAGTGCTTAGCCCTGCTTAAACACGGTAGAAGTCAGGTGATTTCCTGTCACCTGCGAGATATAGGAAGATACATATGGCACGGTTGGCTATATTTGCTATCATGGAAAAGAACTAGTCTTAATTTGAAATGAAGACCGGACGGAGGCTTGCCGGTTTGTAGTGACTCCGTCTGTGTCGCTTAAGGACTGAATCTTGGAGCCTTTCCTATTCATGTTGAACGCATGCCTCTCTCTTAGTTGGCCGTGTCCAAAGACCGACCACGAAGCCGAGTAGCTCACCTCAGGCCGGGAGTCGATAAGTATAAAGTGCGCCTCGGAAGGGAGCCATAGGCGTGAGTCCAAGGGCAGGTGATTTAAAAGTCCTGATCGTCCTAGCAGAAGGGTAATCCCTGAGAGTGCTGGCGCTGATCGAACCCGTGAATTTGGTTCCTGAGTTGTTCCAAAGGTGACCCACGGCTACCCTTGCAAAGTATGCCAGGGTGAGAGTTAGGAATACCCCCGTCAGCTGAGTTGTAATTCGATTCGAGTCGCCTGTCTCTCCCGGTTAGTGAGAACTTGACGGGCTTATCTCCAAAGTAGATACACTAAATAACATGATGGTTCGGAAATGATGATATGATGATGACAGCCTGATTATACCTGCTATGGTTAATATTGTTTGCTCCTAATAAGTGAGTGCTCTAGTACAGGTGCTAATCTAGTGGACATGTAAATGATGATAAGCTTGATGCTAGGTTTAAATTGGTCACTACATTCATAAGCTCTTTTATGCAACTGTGTCCAGCTAGCCCACCTCATAAGCCTTGCATGACCCTTGGTGTCTTTTATTTCTAGTTTTGATGGGTAAGTCTAGCTGAGTACCTTCTCGTACTCAGGGTTTATCTCCCACCTGCTGTAGATGACCAGTTCTACTTTGGCTTGCTGCAAGTATTGCCTTCTCCCAGCTGGGGATGAAGACTAGACCGTTGGGCACGGTCTCTCCTAGTTCTCATACCTGAAGATGCTTTTGTGGGACATGACTGAGATCTAGCAATGTATTTGAAACTATGAAGTTATGTACTAAACTATGTTGCTTCCGCATAATTTGAACTTGGTTTGTAATATTTTATTTGAACTCTGATGGATGTAATCCGAATGCTACTTGTGAAATGTTGTAACGAATGATGTGTTGTGTTGAATCACTACAGTCTTGGTTTGTATGTCGAGAGTTGGTTGAAATCCTTCGTGATTTCCGGACTACCGGGATTATGGGAGCTTAAGTGCAGGAATTTGATCACTTCGGTGATTGTTTTTGTACTTACGTTCTTATGATTTGGTCGGTTCTGTTACAGCTGGTATCAGAGCAAGATTCAACACTAAATATGTCATTTGTGTATTAAAACAAAAGTATTTGTGAAAATACTAAATTAAATACTAAGTATTGCCAGTGGTCATATCCCTTATGCCCAAATAAGGACTCTTAGGTGGCTTATTAAAGTACTAACTTGGGGGTTCCTGCTTGTTTTTGTTTCGTTGTCCATACGGCGTGCTATTGTATGGATGCCATCCGCTTGGGTGGTAATGTATGGATCAAAATACCTCTATGCTCTGGTAAGTGGGAGTTGTGAGAGCATGACCGTCCAACCATCGGTCTAGGGGAGGGTAGTTGTGGTTGCTCGCATACTTACATGTTCGATCATGTATCTATGAGAGTACTTAAATGTGGGTATCTCTGTCGGGTAGCTGTGATACTAGAATATATACATCGGGGGATGTATGTATGAAAGTATTTAGTTTACTGCTTACTTTACATGCATTTTGGGAAATTATTGGGCTGAAATGAAATTTTCTGCAGGTACACTAACAATGTATCGTTGTAGATCGACTAGCTACCGTATACGAGAGAACGTATGTATGCCACCGTATATTTCGCTAGCCTTTAAATTTTTCTAGGTTTGTGAGGACGTACGGATCGTGCATGCATCATGTTCAAGCATACATAGCATTTTTGCATTACTCCCTCCTTTAAAATTGATGGTCTCGACTAATTAAATTTTGTATCCCTTAAATGATTCTCCCCTTACGTTGCAACTTTTTGCTACAGATGGCGCGACTGCTCGCAAGTCCGCCGGAGGCAGGGCACCTCATCACCGGTTAGCTCCTCGTGAGCCCCGTCCGGAGCCTACTAAGGCGAAAAGGTTGAGGGCAGAGCTGGCCCGGGTGACTGCTGAGAGGAATGCGGCTCAGCACCGTTTGGAGCAAGTAACACAGGAACAGGACCAAGAGACTCTAGAGGTTCAGAGGTTGACAGTTGCTCACCACAACTGTGAACGTATGTTGATTCACATGCTGAACCAACGAAATGAAGCCTGGCACGAGGAGAATGTGTTGAGAGCACGACAGGTGGAGCTAGAGCAGCAGTTGGCAGTTACCAAAGAGTACAATGACCATCTCCATGAGGAGGTTCACCTGTTACACAATCAACTTCACCCTCTCCTGCCATCGGATGATGAGGATGAGATGGGCTCTGGTGTCATCATGGCTGAAGGTGATGATGACATGGAGGTCAATGGACCTAAGGACGTTCCACCTGATGAGGAGGAAGATGAGGAGTTAGAGCCTGCTAGTGATGAAGATGGAGGAGAGATCTTCGACATTGACTCCGAGGACGATGCGTAGTTTAGCTTACTACTTAGCTAATGCGCTAGAGCTAGTCTTTTGTTGATCCTCATGCATGAACGAGTAGCTTTGTAATAAGTTAATCGTTGGGATGTAATATCGGACCCTATGTTATTTTGGATGAAAGTTTGGAACCACTATGGCTTGAATGTAACCTATCAAACATGTTATGCTCCATGTATGTGAGCCTTTGATAATTTCCGTCTATGCGGTCTACAGATCTCATTGTTGGTTAAGTTCATCGCATTAATGTGTCAATTGATGCGCTTGATGAGTTGTGTGATTGTGATGAATGATTGTGCCTCTATTGATTATATAAATGCATTCTCTCCAATGGAATCAGTTTGGCATAATTATACAATTCATCTACAAAAATTTCCACATCGTCAGTGCTCATTGGCTATAAATTTTGCAGATGGCTTATAACCTTCGTCGCGGTCGTAGCATGGGAGATGAGGAACAACCACCTCCTCCACCGCCCACACCAACTGAGTTAATGCAGACAGTCATTGAAAGTCAGCGCATGCTAGCTGAGGCTATGCACCAAATGGCTAACCGCGAGGATCGACATGTCCACCAGGGACCTGAGCCGAACCAGTACAACAACTTTAAGGACTTCATGGACACAAAGCCTCCTATCTTTAGAGAGGCAGAAGAACCATTACAAGCTGATGAATGGTTGAGCATGATAGAGCAAAGGTTTGGATTGCTCCATTTGACAGAAGGTATGAAGGCCTCGTATGCAGGACACCAGCTCCAAGGCCCTGCAGGCATCTGGTGGACCCATCATAGGACCACCTTCCCTGCAAACATCGAGATAGTTTGGGACCAGTTCCAGGAAGCTTTCAGGGGACATTTTATTCCTCCTGGTCTCATGGCCATTAAGCATACTAAGTTCATGAAGCTAACCCAAGGCAATAAGAGTCTTAATGAATACCTCCAGGCATTTAACAACCTAGCGAGGTATGCTCCGGAGTTTGTTGATACTGATGCCAAAAAGATAGCTAGCTTCAAGAGGGGACATTCCCCTAAACTGATGAAGTCTATGGGCAACTGCAAGTGTGTCACCTTCAATGAGTTTATCAGTGACACCCTGACTCGGGAGAATAATGATAAAGTATATGCTGCTTCCAAAACCTGTAAAAGAAACTTTGAGGTAGGTGCTTCTCAGTCTAAGGCACCAGTGGTATCCAAAACCCAGTATCATCCACCCAATGCTAATGTCTGGTACCGCCCACCTCAGAAGAAGAATCAAGCTAAAACTAGTTTCCACAAGGGGTACACAATTTCCTTGCCAAAGAATACCTCTGGGCAGGGCAGCTCCAATGTCCCACCAGCAAACAGGCCGTGCTAGAACTGTAACTAGCCTGGTCACTAGGCTAATAAGTGTCCCTATCCTCCCAAGAATGCTTAGGGAAATGTCCGTCAGGGGCGTGTTCACTACACTACTGTGGAGGAAATTCCTGCTGGTGAAGTGGTCACCGCTGGTAAGTTTCTTGTTAATGATCACCCTACAGTTGTGCTCTTTGATTCGGGTGCTTCGCATTCCTTTGTGAGTTCTACTTTTGCATCTATGCATAAGATGAATGTGATTACAATTGTCAAGGGTGGTTATTGTATTAGTGCTGCTGGAAATAATATCATGACTAACCAAGTAGTTAAAGATGTAAAGATTGAAATTGGGGATCGAGAGTTCCTTACGGATCTTGTAGTTCTGCCGGGGGTAGGAATCGATGTAATCCTAGGGATGAAGTGGATAAGCGGGAATGGAGTGTTGATCGATACATCAACCCGTGTGGTAATGTTGAGAGATCCTATGGATAAGAAGGGTTTTCTAGTGCAGTTACCTCGTGATATCGCTATCCACAGTACAGCCAATGCTACCCTAGCCAAAGCCATTGAAGATATACCAGTTCTCTGTGAGTTTCCAGATGTCTTCCCTGATGACTTGCCTGGATTACCTCCGGGCCGTGAAGTAGAATTCAAGATAGAACTCATTCTGGGTATGGCTCCTATTTCTCGAAGGCCCTATAGAATGCCGCCCAATGAGTTGGTTGAGCTGAAGAGTTAGTTGAATGAGCTATTAAAGAAAGGTTTGATTCGGCCTAGTTCTTCTCCTTGGGGTTGTCCGACTATCTTTGTGAAGAAGAAGGACGAGTCTCTGCGCATGTGTGTGGATTATCGCCCCCTTAATGCTGTTACCATCAAGAACAAATACCCTCTTCCTCGCATCGATATTCTGTTTGATCAGCTCTCCAAAGCTAAGGTATTCTCCAAGATCGATTTGAGGTCTGGCTACCATTAGATCAAAATTCGTCCTGAAGATATACCTAAGACAGCTTTCTCTACTTGTTATGGATTCTTCGAATACCTTGTCATGTCCTTTGGGTTGACAAATGCTCCGGCACACTTTATGTACCTAATGAATTCAGTATTCATGTCGAAACTAGACAAGTTCGTCATCGTGTTCATTGATGATATCCTTGTATATTCTCAAAATGAAGAAGAGCATGCTGAACATCTGAGAATTGTTCTAACTCGATTACGTGACAACCAGCTTTATGCTAAGTTCAGCAAGTGTGAATTCTGGTTGAACAAGATACCTTTTCTAGGTCATGTGTTATCTGGGGATGGAATTTCGGTTGACCCTACTAAGGTGCAAGAAGTCCTAGAGTGGAAGGCACCTACTACGGTCACAGAAGTCTAAAGTTTCCTAGGTTTGGCTGGCTATTATCGTCACTTTATCCTGGATTTCTCAAAAATCGCCAAGCCCATGACTCGACTACTTCAAAAGGATGAGAAGTTTGTATGGACTCCGAAGTGTGAAGAGGCTTTCCACACTTTGCGGACCCTACTAACCTCTGCTCCTATATTGGCACAACCTGACATCGAGAAGCCTTTTGATGTCTACTGTGATGCATGTGGCACTGGTTTGGGCTATGTTCTTATGCAGGAGGGCCGAGTCATTGCTTATGCTTCGCGCCAGCTTTGAAAACATGAAGTCAATTATCCTACCCATGACTTAGAGCTAGCCGCGGTTGTTCATGCCCTGAAGATTTGGAGACATTACTTGCTAGGTAATGTGTGCAACATCTATACTGACCATAAAAGTCTCAAGTACATCTTTACACAACCCGAGTTAAACATGCATCAACGACGATGGTTAGAATTGATCAAAGACTACAACCTTCAAGTGCACTACCATCCTGGCAAGGCCAATGTGGTTGCTGACGCCTTAAGCAGAAAGGCCCATTGCAATTCCTTAGTTAGTGAAGACTTTCATCTGGCACACCTCCTTCATCCTGTAGTACTCCACAATATCACTGTGGATTGCTCTCTTAGAAGTCGAATTATCGAACTCTAGAAGACTGATGTGGGTGTGTTTCACATCAAGCGGAAGATGAAAGAGCAAGAGACCAAGCACTTTAGGGTCGATGACAAAGGAATTCTCTAGTTTAATGATAGGCTTATAGTACCCAAAGACAAAGAACTTAGAAATCAAATTATGGCTGAAGCCCATTCTTCTAAATTGTCCATCCATCCTGGTAGCAGTAAAATGTATCAAGATCTCAAGCTGTATTATTGGTGGACCAAGATGAAGAAAGAAATCGCAGCCTACGTGGCAAGGTGTGATAACTATTGCAGAGTCAAGGCTATTCACATGAGGCCCGGATTATTGCAGCCACTCTCTATTCCTGGCTGGAAGTGGGAAGAAATTGTTATGGATTTCATTGTTGGATTACCCACTACCAACAAGGGTTGTGATTCCATTTGGGTTATCATAGATCGTCTAACTAAATCCGCTCACTTTATTCCGATCAAGTCTACCTATCACCCTGAGATTTACTTTCAACAAGTGGTACGTCTCCATGGTGTACCCAAATCCATTGTTTTAGATAGAGGACCGCAATTCACGGCTCACTTTTGGGAGTGCTTACATCAGAACCTTGGCACTCATCTAATCCGTAGTTCTGCCTATCATCCGCAAACATTAGGACAGACTGAGTGTGTTAATCAAATTCTTGAAGACATGCTTAGAGCTTGTCTTATCTCTTGCAAAGGCTCTTGGGAGGAATGGTTGCCTCTCGCTGAATTCTCTTATAACAACAGTTATCAAGAGAGTATCAAAATGGCTCCTTTTGAAGCTCTTTATGGCCGCAAGTGTAGGACTCCTTTGAACTGGGTGGAACCCGAAGAAAGAAGATTCTATGGTATTGATTTTGTAAAAGAAGTCGAAGAGCAAGTCCGAACTATCCAGAAGAATATGACTGCCGCCCAGGCTAGGCAAAAGTGCTATGCCGACAAGAGAAGAAAACCTATTGAGTTTGAAGTAGGTGACCATGTTTATCTGAAGGTATCCCCTATGAAAGGAGTAAAACGTTTTGGAATCAAAAGGAAGCTTGAGCCTCGATATGTTGGACCTTACCGCATTATCGAGAAAAGTGGAAGAGTAGCTTATAAACTCGATCTACCACGTGAGATGGGAGCTCTATTCCTGGTATTCCATGTGTCCCAGCTGAAGAAGTGTCTCTGTATCCCCGAGGAAAGAGTAGCAATGAGGAGAATTGATTTGAAATCTGATCTTTCTTATGAGAAGCCCATGCAGGTTCTGGATACTCAAGAAAGAGTGACTCGTAGACGAGTAGTTAAGTTATACAAGGTAGTTTGGAGTAATCATAGTGATCGGGATGCAACCTGGGAGCGGGAAGATTATCTAAAGGAAAATTATCTGGCTTTCTATACTGATTGGTACGCTTTCCAAATCTCGGGACGAGATTTTTATAAGGGGGGAGGGCTGTAACACCCTAGGTGTTTGGCTTCCACATAAGTGCATTTCATTTCACAAACATATGCATCATTTATCTCATCATGCCATTGTCACTGAAACATACATATGCAACATTCGCAATTCTGTTTGTTTCATACTTGATTTGCATGTGAATGGTAGTAGTGAAACATGTGTATGCAACATGAGTTTCTCATACCTTGAAACATGGCAACATGGTAGTAATATGACAAGTATAAAATAACAACAAGGCCATGAAACATGTGAAACATGAAATTGCAACATTTGAGTGAATTGATTGTTTTGTGTTTCATCACATGTGATCATTAGAAATTGGTATAGCACTTGTGTAAAGTGGTTGATTATGGTCTAATACACCTTAACTACACTTAGGGTAATTGTTGGGACATTGTTCATGTGGATCCAAATGACAAAAATGCCCTCAAGTGGAGGTTTGACTTTTAATGACCCTTAGGGTGCCACTGTTTGACTGATTCAAAAGATCAACTTAGACACCTTGCATGGCTGTGCACTCTTTACCAAAGTTGTAGCTAATTTATCAAGGAACAAAAGTTGTTTTATGATCAACTCATGAAAATGTGTGGAACAGCCTCAAACATGGACCACAAGTCATTATTGATGGTGGATTCAACACTGAAAAATATTTCTAAGTCCTAACTGCATTTTTAGTTTGATTGAGTCACCTTTGGCTTGATGTAACTTCTGATCCATGGCGAATTAGATGATGGTCCTTGAAAAGAAGTTGTAGATGGATGGTACGCCTACATTTTTCATGTACACAGTTTTTGCAATGGATCAATGGTTTAGCCGTGTTGACACGTCGAATTCACGCTATCAGTCGTCGTCATTGAACACTGAATCGAAAATTTCAGAAAACAGACAGAGCTCGCCGTGGCCGACCGGCTCAGGAGCTGATCACTGCATGGTGTGCATGCTCAACCAACATCTCCATGTTGTGCGTCCGAGCTCCAGATGAAAGCCAGCGCCTGCCCGACACACTCGCCTGCTCCATTTGCATCTCCTTCGCCTCCACCGCGCGCAGTGACAAGCCGCTGCAGCTCCTCCATTTCTAACCGAGCATCGCCATCGCCATCGCCTTGCGTGCTCGCCATCGCAAAAACGCGTCAGCCATCTTGCTCCTAGCTTCGCCGTGATCTCCTCTACCACCTCCACCTTTCAGCCGGGGTGATTGGGGCTTGGTAAGGGTGTATTCACCATTTCTTCCACCACCGCCCTGGCGGGACCTCGCCGAAGTTGGCACTCCATGTGGCCAACTGCCACCGTAGCCTTCCCATCCCTTCTCTCGCTTGGGCTAGGTCCTGTGAGTGACGCTGAAGCTCGTAGAGTAGGCCACTAGGGCCATGACGTAGTAGCCTCACCGGAGCCAGCCAAGCCATGGCCGTGCGCTGCCATTGCCGTCGCCACCCCCTTTTGCCGCAGCAATAGCTTCAATAGATGGCACCGTTAGATGCGCATGACTGAGGCGAACACCGTAGCACCGATAGCCACGCCGGAGCTATCACCGACGACAAGCTACGTCGCTGTCTCTTCTTCCTCCCCTGCCTGTCTCACTGTCTCGCGGGTCCCGTGTGTCAGTCGCTGAAGCGGAGGTGGGAGCCAGCCTGGGCCATGTCGTGGCTGAGCTGCGCTTGCGCATGCGTTGTGGGCCGCCGTGTCCTTCTGGCCGGCCCAGCAGTAGAGTTAGGGTTTCAAATTCGTTTTTGTTTTATTCTTTTCATAGATTTGTGTATATATTCAAAAATATGTATCTCCTAGTTGGTAGCTTCAAATGATGTGGTTCCAATTTTGTTGAGTTCATGATAATGTCTAGTTTATATTAAAAATATAATTTATGCCATGTTCTGTTATGAAAAATGGAGTTGCTAATTATCTCTTTTAATCATGGAGAAAATAGGGGTAATTATATATTTTTCTGTGTAGCTCCAAATGGCATGAAATTTTTATGGTGTATTGCTCATATCATGAATAGCTTGTAGTTAAATTTTCATACATTTTGGACACTGTATGTAGGAGATAGAAAATTCTCTTGTTTGCATGGATGGATCTTGTGTGAATTTTCATAATTTTTCTATAGATCCAGTAAAGGTAAAATTTGGTGAGTGCTATTCTTATGCTAGTGTTATACTAGGAAAAATAAGAAATCTGTTGCTTGACACTTTTCAATAGGGTTTCCTAATTATGCTAGAAATAGACATGCCATCTGTTATTTTGGATACAGCAAGTTCTGCTTATCCAATGGCTTTGAAATTTTTATGGTAGTCTATGTGAAGCATGAGATAGCTACTGTAATTTTTATAGATTTTTCTAAACAGTTTTACTATATATTGCTTTAATCACCTAATTAACTAAATAAATTAAAAAAGGCATTAAATAATTTATTTAGAAGTTGGCACTATACTTTCTGATGTTCCTCTGGTATGCACAACAAGTTGGTAAACTTGGTTTGGTCCAATTATGCTTTTGCATCATCACTAAATAATTAATTTAGTAAACCTGTCATTTCTGGACAGATTCTAGGTTTACTGGAATTCGATTTGGTTAACGTAAGAATCATGCTTTGATGTTTACAAATGATTTGTAGAGAATTTCATAAGCTTTCTAGAATGTCCTCTTGCAAGTCATTTGAATTTAGAGAACTCTGGTTATGATTGAATTAAGGAACTACTCGTTTGCATGTGAAACCTTAACTTTGATTTAAGTATGCCTTTACTATTTCCTAAGCTTGTGGTAATGTTCCTAGGTGTTAGGCCTTTAACTGAAGATGAGCATCTTTATCTTAGGTTATTCAAGTTAGGTAAGTTGATCTTGTTCTTCAAGTTAAGTTAGATACATGTTTTAAAGTGATTTGAATAGAGCTATTCTTAATCGGTAAACTAGTGTCCAGTGATGTTTCGTTAAACACTTACTGTGATCCATTCATCATGAACATCAAGTCATTCCTTATGCATCCATGATATTTATCTTGTGCATCGGCATGCAATAGGTGTACCGGAAGGTGTGACACTGCTGGAATTCAAGGAACCGAGCGAGGAGCAGCAGCCAACACCGGAGGTTCAGGAGGTGTAGCTTTTGGGAGAAGTGCCAGACAAGGTCGCCGTTGAGTGCCTGGATCACCGTCCGTGCAACTTTGTGAAAGGCTAGCCCCAGAGCATATTAAGCCTCCTAATTTCCGAAATGCAGTTAAAGTATTATTGTTACATATATATATTGTTGCATTAAGTTTAGGTGTTGGATGCAAACACTTGCTGCATTGGTTATCCAAACCTTGTCCAGATGTTGATACCCTAAATCCTATGTAGCTCAGGCTCATGTAGTGCTTAGCCCTGCTTAAACACGGTAGAAGTCAGGTGATTTCCTGTCACCTGCGAGATATAGGAAGATACATATGGCATGGTTGGCTATATTTGCTATCGTGGAAAAGAACCAATCTTAATTTGAAATGAAGACCGGATGGAGGCTTGCCGGTTTACAGTGACTCCGTCTGTGTCGCTTAAGGACTGAATCTTGGAGCCTTTCCTGTTCATGTTGAACGCATGCCTCTCTCTTAGTTGGCCGTGTCCGAAGTCCGACCACGAAGCCGAGTAGCTCACCTCAGGCCAGGAGTCGATAAGTATAAAGTGCGCCTCGGAAGGGAGCCGTAGGCGTGAGTCCAAGGGCAGGTGATTTAAAAGTCCTGATCGTCCTGGCAGAAGGGTAATCCCTAAGAGTGCTGGCACTGATTGAACCCGCGAATTTGGTTCCTGAGTTGTTCCAAAGGTGACCCACGGCTACCCTTGCAAAGTATGCTAGGGTGAGAGTTAGGAATACCCCCTCAGCTGAGTTGTAATTCGATTCGAGTCGCCGTCTCTCCCAGTTAGTGAGAACTTGACGGGCTTATCTCCAAAGTAGATACACTAAATAACATGATGGTTCAGAAATGATGATATGATGATGACAACCTGATTATACCTGCTATGGTTAATATTGTTTGCTCCTAATAAGTGAGTGCTCTAGTACAGGTGCTAATCTAGTGGACAGGTAAATGATGATAAGCTTGATGCTAGGTTTAAATTGGGCACTACATTCATAAGCTCTTTTATGCAACTGTGTCCAGCTAGCCCACCTCATAAGCCTTGCATGACCCTTGGTGTCTTTTATTTTTGGTTTTGACGGGTAAGTCTAGCTGAGGACCTTCTCATACTCAGGGTTTATCTCCCACCTGTTGCAGATGGCCAGTTCTACTTTGGTTGCTGCAAGTATTGCCTTCTCCCAGCTAGGGATGAAGACTAGACCATTGGGCGCGGTCTCTCCTAGTTCTCGTACCTGAAGATGCTTTTGTGGGACATGACTGAGATCTGGCAATGTATTTGAAACTATGAAGTTATGTACTAAACTATGTTGCTTCCGCATAATTTGAACTTGGTTTGTAATATTTTATTTGAACTCTAATGGATGTAATCCGAATGCTACTTGTGAAATGTTGTAACGAATGTTGTGTTGTGTTGAATCACTATGGTCTTGGTTTGTATGTCGAGAGTTGGTTGAAATCCTTCGTGATTTTTGGACTACCGAGATTATGGAGCTTAAGTGCAGGAATTTGATCACTTCGGTGATTGTTTTTGTACTTACGTTCTTATGATTTGGTCGGTTCTATTACATTTCTCATTGTCATTTCTCATTTGTGTTGCAAAAATGTTTCTAACCCCTATGGTGAATTTTTGCAGCAATGGACGACATACGGAGCATTCGGACTGTTTGACCGTTGGAGGATTCCCACCGCTCCTTTGGGAGACACTCTAGCGCTTGGGTTACACTAAGCCTCCCATGTACTTCTATGGCGAGTGTGACATGGAGGTTATGCTCAAGTGTGAGATGCACCTACTTATTATCGAGCATCCAATAAGCGCTGAGTTTGGGGTTAGATGCATCTTGTTGACGGTAGTTAACGTTCATCATAAATCATCAATATAACTTATATAAATGCATAAAAAGGATCACCAACATAGGTCTAGGGGTTTAAAACTAATAAATTCCACAAGTTTTGGCAAATCTATGTTTGCAGGAGGATTTAATTCGAAAACTATCAAGGTGGACCCAATCGTTAGATTAAATCACGCTTAACAGTGGCATAAATAACTCCAAAAGGTTCCAAAGGACACCAGAGGACACCACATCAAAGAAGACTACGAGAGGCTTCCAAGTGGGGCCAGTCGGCCCCACCAGCAGGACGGCCAGCCTACTAGGTCCACCGGTCAGCCTCTCCTTCATATAATGGTTCCCAACCGCCTTAAAGATCATCCCTACGGCATTTATTCAAGTCGGTTTGATCTGAGGGTCCAAAATTGACGCTACCCCCTATATATACAGCCCTGTACCCCCTCCCTGAAGCCATCCTAAAACCCTAATTCATATCCTGCTCATCAGGATCAGAGCCAGCTATTAAAAGAAGATTAGTTCTCTATAGGATCTAGTCTTATAAATAGAAATAGTGAGATAGAGAGTGAGGGAAGAGTTTAGAGGAGGTGTCGGCCTGTCAGTGCTCTCTCTACGCCTTGTACCTTGGCGGATCCAAGTTCTATTTGAGCTTGCTTCTAAGACTTCTCTAGTAATCAACTTCTAATTCAAGTAAGCATCTTGTTTATATTGTTCATCAGGATCATGACTCTTTTGAGTGCTTTATTGTCTTCCTAGGGGGAGTAACATATTAATCGTAAGTGTAAGCATGGTTCTTAGACTTGGGTTAATCATGGATGCACCCTGCATTCTGCACCGGTGGTAGATCGCAAAGTAGCGTTAGAACGCAAGTGTGACACATTTGTTGAGTCCTCTATAATCCACCTCCCGTTTATAGGCCAAATAGGACCCGGTTACGAAGGAAAGCATCCTCTGCTAGTGTCTTTCCCTAGTAATATCCCTAGTTGAATGGTAGAGGACATAGCTTACCTAAGTTAGAACTAGAGAACCTTAGTAATCCTCTCTACGCTCCTGTTTATCCTAACCTTGTTGTAACCATCAGTTAAGTTACACCATAGTTAGTCTCACATGTTTCCCTGTGGATATGATACTTGGAATATTTCTAGGTGAGGGCTGATGGTAGCGCCCACAACACTGTAAGACAAAACTCGGCGCCTACAACACTGTTCGGACTCTATCATGCCTAGAAGGGCTTAAAGCGCCTGTCCCGTCGTATTCTGATGGTACTTTCCTGCAGGCGTGTAGGGCATGGTCCTTGGTACTGCGGTTGACTCGAGTGTCCTATCTTACCCTAAGCTTGTCTTTATGAAGGAGCAGGGTGCAGTCGTCGGGCGAGGTGGAGCCAGCCTCGGGACGTTAGGCGAGGCGGGGCCTATCTTGGGACGTCGGGTGAGGCGGAGCCAATCCTCGGGCGTCAGGCGAGGCAGAGTCCAGCCCTCGAGGGTCAGGCGAGGTGGAGTCAACCCTCAGGGGCTGGGTGAGACGGAGTCCGTCCGTCGGTCGTTGGGCACGGTGGAGCCAACCCTTAGCCATCGAGCGAGGTGGAGCTAGCCCTCAGACGTCAGGTGAGGTGGAGCCAGCCCTCAGTCATCGGGTGAGGCGAAGCCCAACCCTCAGGGGTCGGATGAGGTGGAGCTAGTCCTCAGCCGTCAGGTGAGGTGGAGTCTGCCCCCAAACGTCGGGCGAGGCGGAGTCCAGCCCTCGAGGGTCGGGCGAGGTAGAGCCAACCCTCAGGGGCGGGGCGAGGTGCGGCCAATCCTTCGGTCGTATGGGCAAGAAATACAGTTGTGTTCTTGTCTATTTGGAACCATCAACATTTGATGGTTATTAGCTCCACCTCATTGGGTACCCCAGTATTCGGTCCCTAATAGGTTGTGTGCCCTTTGAGTGCCGTACAGCTAAGGCATGAGGAGAGGGTCTTGACTGACCTCGGCCTTAGCATCTGGCCTGGTTTGCTTGGCTTAGCTGGGCCTTAGTCGCTCGAGCCTTCGCTAGCTGATATATTTCGGGCCGCACGGCCTGTTAACTAATCGGTGCCTTGAGACACCCTGGGGTTATAACCCCGACAATAGCCCTCGGGTGTTTTTATGATCATGAAGTAATCGTGAAAGCGCTGATATGCGTGTGCGTTAGAGCATGGGGTCATAGTCTTGGCTTATTCGTACTTTGTCGCTTGATCCCTTGCGGGTAGGTGCGTTTAATGCGGTAGGTGGCCGTTGTGGTTTTACCCCATTAGGATGCCCTGACGTTGTGATATGTGACTACTGAGCCCTGCCATATCAATGTGCTGCATATCGAAGTTCACGACCTAGGCGGGGCTGAGCGGTCTCATTGACGTTGAACCGGCTTTGCCTTTAGGAAGGTCTCATTTTTCCCCGACCTTACACGGGCATCTGTTGTTGGTTGTGGCTTCTTTTGGTTCGCCATGCGGTGTAGGGGCCCTAGATTGTTTGGTCTGCCCTTGGGCCTATAAATATGGACTTTCCTTCCGCCCGAGCCACTCATGGCGGTGTCTATGAATCATTCCCTTTCTTCCTATTGAAAGAGCAAGGAAATGGGACAGAGAAGTTCGAGGAGAACCGCGTGGTTCCCATCATGTGTCCCTTTGGGGGTCACCGGTAGTGCCCGGAAGCTGGTGGTGCCTCTTCAACTAGTGCTAGAAGGGATCTTGCGATTGGAGAAGGAAAGGATGGCGTAGCTGCTGTGTAGGGGGGCGTGCTGCCTTTGTGACATGGCTGCACTTTGGCCTCCCTTTTGCTCCATCTTGGCATCGGAGTGGTTGCCAAGGTGTTTGTTGGAGCTAGACAGTCCTGCCGCTCTCCTCCTCCCCACGTTCTGATCCCTGGGGTTGCGACACTACGATAGGGCTCACAAGTTCATTTTTTGCTTCGTCTTGCCTCCCCTACAATGTCATTCCTTGAGAGCTTTTTAGTGATACCACCACTAGGGTGTGGTGGTTTTAGTTTTTGCATTCACTACACCACAACACCAAGATTAGAGATGGATGATCTGACGCTAAAAGTGGCTACAACGACAGATAATCTGACACTAAAAAGTTATAGCGATAGACTTCTGTAGACGCTGTAAGCCCTGTCACTTAAAATCTTTAGCGTCAGACAGTACTTTTAGCGATAGACAGTCTGCTACACTGAATATTTATAGCTATAGATAGTCCATTGCTAGTTTTACAGGTGCTCTGTTATCAAGCATATACCGACAGATCATCCAATAGTCCATGTATTTATAGCGACAGATTATTCAACAGGACACTATAAATACACCCAAAAAAATAAATACAATTAGAAAACATTTAGCACATATCAAACACACTTTCAAGCTTAATGTCCATCAAATAATGGTATAGAAACACATACATCACATGGAGGTCAGTACATGTAACATACAATCTGTCTTGCACACCATATGTTTGTGTACTGAAGTCAGGCACCAAAAGATTACATGAATGCACATCACAACAAGCAATACTAGTATTTTGTGTTTAACATACTAAGGTTTGTGCACACAATCATTTCTAGGAACTCAAAAACCAAAAGCAATGGCTTGCCAACAATAGAGCACATCCACCAGGTTATGTGGAGAACCATTTTCCAGAAACTCATGCCAAAGATTAGTGCCCATCACTTCCTAAAAAATATAACCACCATGTAATTAGGCAAGTGGAGAAAAAATGCAAAGCTACTGTAGGTCACTTCTCAGTCTGCTCCCCGTAGGGTCATGGCTCGGTACCCTGGCACACCGCATCGTGCACTGGAGTAGGATGGGACATGACCGCTAGCAGACCGAAGCTAGAGCACGGCCCTATCAGGATCAACAAACATGCTATCCCTAGCACCGTCTGCCATGTTAGCAGGGTAGGCTCAAGGGAAACGGAAGACCCGGCACCTTCAAAGGACCTTCTCTACCTCTGGTTTTTCCTCTTTCTCCCATCTATAATCCTTCTCCCCCTTGGTCTATAAAAGGGAGGGTAGGGCACCCCACTAAAGGGACAGATCAATCCTACACATTACACATAGCTGAGTAGCAACCGAGCTCTTGACATCCTTTCGACCTTTCCATCAGAGACTTGGGACATGTCCCTCTCTCGACCATTTGTACCCCCTACTACGAACCTTTTTTGGTGCTAATAACACGAGCAGCAGCAAACTGGATGTAGGGACATTCTGCCCAAACCTGTATAAACCTTGTGTCCTTTAGCACACCATCCGGGCCTAACGTGCAACAAATATAAATTTACTAGTTGGTGTTTATTCGAAACACCTACAGTTGACGCGCCAGGTAGGGGACCTTTGCGCATTCCATATTAGGCTTTGGATGGCTAGCCATGCAATCAGCTAGGTTCTGGGTGCACATGTGCATTTCGGTGACCTGGACTTCATCGTCATGGTGGGGAGGAGAGTTGGCATTGGCCCACGCCGCCATCCAATCTCTCCCCTCCATCGGCTTCAACTACGGGAGGCTTGAGCTCCAGCTTGGCGTCTCCCTTGGACCCAACCGTCTAGGGAGGACCTATGCCACCTCACCCTCTTTCTAGAACACTCCGCACGGAGCGCCCCGACGATGCTTCCATTTAGTCTTCACAACACCGCGGTGACCGTTAGCCACATTGTGGCACCACGCATGATCCCTTTCCCCATGAACAACGAATTCATGGGGATGATCGAAACCATCACAGAATCTCTCCATAGCCTCCTCACAGAGGAGCCAAGGTTAGATTCTGGCACTGACTCTGGTAGGGGGAACCATCACCCCTCCTAGGAATGTTTCATGGTGGGTACCCATGAGGGACACGTCGAAAGCATCCCCATGAAGAATGCTACCCCGGTGGGCAACCTCGGTGACGAAACCGAAGGGGAGATGGCAGCTCCACCTCACAAGGGAGTGGAGCAGCTGAAAAGCCCAAAAGCAAGAGATCGAGGAAGCCGGAATCCAGCTTGTGCAGGAATGCGTGGGGCTCGATCGGGAGATCGAGCGCCGTGGAGACGGTGGGCACGCACGCGCTAGGGCCCGTGATGTGAACCGAAGGATCATCGCCGATGATGAAGCCCTTCCTCCCTTTGCCCGAGCGAGCCAGAACATCACCGCCATGATGGCCTCGCTCCATGGCCTTCAAGAGGTCGCAACGCCTGAGGATCGTTAGGCCCACCGCGAGATTCGCACGCTACTCGAGCTTGTGGTGGCATAGCAGGCTGAGAGCTCACTGTCTTGATGATGCGAGCTCGACGCCAGCCAGCGCACAACCTTGGCCCACCCTGCCAGGGATGTGTTAGTCCATTAGGCACCACAAGGCGGCAGGCAGCGCACCACGGTCCCGGTGCATCAGCTCCTTGGCTACAAGCGCGATGCACGCAGCACCCTCAACGCCCATAGATGCACCTACAGCGACCTGAGAGAAGGAGCCCACTATGGCTATCATTCTCATCGTGGCGGATGCTACGACAGCGGCGAGGACCGGAGCCCGAGCCCTGGCCTACCGGGCCCTTAGGCCTTTGGCTGGCACATCCTCAATGCTGCTTTCACACCAAGGTACTGACCACCTACCAATATCCCTAAGTACTCTGGGGAGACAAACCCCGGACTTTGGCTCAAAGACTATTGGCTTGCCTACCAAGCCTATGGTGTGGATAATGATGACTTCATTATCCACAACCTTCCACTGTTCTTAGCCGATTCGGCACGAGCATGGTTGGAACACCTACCATCCAACACGATCCAGAGTTGGATGGATCTAAAGGAGATCTTTGTGGGGAACTTCTAGGGCACATACAAGCACCCTAGGAACCCATGGGACCTCAAGAACTACCACCAGAAGGCTAGTGAGACCCTCTATGGGTACATCCGATGCTTCTGCCGATAGTGCAATGAGCTCCCTAACATCACCGACGCTGATGTTATAGGAGCCTTCCTGTCTAGGACTACCTATGAGTCTTTGGTTCATAAGCTAGGATGCAAGGGCCCACAAACCACCAAGGAACTCTTGGACATCGCCACCAGCCACGCCTCAGGAGAAGAGGCGGTCAGAGCGATCTTCGATCATCCCGAGGGCAAGGCAAGGCGGGACGAGGGCACCAGTGAAGGCACCTCTAATCATTCCGCCAAAAGGAAGAACAAGAAACAACGGTGCAAGGACATGCTCGTGGCCACTGCTAACCATAAGGGTGGTCAGAAGCCCATGGAGGGCACTTCGAACCACTACAAAAACTTACTCGAGGGGCCATGCACAAACCACGCCTTCCTAGTTAAACATCTACTCAAGGACTGCAGCCTCATGCGGCAGTTCCTATCCAGAGGCTCCAACAAAGGGGAGCAAGGAAAGGACCCTGTCCCCACAATGGATGATGCCAAGGAAAAGGATGATGGCTTTCCAATGCCGAATGGCTACCTTATGATCTTCGGAGGATCAGTGGCCTATGACTCCAAATGTCGTCAGAAGGTCACACGCCGCGAGGTCTACACGGCCGAACCGGCCACACCTCCCTTCCTCTAGTGGTCAGAGTCTACCATAACCTTCGATCAGATCAACCATCCAGATAGCATCCTGCACCCAGGAAGATATCCGCTCATGGTCGACCTGATCGTCGGCCCAAAGAGACTCACCAAAGTACTGATGGATGGAGGCAGCGGCCTCAACATCATGTACGCCAAGACACTCAATGAGATGGGCATCGACTGGACATGCCTTCACCCAACCCGAGTGCCTTTCCACAGCATCATGCCGAGGAAGCAGGCCATGCCACTTGGGTAGATCGATCTACCCATAGCCTTTGGGGATTAGTTCAATTATAGGACTGACACCCTCACCTTTGAGGTGGTTGGGTTCCCTGGAACCTTCCACGCCATTCTAGGAGGTCCATCCTACGCAAAGTTCATGGCTGTCCCCAACTATACATACCTCAAGCTAAAAATGTCAGGCCCCCATGGGGTCATCACCGTCGGCACCTCCTTCCAATGCGCCTATGAGTGCAAGGTCGAGTGTTGTGGTCACACCGTAGCAATCGTCGCCTCTGGGGAGCTAACCGCCCTCAAGGAAGAGGTCACCGAAGAAGCGCCCGACGCTAAGAAGTCGACTGGGTCGTTCAAATCTACAGAGGGTTCTACAGAAGTCCTCATAGACCCTAGTAGCTCCAAGGGCAAAATGGTATGCATTGGTACCTCACTTTCCTCCAAATAGGAAAGTGCGCTCGTCGACTTCCTCCACGGCAACAAAGACATCTTTGCATGGAAACCCTCGGATATGCTAGGCATTCCGAGGGAGGTTGCCGAGCATACCTTGAAGATTCATCTAGGCTCCAAGCAGGTGAAGCAACGCCTGCGTCGGTTTGACAAGGAGAAACATAGGGCCATCAGTGAAGAGATAGCAAAACTATCGATGGCCGGATTCATCAAGGAAGTATACCACCCAGAGTGGTTAGCTAACCCCATTCTTATATGAAAGAAGAGCGAGAAATGGAGGATGTGTGTTGACTATACGGGTCTCAATAAGGCGTGCCCAAAGGATCTGTTTCCTTTGCCATGCATAGACCAAATAGTCGACTCTACCTCAGGGTGCGAAACCCTCTGCTTCCTCGATGCATACTCCGGGTACCATCAAATCACAATGAAAGAGTCCAACCAGCTCGTGACGTCTTTCAGCACCTCCTTTGGATCATTTTGCTATGTCTCAATGTCGTTCGGTCTGAAGAACATTGGGGCAATGTACCAGCGCTGTATGCTCAAATGCTTTGGGGACCTCATCAGGCGGACCATTGAGGCCAACGTTGACGACATCGTGGTTAAGTCCAAACGGGCTGACCACCCCGTTGCCGATCTTGAGCAAACCTTTGCAAAACTCTAGGCGAATGGCATCAAACTCAATCCCGAGAAGTGTGTTTTCAGGGTCCCGAGGAGCATACTGCTCGGCTTCATCATCTCCGAGCATGGCATCGAAGCCAACCCAAAGAAAATCTCAGCCATCACAAGGATGGGCCCAATTTAGAACACAAAGGGGGTTCAGCGAGTCACAGGGTGCCTCGCCACACTCAGCCGATTCATCTCGTGCCTCAGTGAATGAGGTCTCCCCCTTTATTGGCTCTTGAAAAAAGCCAACCTCTTCGAATGGACATCCGAGGCCTAGGAGTCACTTGACATGGTCAAACTGCTTCTGACAAGGGCCCCAATCTTGGTCCCTCCAACCGATGGAGAATCCCTTCTGCTATACATAGTGGCCACCATGCAAATGGTCAGCGCCGCCCTAGTAGTGGAGCGGGAGGAAGAGGGGTATGCCCTCAAGGTGCAATGCCCTGTGTACTTCATCAGCGAGGTACTATCCGACTCCAAGACCTGTTATTCCCAAATCTAGAAACTCTTGTACGCCGTCCTCATCACCAAGAGGAAGCTACGCCACTACTTCAAGTCACACCTAGTGACGGTTGCAATGTCATTCCCCTCGGCAAGGTCATCCAAAGTTAGGATGCCATGGAAAGAACCGCAAAGTGGACGCACGAGTTGATGGATCAGGGCATTACATATGCCTCCCGAATGGCGATCAAGTCCCAGGTGCTGGCAGACTTCATCACGGAGTGGACCGAGGTCCAAACGCCATCGACGGTCGTCGATCAAGAGTATTGGACAATGTACTTCAATGGATCGCTGATGAAGAAGGGTGCCGATGTGGGGCTGGTCTTTGCATCACCCCTCGGGGTACGCATGAGGTACATTGTTCATCTCCATTTCCCCTCGTCCAATAATGTGGCTGAGTATGAAGCGCTCATCAATGGCCTAAGCATTGCCATCAAGTTGGGCATCTGACGCCTCGACATCTGAGGCGACTCCCAGCTGGTTGTCAACCAAGTCATGAAGGAGTCAAGCTATCATGACACCAAGATGGCTGCGTACTGCAAAGAAGTCTGACGGCTGGAGGACAAATTCGATGGCCTCAAACTCAATCACATCCCAAGGCGCCTCAATGAGGCGGCCGACACGCTTGCAAAGGTGGCATCCTACCAAGAGCGGTGCTAATAGGTGTCTTCACCAGTGACCAACACAAGTCCTCGGTGTGCTACGAGGGGTTGGAGCAGGCCAACGATGGTCCATCCGATATAGCCCGGGGGCTAACCGATCGACGGCTCCGTCTGGCCCCGAGGTCATGGAGCTTGAAGAGGATCCAGCGACAGAGCCCGACCCTCTGGTCGACTAGAGAACACTCTACCTCAACTACCTCCTCTGTGACACACTATCGACAGCCAAGACTAAAGCTTGATGGCTCGCATGTCGTGCCAAGTCCTTTGTTCTTGTAGAGGGCGAACTCTACAAATGAAGTCACACCAGGATCCTACAGCTCTACATCCCCATCGAACAGGGGAAGCATTTGTTGGGTGATATACACGGTGGGGTCTATGGTCACCACGCTATGCCTAGAACCTTGGTTGGAAACGCATTCCGATAGGGCTTCTACTAGCCCACTACGGTAGCCGACGCCAAGTAGATCGTACGCACCTATGAAGGGTGTCAGTACTACGCTCGGCAAACTCACCTACCGGCCCAGGCACTCCAAATGATCCCCATCACGTGGCCCTTCATGGTCTGGGGGCTCGATCTGATTGGACCTCTCAAGAAGGTGCCTGGGGGCTACACCCACTTGCATGTCACCATAGACAAGTTTACAAAGTGGTAGAAGCTCGGCCAATCTATGTGATCAAATCTAAGTAAGTCATGCTATTCTTCCTCGACATCATCCATTGCTTTGGGGTACCAAACTCCATCATCATGGACAATGGCACAAAGTTCACCGGCAAGAAATTCCTTTGATTCTGCGATGAACACCACATCCGGGTTGATTGGGCTGCCGTCGCGCACCCCCAAACGAACGGGCAGGTCGAGCGCGCAAATGGCATGCTCCTACAGGGCCTCAAGCCTAGGATCTTCAACCGGTTGAACAAGTTTGGTGCATGCTGGGTCACTGATCTCCCCACGATGCTCTAGAGCCTAAGGACAACTCCCAGCCGAGCCATCGGCTACACGCCTTCCAAGGCCATCCTCCCGTCTGACCTCGACTATGGAGCACCAAGGATTAGAGCATACAACGAATAGGGAGCTGAGGCATCCCTCAAAGACGCCATGGACCAGCTAGTCAAAGCTCGTGACGTCGCCCTCCTCTGCTCGGCCAAGTACCAGCAGGCATTGCGACGGTACCACAGCCGATGGGTGTGAGACCGAGCCTTCAATGTCGGGGACCTGGTTCTCTGCCTCGTGCAGAGCAACAAGGACTGCCACAAGCTCTCCCTGCCTTGGGAGGGGCCATATGTCGTCATGGAAGTACTCCGGCCAGGCACCTACACATTGAAAACCATTGACGACGAGGTCTTCACCAACGCCTGGAATATTGAGCAGCTACGTCATTTTTACCCCTAATTAAACACATACTTTCTCTTATCAGTTTTGTCATAAAAAAATCCCCAATCTTTCATGACGTCTGACCCCTACAAGTGTGATGTGTCGGACCTTACTCGGGGGCTAGTATAAGTACGTTTATCTTGCAAACATTCTCTGTGTTGTGCCTCTTTTCTCGTGGTAAGTCCTAAGGGCTAGGATTTTGGGAACAAACTCTGAGTATAACTGGTAGGACTGCGGGGAACCCACGCCCCAGTGGCTATGGTCTCTTTGCTCACCAACATGATCAGAATTGGCTCACCCGCACTCCGAGCTTTTCGCAACCTTAACTATGGGAAGGGTCGGAAGGCACTGAACCTCTTTTACAAAAAGAGGGAGAAAAGCTGTTTGCTGCAACAAAATTTATGAACTTGTTCATTTTTTGCACAAATTCATCGCTTACAAAGTGATTTCATCACAAAAAAGGACTGATGTATTCATGAATACAAAAGACTGTTCACACGGGGGCTCCCCCACAACTTAAACGATTACATTTTCTGCATAGTTCTACTCTAGATACCACTGTGGTCGCCGCGCCATGCTCTCCATCGGTAATGTCCTACCGCTCCATGGGATCCTTGAGGATGTCATCGTCTGCAACGTCGAGCACCACATCAGTGACCGTGGTGTCTTCGCTAGGGCGTCCAGGGACTATGCCATCATGATCAGCCGCAACCCTGACAACGGCACCTGGACGGGGCACGCTGCCCGCTGAAGAATGGCCACCATGGCTGATGGATGTCTCTGACATCTCATCAAACTTCATGAACTAGCCGATCTGAGCAGCTGCAAGGGCGAAGCACCCGGAGAAGATTCACCGGGAGAGGTTTCTGTATGGCTACATCCTAACGAAGGCCTCGCGGACGACGACAAAGCCAATGATGCTCAGCACCCTCCACTGCACCTCCTCCTTCGGCGGAAACGGCCCCTTCTCGGCGAAGGTGGCTAGCACCATCTCATCTACGTTGGATGACCTCTAGCTCGACATCGCACTCTAGATTCATGAATGGATCTCTGAGTTCTCCCCTCCCTCGCATTAACCTCTCTCACTTAGGAACCACCATGACATGTGAACGTGCTCGGTGAAAAGGAAGAAGGAGGGGAGGCAGCAGTTCAAGAATGGGTGGAGGAATGGGATGAGAACTCCTCTCCCTCCCCCTATTTAAGGAGGAGACATAGCAGTTGGAGAAAGGTGAAAGGTTGGGACGAAAAACCCTCTCCCTTCCCCTATTCAATGCAGATGGGCATTCTATGCTGATGGGAATTCGAGGGGACGTGTCTTGATCAACGGGACGCGCCCTGCTCGATGAGACAATGCCTGGTCAAATGGGACATGGCCCAGGCATGGCCTGCCACTACCATGCGCTGGGCGCGAGAAACAAGGCGCACCCGCATGTAGGCGACTCTCCGCTTCCCCAGGCGAGACCTAGAAGGACCCAACAACAGAACCTCCATCAAGGGGAGCCCAACGGGCCTCCTAGGTCGATCGGATGGCCTAGGCAAACACCGAACGAATGGCCAATAAAAGATAAGCACCCTTGTTTACTTTGCGTGTCAATTTTACTACCATGCCTCCGACCCCAGCAACGGCAAGGGCGCGGTCATCGCTTGGGGGCTGCTGAAAGTGTCTACTTGTTTAGACATTCTCTTCACTCAACCCCTCCTTACATTTAAAAACCAGAGGCATGGTGTGCGGGTGTAAAACTTTGAGTAAAACTAGACGAACTGTCACACCCTACGCCCTAGCGGCTACGGCATTTTTTGTTCACCAGCGTAATCAAATTCTTTGTCCCCGCACCCCTGACTTTAGCATCTGCCTTCTCGAGAAGGGTTCGGAGGGGTCTACCTATGGAATCTCCTTCAAGGAGAAGCTATTAGGTCACCTAAGTCAATCGAACAGCTCGAATCACCACCGAGAGACAGAAACGAAAAATAGCGATACTCGTGTAGGTTACACCAGCCCCATCGCAAACGTCGGACCCAAACCCCGCACGGACATGTCTGGTAAGAACTTTCGGTCACTCATGCCACCAAGGTAACACCACCAACCCTCACTTTCATTTCCATTATATCGTACATATGTCCAAACGTTGCATATGCAATTGCTACATCTCAACGCTTCGCGTCATGTCACGAAGCAGTAGTCGCCTCATTTGATATGAGCGGCAACTGACCAAGGTTCAAAGGCTGGCCCGTGAAGGGCTTGAGGCTGCCTCATGCTAAATAGAGCTAGGGGAGAAAAACCAAGATGAGCCCGAGCGGCCTTGCCCGACCCTGCTCAGAAGCGGACACGGACGTCTCGACCTTTCTCGTTCGATTCTAACCTTGAGCCAAATCCACAGAATCTCCGTCGAGGAGAGGCCAACAGGCCACCTGAGCCTATTGAATGGCTCGGGCATCTACCAGGAGGTGGGTTAAGAAGTAGTGGAATGTCACATCAGGGCTCTACCGACCCTGTCAGCGAATGATGGACCCGGATTCCACATGAACGTGCCCGTTAGCGAGCTCATTGAGCGTGACGCTTGAGCCATAGAGGCAAGTGTCATCAGCTTAGCCCCTCTAGTTGCAGAAACCAAGGATGGGGTGACGTGTGAAACATGGCCGACCCCTATCAGACCCCAAGGGGATCGGAGGCTTGAGCTGCCCGATCCGAGATCGAGAGACCGAGGTTCGAAGGCTGGCCCACGAAGGGCCCAAGGCCACCTCGTGTCGAACAAGAGCCAGGGGAGAAAATGCAGATGAGCCACAGCAGCCTTTGCCCAACCCGCATAGAGGTGGATAGGGTCATCTCAACCTTCTAGTTCAATCCGGCCTCTAGCCTAGCCCATAGAATCCCCATTGAGGGGAATCTGTTGGAAGGCGGGTTACGGAGCAACGGAATGCCACCCGAGGGCTTTTCTGACCCCGTCACGAGCAATGGGACTGGATTTTGTTCGAACATCCCCATTAGTGAGCTCATCAAGCGCGTCACTTGAACCATCGAGGTAGGCGACATTGCCTCAACCCCTCCAGTTGTGAAAACCATGAACGGAGCGACAGTTACAAAACGAGCCGACCCTTGACCGAATCCCCACCACGCGTGGGGGCTCGGGGAAGGCCGGGCTTGCAATGAGACCAAACGTATGGTCATAGAATGATAGCTAAAATCCTAAGTAAGGGGTACGTGCGAATACAAGAGTAAGTTTGCTACCCTCACTTCGGTCTCCAGTAACATCTGGCCCCAGCGACCGCAAGGGGTCAAATCTCACTCGGGGCCTAATAAAGGTAAATACCTCCTTTTTTTGAAACAGTGGCTGCATCGGCCCTCTTCCTCATGTTAAGGTTAGCGGCAAGGTTTGTGGGACCAAATAACCAAACATGCTTGTAAGACTGCAAAAAAACCATGCCCCTAGGGCTAAGGTAACTTTGCTCACCAGCATAATCAAAATTCCCCTCTTATACACCTATGGCCCTATGGCCTTAACAAACAGAAGGGTCGGATTGAATGAGCACCTTTTTTTGAATGCCAAAAGGGAAGAAAGCAAGTTCAGTCAAACAAAACGAAATTGTGAATTTGTTTAACGAAACAAAGTCGTGAATCTGTTTTCAAAAAATGAAAGTGCCGACACTTGTCCAATAGATTACAGATAAATGTTCATCAGACTCATTTGACTAACTATCCCCTCTTAGGGAGAACCATGTCTTCAATTTTGCTTGCTAGGGTTTCCGCAAAAGGAGTCATCGCCGCTTCTATTTCATCCAGCTCAGAGAGTTCATAGCCAGTTGCGAAACTGAGGCTCATCGCCTCAAAATCGATGTTGTCGTCGTAATGCAAGCGAGCGACGGTGAAGGTTTGGATGATCCCCATGTGAAGAGCTTCCTTCTCCAACTAGTGCACCTGCACCATAATATCTGTAGCATGGGCCATGAGCAAGCTGGTCCCCTCCGCCTGCACCACCTGCAGGTCATCGCAGACTACAGCAAGGGCAACCTTCAGGATATCAAGCTCACCGCTCTCTACTAGAAGAAAACTCCTCGCCTCAGTGAGATCCATGGCCAGTCTAGCAGTGGCACCCTCAGCCTCCAGCTTCTAGGCTTTCGTGGCCTCCACCTCGGCCTGGAGGGAGCTAATCCTCTATAGCGCCTCATTGCGCTCTCGGACGGCCTGGTCGTGCTCCCCGTAGGCCGCGCCGCGCTCCGAGTGGAGCCTCTACATAGTATGGCATAGCTCGTCTCGCTCCGTGTGTAGCCGGGCGACCATCTCGGTGTCTAGTTCTGCCTTCTACTCTAGGGCCACTGGCCTCTCCTCGGCTACCAGCTTAAGATCCCGCTCCTTCTCAGCCTCATCCAGGAGGTCAATGATCCGCTGGCAGGCCTTGGCGTCCCACTTGAGTAGCTCATCCTACTCCTTTTGCACTCTGGCGGCCTCCTCCTGATCCCACCATGCCCTCTCTGATAGCCCATCAAAAGACTTCTCAGCGAGCTCCGCATCCCCATAGGCCTTGGCCTCCCGCCATCGAAGATTGTCCGCCTCCGCAGCAAGGGGAGTCAACTCGGCCACCCTCTATCGAAGCTAGGCGGTCATGTCCCTATGCAGTCGTGCCTCATTAATGAGGTGGTCCCAATCCTCCTTGTGTTCATGAAGGAACTAGGATTTCTACTGGCTATGAGCAATAAGAGACTGAAAAAAGACGGTGGTCAGAAAACAAAAATAGATGAAGAAAAAGAGATCGAGAGGCAGGACCAAGTGAATACCCGGTCGGTGGGAATGATTACATCTCAAAGAGCACCACTGGCCTAGTTCAGAGCTTCTAGTGCGGCCATGAACCCCTCGCTAAGCTTCTCCCACTCCATGCCCTCGGCGGCATCATTGAGGGTGAAGAGTTCCGACGCCGAGTCCCACGGACTCATCCACCGAAATGGGCGCTCATCCCGCATGGGCGGCTAGTGGCCCTCCGATGGTAGGACCAGGGACAACTCCCTACTGGTCTCCTCGACAACCACCATGGTGTCTGAGGGTCCCTAGGCCATGACCTCCTCGGTCCTGCCCACGGCGGGTGTCATCTTTGGGGCCGTCGGTGGCACGTGACGTGTCGCTACCTTAGGCGCTGCCATGATAGCTTCTGGCTACGACCCATCCATCGTAGCCACCATCACCTCCACCTCCATTAATGAGACCTTGTCTAGCTGCATCGCGCCTACCGTGGTCGACACAACGGGTGCAGCCAACAACTCCGCCCGCCCTAGTGTCGGTAGTAGCATCACTTCTATCACCGATTGAACGGCAACCTCTGAGGGCGCCTCTACAGCCTCACTGATAGCTTGACCCATCGAGGGCACGGGCACCACCGCGGGTGGCGCTAGACCAGCCGATGAGGCTATGACGCCGGCTCCGCTCCCACCCAAAATGGGAGCAACGTTAGGCGGTGCCCCCACCTTGCCTAAAGGGCGAGGGTCTTCTTGGGCACCAGCACTATAGAAGTGCCCCATCTAACCCGTCTCCCGATGCTATAGAAGAAACAAAAGGCATGAGGCACTATGAAAAAATAGAAAAATAGAGAAAAAGTAGAGAAACCGATGGCTTACATCGGTGCTGTTGGGCGGGGCCGTTTGGGGGACGAACCCCCAGGTCTCTACTCTGTCTCATCGGGGCAGGACCATTTGGAGCCTACCCCCTGCACCTAGGTAGAGGGGTCGGCCTCCCTTGTGTCCGAGGATGTGGCAGCAGAGCCACTCCCCTCTCTCAGCACCTCGAGCGCGGCGACAGATCCGCCCACCCCCATCGGCTCTTGAGGCGCGGCAATGGGTCTACCCATCCCCGTTGGTTCCTGAGGCATGGCGGTAGGGCCACTCCCTCCCCCCCCCACTAGCACCTCGGATGCGGCAGTAGATCCGCCCACCCCTGATGGTGCTAAGGACGGGCCGGCGGTCCGGCCCGCCTCCTCTAGTCTCACGGCCGCATCTTCCCCTACATGGAATGGGAAGGGTCCCTACATTGATGAGTGGGTACCTATCAACACGTCCCCACTTCCTAGGCCATCTGCCTCCTCTGGTCTCATGGCCGCATCTTCCCCTGTGTGGAATGGGAAGGGTCCCTACATTGATGAGTAGGTACCTGTCAGCGCGTCCCCACTTCCTAGGCATCCCACTCAATGTTGGTGGCTACCTCATCATATTCCTCGTCGTCGTTGTCATCATCGTCATCACTGTCCGTCTCCTCTCCTCGCTCCCGTGTCTACAGTTTCTCCTGCTTCTTCTTCCTTGTGACCTCCTTCATCTTCCTATCCCACTCGGCCACGGTGCGATTCGCCGTCGCCATGAGTGGGTCCTTCGGTAGTGGAGCTGAGCTATCTATAAAGAGGAGTATCTTCGGCTGGTCCCGCTATCCCAATGTCAGCATCAAGGAGTCGAAAGTTCAATTAAAAAAGAGGCATGGGCAAAGAGAACTTATGAAGTTAATGTACCCCGATTCTAGCCACATTGGGGGATGCTCCGGCACTGGATACACAAAATCAAGAACGACGCTAGCGCCATCCTTCAAGGGCTCCATCACCTCCTTGATGCGTTGCACCACTTCAGAGGGGGGAAGCGCTTCCTCTACGAGTGCCGTCCCCTTGAGTGTGCTTCGAGCGCCATTAGATACAGGGGGAGCATGTGACTCATCAGCGGTGCCACCCTCCGTGTGTGATAGGCGCCGATGATCCCTGACCCCTTCATGCCCCTCTCCTTCAGAATTTGGATGGTGGCAAGATGGTCCTGGATTTTCTTCTTGTCTTTATCTGGGACACCCCCACTTCCATGGCTTTGGGACCTCTTCGACAATGCGCCCAGAGAATGCTGGCAAGGGGTGGCTAAGTCATCCTTGACATAAAACCAAAGCGAATGCCACCCCTTATTGGAGGTCGACAGATGCATCGATGGGTATTCATTTACCCGGTTGTTGCTGAGATGAATGCTGGCACATCCCACCGGCACGATCAGCTCTTGCCTCTTCTCTCGCTTCTTCAAGAGGGTGACAGCAAAGAAATACCACCATAGGTCGAAGTAGGGACTAATCCCTAGGAATCCCTCACACAGGGCAACGAACGCCACAATGTGTTGGACTCCGCTGGGGTAAGATGTTGCAGCTCCACTTTGTAGTAGTGCAGCAAGCCCCGAAGAAACCTGTGGGCAGGTATGGTGAATCCCTGCTCGTGGAAGTGAGCGAAGGACACGACATACCCTTCAGGCGGTGACGGTGCGTCTTCATTGCTGGGCAGCCGCCACTCCTCAACGGTGGTCCGCGGGCAAAGGAGGCCATGGCGAACAAGGCCCTCTAGGCGTTGAAGGGTGATATCAGATCTGCACCACGACTCCATTGAACAATTGGGAGGGGTGGTTGGATGCAAGCTTGACGGCGGCTGTGATGCGAGTGCGGGGGGCTCAAGCGATTGGTGGTGGAGGATGTAGATGCAAAGGTAAGGAGGCAAAGTACAAAACCCTGGGGGCGAACCCCTTGGTTTTATAGGGGTGACGGATGCGAGAAGGGCGACCATCCACCTAGATCTCCATGCCTGCCATGATACACCACCACGTAACATCGCGGGATATGCATCCACGATCCCTATCCTTTCCCACCAAAATCATGCCGGACATTTCGCCTTCCTGGGCAGACTAGGACACATTTCCCGCAGAAGGGATACGGGTCAAAAAGTATTTCTATGGCCCGCCTGGGCCTAGGAGTTTGAGGGCTGGCCCAATAGTTTTGATGGCTATCCCAATGAGGGATGGGCTCATGAGCGGCCAAAACTCAGGCGCATGAGCCTCAAGCCTCAAGGGAGTCTTGATCCACAATTGAGTCTCAACCGGGCTGACCCTGGACAAATCCCCATGAATGGGATACAAGGGTTCCCTTTAGACTATCTAGTTGTCAAAACACCAAATCTCACAGCCATACCCACGAAGGGTCCAAACTACCCCCGAGCGATTCTATCTGAATCACCCAAGGGCTTGGGGGCTACACTTGATGAGTTCACTCGCGCGCACCCTCTGGCAAAACGAAATACCCCCTAGGCAATTCTATCCGAATCACCTGGGGGCTCAGGGGCTACACCTGGTGGGTGCGCTCATGTGCACCCTCTGGCAAGTCAAATCACCCCCCGGGCGATTCTATCTGAATCATCTGGGGGCTCGAGGGCTACTATCGCGGACCTAATACAGGGGTACCCAATGAGGTGGAGCTAATAACCATCAGACGTTGATGGTTCCAAACAGACAAGAATGCAACTGCACTTCTTGCCCATACAACCGAAGGATTGGCCACACCTCGCTTGGCCCCTAAGGGTTGGCTCCGCCTTGCCCAACTCCTGAGGACTGGACTCCACCTGGCCCTATGTCTAGGGGTAGACTCTGCCTCGCCTGATGGCTAAGGACTAGCTCCACCTCGCCTGACGACTGAGGGCTGGCTCTGCCTCGCCCGACGTCTGAGGGCTAGCTCTACCTTGCCCGACGACCGATGGTCGGACTCTGCCTCACCCGGCCCCTGAGGGTTGGCTCTGCCTCGCCCGACCCCTAAGGGCTGGACTCTGCCTCGCCTAACGCCCGAGGGTAGGCTCCACCTCGCCCGATGTCCTAAGGCTGGCTCTGCCTCGCCCGATGACTGCACCCTGTCCCTTCATAATTACGAGCATAGGGTAAGACAGGACACTTAAGTCAACCACAGTACCGAGGACCATGCCCTGCACGCCTATAGGAAAGTACCATCAGAATACGATAGGACAAGAGCTTTAAGCCCTTCTAGGCATGACAGAGCCTGAATAGTATTGCAGGCGCTGACTTTTATCTTATAGTGTTGTGGGCACCACCATCAGCCCTCAGACGTGGATCCTAACATAGGCATACGACAACCACTACAATCCAGGAGGGAACTCACATCATCTATAGTATGGACGTATGATCACTTCCCCGTCTGCTCCCCATAGTGTCATGGCTTGGTACCCTGGCACGTCGCATCATCCGCCGGAGTAGGATGGGACGTGATCGCTAGCAGACCAAAGCCAGAGCATGGCCCTATCAGGATCAACAAACATGCTATCCCTGGCACAATCTACCATGTTAGCAGGGCAGGCTCAAGGGAAAAGGATGACCCGGCACCTTCGAAGGACCTTCTCTACCTCTAGTTTTTCCTCTTTCTCCCATCTGCAATCCCTGCTCCCCCTTGGTCTACAAAAGGGAGGGCAGGGCACCCCACTAAAGGGACGGATCAATCCTACACATTACACATAGCTGAGCAGCAACTGAGCTCTCGGCATCCTTTCGACCTTTCCATCAGAGACTTGGGACCTGTCCCTCTCTCGACCGTTTGTACCCCCTACTACAAACCTTTTTTGGTGCTAATAACATGAGCAGCAGCAAACTGGACGTAGGGACATTTTGCCCGAACCAGTATAAACCTTGTGTCCTTTAGCACACCATCCGGGCCTAATGCACAACAAATATAAATTTACTAGTTGGTGTTTATTCGAAACACCGACACGACCTCTCCCTCGTCACGATCCCTGGGAGGAATGGGGAGAGGTCGAGCCTAGCCAAGCGTGCATGTTTTGACAAGAACAAGCATGTTGCACTGGCCTAGCAAGGACCGAGGGGACAGCAGTCACCTCAGTCCGGTCAGACACCATCCCTGTGCCACACCGCACAGACAAAACAATACCTCCATAAAGCGATGACAACAGGTACGATGACTACCGGCCAGATACGGTCTGATAGGACGCAGGTACGATCTCACCCACTATGGGATGGGATCCATGATGGGGGTCTTGACTTAAAGGCCATTCAGATCGATAAGAGCAATGACCCCAATGATCGGGATCGTGGCCCTCAGCTCCACGAAACAGCCAGACGATCAACAACCTGGGGCGGCTACTAACTCCTGTACGACACCCTAGAAAACTAGGAGACGATGACGAAGACTATGGAGGAGACCACGTCGCATAGGACGGCTGGCGAACCACCATCGTGCCTACAATGCCGGCACAACAGGCACTATAGCACCACGCCACGTCATACCACGACGTGGCTACAAGACCATGATGACAGCCATGCCCGGATGAGCTCCACAAGATGGCATAGCTTGCAAGCCAAGTTAGCTAGGCCCTCCCTCAGGCTCGCGACCCCCTCGGTCGGGAGAACCTATTGCTTTGTATGTACCCTAGCCCCGATCTCTATATAAGGGCAGCCAGGACAACCATCTTGGCATGATTCACATCCTCTACCATTTCACTCATTTTCCATCGTAGCAGGGCTCCTGAGCTTCTCTCCAGGTAGTCCATCTCCTAGCTCTAGCTCTCCTTCCTCTTCCACCATTCTTGCACCCCCCCATTGTAAGAACTTCAGAGCATTGAAGCAAGGAACACGCACTCGATCTTCTCTGAGACTGGATGTAGGGCTCTGGCCTAAACCAGTATAAATCCTCATGTCTTTTGGATGCTACCATCATCTTACTAGAGCAGCACGGCAATCGTATAAATTTACTAGTCTGGTTTACAAAACACCGACAATGATCCTGGCGCAAGTACGGATGCACTTAGGACTCTCAAATTGAGGGGCCGACACCTAGAAATTTGATGAAATCCACTTGGCCAAGCTAGTTGGGAGTTGATATGTTTGGTTGCATGTCTACGCCTGGAAAAGCTAATGAAAGACATAACAATGTTTTCTTGTGCAATGGAATGGTAATAAGTTGATTTTCAGAAGGCATAATATACTTAAGTATTTAAATAATATTATTAATACTGCTTCTCAAGTTCTCAAAGGCGCCTATGTACCCGGATAATAAAAGATAAAAATCATAAGAGAATGGTTTGTGTAGTTTAGAAATAATCATTATTTTTGTTACAAGAAAGCTACGTATTGTATAGACTCCATCATGAGAAAAAGCGTTGCACACGCGATTAGACCAGGCAACTTTCGTCCTCTAGCCAGGTGTGGCCTGTGCCAGTCTTGTTGCTAGGGTCTCAACCAAATGAAGTACAGGCATATCATAGGCAGCTTCCAAGCCAGGCAACTCCACTTCAGGGCTTCGTCCAAGTACCCCTTAAATGTTTTGTTACATATTGTATATCTGTCTAAGTTTGTAGATTGAATGATTCAAAATATTTTTGTAAATTATGAAACACTCTGATGCAATTTGTGAATTGGCCGAGAGTGATGCTACACACACACAATAATTGGTTTAAACTATAGAAAAATAAGGAATCATTTGAAGTATAGAAAAATAGTACAAAAACTACAAACATATTACAATCATTTTACCAACTAGAGTGTTGTTACAATCGAAATCTATAAACACATTACAATATAACCACCTCACAAACGTTCTTCTAGCACCCGAGTGTAGTCTTAGAGGTGCAAGAGAATGCCAGAGGAGATGGAGAGAGCCAACCGAAGTGCATAAGGGTTTGGACCCCATGATGAGTAAGTGGCCTCCGCTGTCTCAACGCAGACCAACCAGTTGGAGGGGTGATGAGCAACTTCGAGCCACTAGCTTAACGTAGTCCGACAACCAACCGGTGCCCCGACAAGCATGTTTATAAAACCAACTGGTGCACTGAGGTTGGGCTCTCCATCTTCACAAAACATTCTTCTAGTACCTCTCGTGTGCATCATCGTGACTATACATAATGAAATACACATGTGTAGGACTCTCTCCCACAAAAGAGCCCATATATGTCGATATTATAAGTGGCAAAAATATTATGATGGTGAGGTATCTTGCATACTAAATTGGCCAGCAGGTTGGACCTCATCTTTGGCCATGGAGGCCTCAGAACACCGCTTTTATAACCAGAAGCAATGGTGGTAGGTGTGATCAATGGTCGAGAATCAATGTTGTGATAGTTAGGTGGATCCAATGGCCAAAAAGAACTAATACTGACAGGCCAGAATGAATACCAATAGTGACATGCAAAATGTCACTGCCAGGTTGTATCTTGACTCGGCAGAGATATATCACTATCGGGTTGTAGCATAAGTTGGCAATGATATGATATCTATCACTGCCGGCTCATAGCTTGAACTCACTGCTGGTGGTGGTATCAGCCGGCAATGATAGGCGCCATCACTGCCGGCTGATTAGCTTACCGTCTATTTTCTAGATTCTCGCCTTACCACCTGGCAGTGATTCCGGCTCAAGCACACTTGACAATGATACTCCGGCAGTGATAGCATGTTTTGGCATAGGGTATTCTTGTTCTATATCAATAGAACAGACATTGTCAACGTCGGTTCATTCAAAACAAAAAAGAATACCCTGAAACACAAGAAGACTAGGAAGTCCTTAGGAGCACACATGGATGGTAATGTTCTCCCCATCCACACCAAAGAATTCAGAGAGGTAGGTACGAGACAACGTGGCACACCATGACACATGCATGGATGGACGCCTCCACAAGAGCGACAAGGGCCGAGGACAAAGTGGCCTCTGCTGCCTCTACCTCCACATGTTGGATGACACAGATTTCACCCCAGGAAGGTGCTCCTCCGGCCCTAGTGGAGGTGACTATGGCGTATGCATAGGTGTCGGGGAGCGAGCCAACAATGACGCACACATTGTAAGGCAGAGCGACCAATGGAGAGGGAGGGGCCCAAGACGATGTCATTGGAGCCTAACGAGAGCGGGTGGTGGCATGGAGGTGCGGGAGGAGTATGCGTAGCAATCCTGCAACGCGGGCGCCCCCACGCCAAGCCACGACTAGCACCCGCACTAGGCCAAGAATAGAGCACATGGTAACCCTCATCATTGCCAAGAAAGGACCCCCACAGTCACTGGGGGCAACCACGACTGAGGCTAACATGGGCGGCTCGACCGGAGCAGCTCGACGTCGAGAGTCGGCAATGAAGGAGCCACGACGACGACACTGGGGGCAACCACAACTAAGGTTCACAACATCTGGTATCAGATAGCTTTGGTTTTGATCCATATCCATGGCTTCTGCTGTCAACGATGCCCTCGGTGCCCTTGCTGATGGGATGCGCCGTCTCACAGAGGACATGGATCGCTTTGTCGTGATGTTCAACCGCTACATGGAGAAGTTAGAGTGTGAACGCCTTGCTGCGGTGCTGCTTCAAGCGGTAGCATGAGGGCTCCTGGCACACCGACAGGTGTGGTCTCTCTGTGAGGAGGCTATAGTCCGCCTACAAGCGGTGGCGCGAGGATTCATGGTGAGGCTCACCACAAGGAAGATGCGGGCAGTGATCAGAACTGCACTTTCAATAGGGTGTCCCTCCTCTGTTCATACGCCACCACCTGCCACCATCACACCTCCCACCGTTGTTCCATCCTCGCCACCACTCTTTGCTACCTCCATCTCGTCACCCTTGCTGCTCCCAATCTCATCACCAAGGGCAAAATCCACCACGGCTGATTTGGCCAAGCTCATCCACTTCCTCACCACCTCCTCCAGTGTCTTGCAAGGGCGGGTCGCTACCCTACAACAAGAGCATCCAGTGGCGGCATCCTTCCCTGGTTCATGGGGATCAGGCCAGGGTGAACTCCAGGGCGACCCCCCCCCCGTTTCCAGAATCTAGTTGCTGGGCTCTTCCCATGGGATCCAGGAGGACGCCATCGGGTTCGACAATAGCTCTCCATGCTTCCAGCTCGAGGATGAGTTGGTCTTTAAGGGCGGGGGAGATGTCATGTGCATGGCTGCATGCAGGGGTGCTCCCAAGGCAGCGCATGGCCTGGCACAGCCCGAGGAGGCTGGTGGCTGAAAGGGCCAATGTCATTAAGGCTATTAATAGCAATTAAGGAGCAGCTGAAGGGGCCTCAAGTATGAAAGGGCCAGAGTCTGTGTGCCTAGCGGGGAGCTTAGCTCCTATATATTGTAACCAGCATCAATGGAATGGATTAAGCAATGAAGAAACAAGTTATCTCCTACCTCTCATCTCCTTTGTCTTCAATCTCACCTCTGCTGTGGTAGCCAGGCAAAAACACTGGCACCATTACCTGGCCTTGGGAAACCCCCAAATACTATAGTCTCCCTCCACGCTGACTTTGCCTAGCCTTCCTCTTGGAAATGGTTATCCACCCTATCCCTCATATGAACTAAGGTTCACAACATCTGGTATCAGATAGCTTTGGTTTTGATCCATATCCATGGCTTCTGTTGTCAACGATGCCCTTGGTGCCCTTGCTGATGGGATGCGCCGTCTCATAGAGGACATGGATTGCTTCGTCATGATGTTCAACAGCTATGTAGAGAAGTTAGAGCGTGAACGCCTTGCTGCGGTGCTACTTCAGGCGGTAGCATGAGGGCTCCTTGCACGCCAGTGGGTGCGGTCTCTCTGTGAGGAGGCTGTAGTTCACCTACAAGCGGTGGCGCGAGGATTCATGGTGAGGCTCACCACAAGGAAGATGCGGGCAGCGATCAGAACTACACTTTCAATAGGGTGTCCCTCCTCTGTTCATACACCACCACCTACCACCATCACACCTCCCACCGCTGTTCCATCCTCGCCACCACTCTTTGCTACCTCCATCTCATCACCCTTGCTGCTCCCAATCTCATCACCAAGGGCAAAATCAAACACGGCTGATTTGGCCAAGCTCATCCACTTCCTCACCACCTCCTCCAGTGTCTTGTAAGGGCGGGTCGCTGCCCTACAACAAGAGCATCCAGCGGCGGCATCCTTCCCTGGTTCATGGGGATCAGGCCAGGGTGAACTCCAGGGCGACCGGCCCCCCTATTTTTAGAAGCTAGTTGCTGGGCTCTTCCCATGGGATCCAGGAGGATGCCATCAGGTTCGACGATAGCTCTCCATGCTTCCAGCTCGAGGACAAGCTGGTCTTCAAGGGCGGGGGAGATGTCATGTGCATGGTTGCATGTAGGGGTGCTCCCAAGGCAGCGCATGGCCTGGCACAGCCTGAGGAGGCTGGTGGCTGAAAGGGCCAATGTCATTAAGGCTATTAATAGCAATTAAGGAGCAGCTGAAGGGGCCTCAAGTATGAAAGGGCCAGAGTATGTGCACCTAGCAGGGAGCTTAGCTCCTATATATTGTAACTAGCATCAATGGAATGGATTAAGCAATGAAGAAACAAGTTATCTCCTACCTCTCATCTACTTTGTCTTCAATCTCACCTCTACTGTGGTAGCCAAGCAAAAACCCTAGCACCATTACCTAGCCTTGGGAAACCCCCAAATACTCTAGTCTCCCTCCACGCCGACTTTACCCGGCCTTCCTCTTGGCAATGGTTATCCACCCTATCCCTCGTATGAACTAAGGTTCACAACATCTGGTATCAGATAGCTTTGGTTTCGATCCATGTCCATGGCTTCTGCTATCAATGATGCCATTGGTGCCCTTGCTAATGGGATGCGCCGTCTCACAGAGGACATGGATCGCTTCGTTGTGATGTTCAACCGCTATGTGGAGAAGTTAGAGCGTGAACGCCTTGCTATGGTGCTGCTTCAGGCGGTAGCATGAGGGCTCCTGGCACACCGGTGGGTGTGGTCTCTCCATGAGGAGGCTATAGTCCGCCTACAAGCGGTGGCGTGAGGATTCATGGTGAGGCTCACCACAAGGAAGATGCGGGCAGCGATCAGAACTACACTTTCAATAGGGTGTCCCTCCTCTATTCATACGCCACCACCTACCACCATCACACCTCCCACCGCTGTTCCATCCTCGCCACCACTCTTTGCTACCTCCATCTCATCACCCTTGCTGCTCCCAATCTCATCACCAAGGGCAAAATCCACCATGGCTGATTTGGCCAAGCTCATCCACTTCCTCACCACCTCCTCCAGTGTCTTGCAAGGGAGGGTCGCTGCCCTACAACAAGAGCATCCAGCGGCGGCATCCTTCCTTGGTTCACGGGGATCAGGCCAGGGTGAACTCTAGGGCGACCGGCCCCCCCGTTTCTAGAAGCTAGTTGCTGGGCTCTTCCCATGGGATCCAGGAGGACGCCATCAGGTTCAACGATAGCTCTCCATGCTTCTAGCTCGAGGATGAGCTGGTCTTCAAGGACGGGGGAGATGTCATGTGCATGGCTGCATGCAGGGGTGCTCCCAAGGCAGCGCATGGCCTGGCACAGCCCGAGGAGGCTGGTGGCTAAAAGGGCCAATGTCATTAAGGCTATTAATAGCAATTAAGGAGTAGTTGAAGTTGCCTCAAGTATGAAAGGGCTAGAGTTTGTGCGCCTAGCAGGGAGCTTAGCTCCTATATATTGTAACCAGCATCAATGGAATGGATTAAGCAATGAAGAAACAAGTTATCTCCTACCTCTCATCTACTTTGTCTTCAATCTCACCTCTGCTGCGGTAGCCAGGCAAAAACCCTGGCACCATTACCTGGCCTTGGGAAACCCCCAAATACTCTAGTCTCGCTCCACGCCGACTTTGCCCGACCTTCCTCTTGGCAATGGTTATCCACCCTATCCCTCGTATGAACTAAGGTTCACAACATCCTAGGATTCCATACAGCATCCAAGTAAAACTGGTTAATAAGGAAAACAATGACAGGTAGAAATGTTAAAATAAACTACTACTTCCTTGTGTGAACACACAACAGGGAGAAGGCACCGAACAGGCTCTCTACTGTGATATTGTAGTCATTGTAGGTGCAGTCACCGAATGGCTCACCTGCAGCACTGTAGCCACATGCAGAGGCCGGCGCAGAGTCAACCCTGTATATTATCTAGTTACTATTATAGTATGTGCGCTGTACTAGGACTAGATGGATAGAGTTGTATAAATAGACTACCATGGCAACTCAGTAAAGAGAGTTCAGATTTGCCATCTCCCATACAGGGCTTCGGCCAATGCTGGTGTCTTGTACTATGTGTGTATGCTCTGTTCTCCCCCTTCTTCAACCTTTGGCCATAGTGTGTGGGGACAGACAACACTTGTTCGTGGTCGGCTTAGCTAGGCAACACTAGCGGGTGCTCGGCAAGACTGGTGAGTGGTTCACTCACCTGAGCCGGTGATCCTGTGAGCTAACAAGTGGTATCGGAGCCATACAAGCATCGTCGCCAGACTAACCGCCGGCGATGACGGACGGTTCAAAGATGGGCGACAGCAGTGGCACTACTGTGGCTGCCCAGCAACGACCGAAGGTCTTTGTTCGCACGGTGCGGGAGGTCAGCGGCACCAGTTGGCCGACGTAGACTCACACCAACTATGGAGAGTGGTCGGTGACCATGAAGGTCAAGCTCAAAGCCCGATAGCTCTAGAATGCTGTTGACAAGGGCACCGACAATGAAGAAGATGACATGTCAGCGTTGGAGGCTATCCTCGCTGCTGTACCAGTGGAGTACAGGGAGCCGTTGGGGTGGAGAGCTCTGCTAAGGAGGCGTGGGAGGCTATTGCGGTGAAGCATGTCGGTTCCAACCGCGCAAAGAAGGCGACAACCCAGCTTCTGAAGCAGGAGTATGCCAACCTCAAGTTCATGGATGGTAAAATGGTGGAGGACTTATCCCTCTGCCTGCAGACGCTCATCAGCAAGCTGAAGAGCCATGGTGTCACCATCGACGAAGAGGAGGTGGTCTCCAAGTACCTCCACTCCATGCTAGCAAAGTACATCCAGGTCACTCTCTCCATAGAGACGATGCTGGACTTGTCCACCCTCACCATTGAGGATGTTACAGGCCATCTATGAGCAATGGACGGGCACCTGGAGCAGGCGACAGCAATGAAGGATAGCGGCAAACTGCTATTGACAGAAGAGGATTAGGCTGCTTAGAGAAACTCCAGGAAGACAGCCTCCTCCAACCGCGGTGGCAATGGCAAGCGTCGTGACAAGGCTTCTTTGGAGAAGAAGAAGCAGGTCGACCCCAATGCCTATCGACGCTGCGGGAAGATGGGCCATTGGGCTTGGGAGTGCCCAAATCGCAAGCAGGAGAAGAAGGCTGAGGTTCATCTGGTGCAAGCTGATGATGAGGATGAGGCCACTATCCTGATGGCAATGTTCTGTGCACTACACGACGTCGAGGCCGAGGAGAAGGAAGAGGTGACAACGGTGGAAGGACCTCGGAAGGCCCTGAAGACTATCAACCTCGACGAACCATGCGCCCAAGTCCACGTCGGACGTGTGGGCGCCGATTAGGAGCAGTGGTGGTATCTGGACTCTAGTGCTAGCAACCACATGACGGGCTCCAAGGCATCCTTCTTTGAGCTCGACGACGATGTTACCGGTACGGTGAAGTTTGATGACGACTCACGGGTGGCAATCCAAGGGTGTGGCACCATCATCTTCAGGTGCCAGAACGGGGAGCACCACGCGCTAATGGATGTATATTACATCTCGTAGCTGCGTTCCAGCATCATCAGCATTGGTCAGCTGGATGAGTGCGATAGCGAGGTACTAATCAAGGACGGAGTCCTTAGGATCAGGGACCAGGAGCAGTGACTTCTTGCCAAGGTGAAGAGGTCCCTAAACTGGTTGTACCTGCTCGACCTAAAGGTAGAGTAGCCTGTGTGCCTAGCAACAAGGCACTCTGAGGAACCGTGGATGTGGCATGCCCGATTCGGACATCTCAGCTTCGACGCGCTTGGTCGGCTAGAGAAGATGGTCCGAGGGCTACCCCACATCAAGCGTAGAGGCGAGTTGTGTGACAGCTGCCTGGCTGGGAAGCAGAGGAGGCTACCATTCCCAAAGGTGGCCAAGTATCGCGCGAAGGACGCTCTCGAGCTCATCCACGATGACCTCTACGGGCCGATCATGCCAGCTACAAATGGTGGTTGGCGGTACTTCCTCTTGCTCGTGGATGATTGCAGTCGCTACATGTGGCTGCAACTCTTGACAAGCAAGGACAAAGTGGCGATGATGATCAAGAAGTTCAAGATGCGCACGGAGGCCGAGAGCGGCAATAAGCTCTGCGTGCTGAGGACTGATCGCGGTGGCGAATTCACTTCAGTGGAGTCACTACACCACAACACTAATATAGCGTCACATGTGTGTCGTTATAAGTTCATTATCACCATTAAACTGTTGGTCGGTACAACTCTCCCACAAACTAAGAGTTGGTACATATACTTGTTCCAATAAACCATTGGTCGGTATAAGTTTTTACCTATAGCGTCAAATGGTGGGTCGGAATAGAATAGTAAAGGAGGCTGACCATCCGTCGCTATTGAACGTAGCTGTGCATCGTGCCGAAGAAACACATGAAAATTTAAGGCCGTTCATGGTAAAATTTTAGGGCCCACGAGCCCATCGTATCTAAACCCTAGTCTTTCGTTACCCCGCTCATCTCCCAAAATTTTCCCATCTACCCCGCCGGTCGCCCTTTTCCCCGTCCCCTTCCCCTTCCCCTTCCCCCTCTCAGAATCAAAGTGCGCCGCCCATCTCCTCCCCGCTCGTCCAACCAAGTGCGTCGCCCTCCAGTTCCTCCTTCCCCGTCCCCTTCCCTTAAGCAGCACAACCCCCACGCGAGGCTAGGCCGCAGAACGCCAACCGCGCCAGACCAGGCCGTCGGCCACGTAGGACGCCATGACGCGGACGTGGACGTGGAGGGGCCGCTGAGGGAGCAGGGTGGCACCTTTCGTGGTGGTGCGGGAAGAGGAGGACATACGGGGAGGGGGAAGGGGAAAGGAACATGCTGAATCTGAGGCTGTGTTTCAGGGGTAGGGGCAGGGACGGCCGGTGCGTCGCCATTCACCTCTACTTCGTCGCCTCTGGGCTAGGCGAGGCTGCGGCGGGGCGTGCGGTGTGCGGGTGCCGCCACCTCTCCAACGCCACGGCGGGCCGGGATGGACAAGAGGGCCCTCGCACCCTCGCACCACCAGGTACATTCGTCCCTTGGTCTTCCCTATGTGAATCCGTGCACGTCGCTTTGTATCGCGGGTACGGCTCCGAGCACCGAGCTCCTCGCGTCGGTGTGGGGCGCCCAACCCAGGGCCGAGGCCGCGGCAGCTGCTCTCACTGCCATCATTCCCCACAGGGCCGGAACCTCTCCCAGGAAGTAAGGCGGCAACACGTCGCGTGACGGCGGTGAGCTGTGTGAGCACTATTTCGCTGATGTGCCACAGCAGGCTGTGCAGGCGCACTTCAATAGGAGGCTGGTATCTCTCTGCCTCTCCCTTACTGTTTCTCTCTCTCTCTCCCCCCGATTTGCGGCGGGTGCGCCACCGTCTCAGCTGCCTTGGCATCACCACCTCGCTTTCTCCCTCATTGGCTATGATGGGTTCGTGACCGGGCTTAAGGCACACAGCACCGTGGTGTTCGAAAAGATGCACGTGCCAGGTCTTCCTCCTCGACCCCCATGGTGAGAGATGCCCTGCTCATTTTATCTCAATTTTTACTGTTTTCACGGTGATTAAACAAGTTTACAGAGGCCACACTTTTGTGTTGCTTTTTCTCACCGTCAAATTGTTGAAAAAAATTGGTTCATGCAATCATGCTTGTTGCAATTGGCTAGAGAATTGTAGCTCTTCACGAATCCACAACTTTGAAAGTTCTGAATTTCTGCTAAGTTTATGGTTACCTACAAGTCTTTAACCTGTGTTGAACTGAGTACAGACTGGTAGGGCTACAGAAGTTCAATACTAGATGACGTCAAGCTTTGTTTCTAACAAGAACTCCATATAACCTAAATCTACAATCCATAATGCCCAATTGATTATTGGAAAATACACACTATATGAGTCTAGGCTACTGAAACTTTACATGCACCAAACAAAGCCATAGACGCCATCACTTCTATTGTAGTGTAGAACAAAATATCCTTTCCAAATTTCATGTTTCTTGCTTACCGTGGGACAGCCAACTTGATTACAACACAGGTGATCAAAGAGGCTGCTGCCTGTTTTCTCAGAATCAGTTGGTCTTCTTACACTAATAGTACATGCTCTCCAGTTAGCTCACAAATGGTTCACAGGTTTGTAAACCATGGGCACCCGCGGAATGTGCTATAGCCTCCAGTCCCACGACCTCATCGCCGACAGCATCGAGACCGTCATGGGCGTGCAGCACTACGACGCCAACATCTCCTACCCGGGTGTGACAAGAACGTGAGTTCCTTCCCGCTGTCTCTGCTGTTGCAGATATGATGTATTGGGTGTTCTAAAATGTGTTCATGCATCAGTTAGTTCAGTAGGACTGGGAGTGGAGTCAAAGGTTGCTACTCTCATAATTTGCACATTAACCCAGTTAGTCCTTGGAGGCCTTGATCGATAGTTTAGTTGAGTGTGTAGGATTTCCTTATTATGTAAATCGTCAATCTTGTGTTTGTTCATCTCTTTAAGTTATGGATTTCCATCTTGACAACCCCCAAATAAATAACAGTTTAGGGGTGGCTGCTAAATCCAGTACCTGTATTTGAAATTTTGTCCATGTATGTGTTGTAGATAACCATATCCTCTAATTTTGTTTAACATAATTAACCCGCTTCCATCGACTACTGCAGCACCAGAGTTTTTTATGCATGAGTGATTGACAAGTTTGCTCAAAGATAAAATAGCTTCTAGATCATACTCACATAAAAAAAACCTCCAGCTAAATCAAACATAGCCTTCCATGCATGTTTCCCTGTCAATACCTGGAGCCTAGCCACTTCAAGTTATAGCATGTTATGTTACTTGTGATATCATTAACTACTAATTATTCTGCGTATATGAGCATTATTCCTAGCTCTGCACCTGGCACATATCAAAGTTTGAAGGATATTTTCCTGCACTGCTTGAAGGATATTTTTATTCATTTTTCAGGTGTGGAGAAGGGGAAAGAAACATGGACAATCTGTTTATTGCAAGCCGAGGCAAAGTTCAGTATTGTGGTTCTATTAGTGTTTGATCTGCTGCTACCTATGTGTTTGATCTGCTGCTGCCAGCGTGTTTGGTACTGCTGCGTGCTGCTGCTCTTTACGTGTGTTCATATGATTCTTCCTCTAGTACAAGGTAGGATCTTTGGTACACATACTGCTGCTTGTGTGTTCATATGATTGTTCCTCCTGTACAGCTGCACTGTTTGAAAAAACGAGGGTATACATCCTGTGAAACTGCTAGTTATGGTGTTCTCGTAAACGTGTATGTTTTTGGCACTGCATATTTAGTATTTACACGCTGATGGTTATTTTATTAGTCATATCAGCATGTATATTTAGTTCATCATCTTATATGTTAACCTCCAGTGCCAGCCCATATAGTAAATCTATATATTGCTTTGAGTTAGGTAGTATCAGTTTACTTATTTATTTCATTTACAATGGTTTGTGACATTGAACTTTCCTTTTTTATAAAATTTGGATATTAATTTTAGAGAACCTCTTGGAGTTTATCTTATTGGCTGTCTTTCTCCAATTTTGGTAAAAATTGTCGCTAATTGGATATTCATATTGCATTTCAGCCATCCTGCAAGGCCTAGGCAGCGTACCTGATGGTGTCGACAAGTTAAAAGGGCTCATCGAAGTTGTGTTTTGTTTTGAACCTATTAGAGATAAGACTGTGAGCTCACTGTTAGTGAAATTTGAGCAGTGAGCTCACGGTGTTAGTGAGCTAAGCTTTTGGTTACAAGTGGTGGATGTATGAATTTTGGTCACATGAGGTAGATATAGGGATGTTGATGGCTTGCTCATGCACAAACTTCATGTTTGCGAGCTTCTAATCAATTTTGTACTTATGATCTTGAATCTGACTGGCCTTATATTGGGCTACTCATATATGAATGAATCAGTTATGGTTAATATATCTTGTAGTGAATGTGTGTGCATTGATAATAGATTATTTTTAGGTTATTATGTACTGCTGATTAGCAACATATATACTATCTCTATGTGAATGATTTGCATTGGACTGTTAGTTGCTAAAAGTATTTATAGCTTTAAACTATGTGTCGGTATATGTAGCCTCTAAGGCGTCAGACCGTTGGTCGCTAAAAACTTGTTGGTCGGCGTAGGCTATACTAATGCCACTTTTAGCAGCTGCAAGTAAGTGTCGGCATAGATCTATACCGATCGACGGAGCGTCGTTATATCGACCTATACCGACCCACGGTATGTTGCTATTCTGGGGCTATGGTGTAGTGAGTTCACGGCATACTACGCGGATCAAGGTGTGGTGCGACACCACACCGCGCCGTACTCGCCAAAATAGAATGGCGTGGTGGAGCGACTGAACCAGAAGGTGGTCGGCATGGCCCGATCCATGATGAAGGCCAAAGGGATGCTAATAAGGTTCTAGGGGGAGGTGGTGACCACTGTGGTGTTCATCCTCAACCACGCTCCGACCAAGGCCCTGATGGGCAAGATGCCATTCGAAGCTTGGTATGGGCGCAAGTCGAGCGTGTCCTTCCTCCGAACATTCAGCTGCATCGGCCACATCAGGAAGACAAAGCCGAACCTCACCAAGCTAGAGGATAGGAGCACCCAATGGTGTTCCTAGGCTACGTGGAGGGTACCAAGGCGTACCGGCTCTATGGCCCACATGGAGACAAGGTGCTTGTCTCGCGCGATGTCGTGTTCGACGAGAAGGCGGCTTGGGACTGGACTAGTTCGAGCACGAGGGAAGCTGGCGGCTTCACCAGCACCGTTGTCGAGCACCTGGTCATCCACGGTGGTGGAGACGCTGGGGAAGAGGTGCCGAGCACTCCAGCGACAGAGCCGAGCACTCCTGGGGCAGTGCCGAGCACTTCGGGAGGGATGCCGAGCACTTCGGGTGGAGTGCCGAGCACTCCTGGAGGGATGCCGAGCACGCCAGGAGTGGCTCCAGGAGGTTCTGCAGTGGTGGCGACCACTCCAGGATGGGTGCTGAGCACTTCCGTGGCGGAGCCAAGACGTCTTACAGTGGTGACAAACACTCCAAGACTGAGGCTGAGCACTCCTACGGTGGGGCCGAGCACTGTAGGAGTTATGATGAGCTATCCAGAAGTAGTGCCGAGCACTACAACTAGGGTGCCGAGCACTTCGGCAGAACAGAGAACTCCGTCAACACTGATTGAGTTCGCCTCACCCCCTAGTGACATCACTAAGTTCATGGATGCCTTCCATGAAGGTGAGGAGGTGCGCCTCCGCAAGCTGGACAACATTGTCGGCGGCATAGGACCCTTAGGACTGGCTGATCGGCTGCTCAATGATGTGGAGCTGCTGCTCATCAGTGCAGAGGAACCACCCATGTTCGCGCTGGCCGAGCGGGACAGAAACTGGCAACGGGTGATGCTGGAGGAGATGAAGGCGATCGAGGAAAACGAGACATGGCAGCTCGTCGATCCACCTCCGAGATGTCGTCCGATCAGCTTAAAGTGGGTGTACAAGGTCAACCGAGACGAGCTCGGTGCTATTATCAAGCATAAGGCGCGTCTCATCGCCCAAGGCTTTGTTTAGCGTGAGGGCATAGACTTCAAGGAGGTCTTTACGCCAGTAGCGTGCATGGAGTCGGTCTGTTTGCTACTAGCCTTGGTAGCAGCAAAGGACTGGTGCGTCCATCACTTGGACGTTAAATCAGCCTTCCTCAACGGTGAGCTGGCGGAGACGGTCTTCATCAGGCAACCTCTAGGTTTCGCCGTCAAAGGGGAGAAGCACAGGGTGCTCCGACTACGTAAGGCGCTCTATGGGCTACGGCAGGCCCCACGAGCATGGAACGCCAAGCTTGACGCCACGCTGGGCGAGCTTGGGTTTCAACGGTGCGCAACCGAGCACGCGCTCTACACACGGCGATGGGGGAAGGAGGAGCTCGTCGTCGGCGTGTATGTGGATGACTTAATCGTCACTGGCGCACGCACGGAGGACATACAGGGCTTCAAGCGTGAGATGGTGGCTCGTTTTCGAATGAGCGATCTCGGCGCACTCTCCTACTACCTCGGCATCAAGGTGAGACAGGAGAAGGAGGAAATCACGCTCGGTCAGAGCGTGTATGCCTCCAAGCTATTGGAGCGGAGCGGCATGGCTGAGTGCAAGCCATGCGTGACTCCGATGGAGGAGCGGCCGAAGCTGACGAAGGCTAGCACTGCGACGAAGGTGGATGCAACACTCTACCGGAGCATCGTCGGTGGTCTGCGTCACCTAGTCCACACGAGGCCGGACATTGCGTTCGCCATGGGCTACGTCAGTCGCTTCATGGAGGATCCCAGAGAGGATCACTGGGCTGCAGTGAAGCGGCTATTGCGCTACGTCAAAGGGACGGTGGATCAAGGAATCATCTTTCCCAAGACCGGTGGGAGTAGGCTGCAGCTCACTGTGTTCAGCGATGCAGACATGGCGGGGGACATCGACGGACGACGGAGCACCTCTGGCGTGCTCGTCTTCCTCAGATCGGCCCCAATTTCATGGCTGTGCTGAAACAGAAGGTGGTGGCGCTATATGCATGCGAGGCAGAGTACGTAGCGGCGGCAACAGCAGCGTGCCAAGTTGTGTGGCTGCGCCGGCTGCTAGGTGAGTTGACCGGTGTGGAAGCTCACCCACCAGCACTGATGGTGGACAACCAGCTCGCCATCGCCCTCGCGAAGAATCCGGTTCTGCACGACCGGAGCAAACATATCGACGTGAAGTTCCACTTCCTCAGGGACTGTGTCGATAGAGGGCAGATCGTCATCGAGTTCGTCGAAACTGGTCGGCAACTCGCGGATGTCCTCACCAAGCCACTCGGACGTGTTCGACTCACGGAGCTGAAGGAGATGATCGGCATGGAAGGGGTACAAGGGATAGCAGTAGGTTTAGGGGAAGAATTGTTAGAATACACTACTGCTTCCTTGTGTGAACACACAGCAAGGGAAACGCGGTGTCGAAAAGGCTCTCTGCTGTGATATTGTAGCCGCTACAGGTGCAGGCGCAGAACGGCTCACCTACAGCACTGTAGCCACATGCAGAGGCCGGCGCAGAGTCAGCCTTGTATGTTATCTAGTTACTGTTACAGCATGTGCGCTGTATTAGGACTAGATGGATAGAGTTGTATAAATAGACTACCACGGTAACTCAGTAAAGAGAGTTCAGATTTGTCATCTCTCATACAGGGCTTCGGCCAACGCTGGTGTCTTGTACTGTGTGTGTATGCTCTGTTCTCCCTCTTCTTCAACCTCTGGCCATAGTGTGTGGGGACGGACAACGCTTATTCATGGTCGGCTTAGCTAGTGGGTGCTCGGCAAGACTGGTCAGTAGTTCACTCACCTGAGCCGGTGATCCTGTGAGCTAACAAGAAAGGCATGAACTCCACACTCTTTGTCCTGTTAACTTGTTTCTGCAATTATGGGAGGTCAAAAGAAAAGCAGGATGAGCTAAGAAAATACTTCCATCAGTGCACCATTAGAAGACTTTTTCTTTCAGAGTTTTAGCCTTCATATCTAAACTCATTTCATTTCTGTAGTATTTTGGTTTGTTAGTAGTAGCCGTTATATTACATTAGAAAGTAACCTAGTTTTCTAATAATTTGAACATAGTTTTAAATACAGTGGTTGGTCTATGTTAGGTCACTGTTGTAAGTTTTTGTCATGCATGATTCCAGTTAAATGTTAAATATCTGTAATCCATAATCCTGTGATAACTGATAGTACTCACCACGGCTACAAGCGGACCGCAGTACATCGACATGGAAGTCACTAAACCAATGCTACCAACAAATAGCTTGCGCTGATGGTGTGTGTGGAATATGAAGCTTGACAAAGATACAATCACGCAGAGCATTGCCACAACCAGAGATACCATTAGCACGACAAACTTCTGCAAGGTAATGTTAGTATCACCGATGATGAGCATGTGAACATATATATAAATTCTAAACTTTTAAACTTGAGTGATCACATTCACATGTACGAAGAATTGATACTATTCATATGACTATCTAGGTTAAACTGATGCATTAGCATCATGCATTCCATCGAAACATCCAGAATAAGGGGGTGTTTGGATGAGAGAGCTAATAATTAACCCATATTTTTGGATACCAATTAGAAAGCCTAAACGTGGGCTAATTTTAGGCTAATAAGAATCAGTGAGGGCTAATTGGTGGTTAGAGTCCATTAGCCCTTCCATAATTAGCTCATGTTTAATCTATTTTCACAAGGTGGGCTAATTTTTAGCCATGGGATCCAAATAGGCCCTAAGTATATGTACCTTTTTGTCTCTTGGTGCAAACCATATGTATACGATGACGAATGAAGTTTCAAAGAGTACTCCAACAGCGCAGGTACCAAAGAGTGATAGGTTCTCCCACCCATCACTCACAATTGGAAAGCCGTACCAGCCCCAAGTGAAGGCACTGAAAAGAGCTAGGATATATGGGACGCATGAGAATTCTCCAACACTGGCCTCTTTTACCACTCTCTTAAACGTCAGCCTGGAAAAAATTTACAGAAATTAGTTAGCCACACATACGCTCCATGCTGTGTTTGGGATCATATTAGCTCAGGATATGCATGTAGTCATTTACACTGGAACCGCATAGAGGAGCACACAGACTACAGATCCTGCAAGAAAGAGACGATAAGCGAGGTGGTATAGGCGAAGTTGTTGAACAATAAATCAGCAGGGTCATAGTTTGAAGACAGAAAATACCTATAATTCCAACTATGAAGCGAATGCTAGTAACCATTGTTGCTCTGATGGCTTTACGAGTCTCTCTTGACGCAAGAGGATAGGACCTAAATTGTGGCTGGTTCTTCATTTGCTACGATAATGGTCGCCTATTTATAGCACACAGCAACAAATGTTAAGCTGGAGAGACAACGGTATGCTCAAGCCACTATGTATGCTAGAAAGAATATTAGTACATGCGGAGTGCCTTTCCCATTACTAGCTACGAAAAGCTGTGTTTTGTGCAAAAGTAGAGTAATGCAGACAAGGTTTTTCATCTGTTGTCTGGTATCTATCTAATCTAATATAATATATAAGTTCCGTGTATGAGCCTTCGAGAATAATCATGAAAGAACGAGATCCTCTGCAATATCCTTACAGACAGATAATTGACACTTGGATAGCATACGTACCTGTGCGGGGTAGGTTGCATACAGGGATATAAATAATACAGATAGTTTCTGACGTCTGATCGATCGAATAGAGTCATATTAATTTAGATATATTTTTGGATATCCAAACATTTTCATAAATATCAAATCAAGATTCTGATAGTTTTTAATTTTCACATCATCAGATAATAATATTATAATATAATTAAGAAGGCTAGTGTTCGTCGGATATTGGATATCTAGTCGGATAATCACTACTATAGAATGTTAGTTCATAACCCTCTTTTACTATCGGTTTTCGTCAGCATTTGTGAAAGTGGGCAATGGTAACCAAGGTTATCACCAGTGGCTTGGCGTATGATCTGTCGCTAATGTTGTCTCTATCACTGTAGTTTGGTATATGATCCGGCGGTGATGAAGTGGACATCACTGTCGATTTGGTGTACGGTCTAGCGGTGATGAAGAAATCATCACCATTGGTGTGTTGTTTGAGCCGGCAGTGATGAAGTGATCATTACCGCCAATGCGGCATGCAATCTGGAGGTAATGAAGAAGAGCTCATCATTGCCGGTGTGTCATTTGATCCGGCGGCAATGTTGTCTCTATCACCGCCGGTTTAGCATATGATCTGGCAGTGATGAAGTAGACATCACCGTCGGTTTGCGTACGATCCGGCGGTGACGAAGAAATCATCAACATTGGTGTGTTGTTTGATCCGGTGATGATGAAGTGATCATTACCGCCGATGCGGTGTGAGACCTGGCAGTGATGAAGAAGAGCTCATCTTCGCCGGTGTGTCATTTGATCCGGTGGCAATGTTGTCTCTATCACCGCCGGTTTAGCATATGATGTGGCAGTGATGAAGCAGACATCACCGTCGGTTTGCGTACGATCCGGCGGTGACGAAGAAATCATCAACATTGGTGATGAAGAGCTCATCGTTTTATAGCCGGTGTGGCGTTTGATCCGGCGGTGATGTCTTCATCCATCGCCAGTTTTACCATATCAACAAAACGTTTTGTCTAGAGCAGGAGGTCATAATGGATTTTCAAAATACTAATTTAATTGTAGTATAATAAATAGTAGCATTAGTATTATGATCACATCATGCCCACAACCTACACAATGCATTTAAATATACATTCGGTTCTAGTCAAGAGTCCATACATCAAATCCGACCACATTGTTCTCTCAAGAACATGAGATATATAAGTTTGAGAATACAAGTTCAAGCTAACACACGCCTCCATGAGGACCTTAGTGAAAAAAGACGCAAGAATGGGGAAGAAATAAAGGGTGGAAGGAACGTGCAAAGAAGTGGAGGGAGTAATGAAGAAGAGGATTGAAAAGTGTTTTTTGTTCTCGCTGCTTTTCACCACCGGATCATTGTAGCAGGTGGAGCGCAGTGGCCGAACAAACCAGCGGTGAAAATAGCTATCACTGCGGTGGTAACAGTGGTGATTTTCATCGTTGCATCGTTCACCAAGCTGGCAGTCCCATTAGCTCAAAGGCCAGTTGGCCACTGCGCGTGTCCACGGCTTTCAAATAAATGGTGAAACTGGTTTCCTCCGTTGGTTTGTAAGTGTGGTGTAGTGAGCGAAAAGCCAGGGGTGAAAATTGTTTTTGCCTCCTGCCGGCCTCGGTGAAACATTATCACCGCGGCTCTGTAGACTCAAAATAAAAGATAAATTTCAGCCCAGAAACGGTAAGTGAATAATAATTGGCCATATTTTATAAAATTCATATAGAACTATGAATTATGAACAAAGTTTAAATTCAACTACTATTTTTAAAAACTTAAAAGTAAACTAAATAAATACAAATGGTTAGTGAATGCAAATATTCTTTAATTTAGAAAAAATAAGTTTGAGAATAGTTTGAGCAATTTGATCATAAATAAATTTATGCTTTAAATATGAGGTAATTTGTGCTTTTTGTATTTTATACATGTAGATATTGTGTTGTCTTTATTCAGTTTCCAAGAAATATTCTTGAGCAACGTTATCTAGATGTAACTTGTCCCGTATTCGAAGCACATTAATTCTTATTTATAACAAAAACAAATCTGCATTTGTATCCGTATATAGCTCTGATGAATCTTAAAAAATATGAAAATAAATATGATATGAGCAATATCTACCCGTACATGTGAATTGCGATCTTCATCGCCTCCCTAGGTGCATATGTACCGTCAACTGTTAGGTCCATTTTGTGCGGCTCAGATCATAGAAACTACAGTACATCAAACAGTAAATCCTATCACATTTTTTGTCAACGTCGTTCTTCCTGTTGCGTGAATAATTAATTTGCTACTGCATGGCATTATACATAGCGCGGCAACACAGTAGCATGAGCTACTCTGCGTGTGCAAAAGGTTTCATGTTTGACCGTGCATGGCCCGTTGTTGTGGTACTCCCTCTGACCCTACGTATCTATAGTTTTGCTTTCCTGAGAAACAACTTAGACTAAATATATCTGTCGTTTTGGTTTCCCGATAAACAACTTAGACTAAATATATATTAAAATATATTAATATTTATGATACATAATTAGTATCATTGGAAAAGATCTTTATATCTAGTTTTTTAATAAATTTATTTGGAAATATAAATGTTGCACATATTTTTTATAAATCGAGTTAAACTTACGGCACTCATGCCAACGATGACAATTATTTAGGACCAGAGGAAGTATGTCAGAGTTCATAATCTATCCCTAATAATCAAAAGGAAATTCAAAAGGCAAAATTTCCGGCATTTTTTTCATCCAGCCCATTCAATTCAGCCCAACCGTCCCGGTCCACTCACCCCGATCCCATTTGCTCGCATGCAGCGCACTCACCCGATTTTCCTCACGTCGCGGATTAAAAAAAAGGTTCATCACGTCTCCTCATGCCGCCGCCGCATCGCTTCACTCCCGCGCCGCCGATGCTTCCATTCAGCGCCGCCGCCGCTCCCCTCGGCTAACCAGGACGGCTCCGCCAGCAAATCGGGACGCCCAGCGCGGCCACAGCAGGCCACCCGCCCGCTCGTCCCGAACGTCGCATGCTGCCAACCCGCCTGGCCGTCCCGGCCGTTGCAGGCTTCGCGGACGGAGCACGTGGCCACGTAGGCCGGCCGGCGTGGCCACACGCGCGTTCACATCCGGACCTTCCACCCTCTTATCCCGGCCGCCCAGCTTCCACGTTCTTCGAGTTGCAGGCGCCGCCGTGTTGGCCGAGGGAGTCCGAATCGGATCGGAATTGGATTCTAATCAAATCGAAAAATCAAATCCATGGTATGTTACGAACTCCACATACGACCCGAATTCGATCTGGTTTTTTCGTACTTTTATATTGCTAGTGCCTTTGGGATAACCTCGACAAGCACAACAGGTAGCTTATCTCGCCGAGCACCTGATCTTGCCGTACACACGTCCAAATATTCTGGTCTCGCCATACACATGTTCAACAAGGTTAGCTTCCTCACTGATTGTTCTTATGTACCGAAAAAGATCAGATTTTTTATGGTATGGTTATTGCTGGCCAATACGTGATTCATTGTAATATGTGAAATTTGTTTTTTTTTTCTGGTTTGGTTATTGCTGCAAACATATTTGACTTAAATATTTTGTTTATTGCTGTTTTTACATAGAATGGATCATATTGTTGAATCAAGTGCTGTTGAGGATTTTGATAATCGACCCTCGAAGAAAATTAAATGTTCTGAACCAGATTTTTTGGATTCAGATAGAAAGTTAAATGGTAACAAGTGCTGAACAACGAGTATTCCACATTTGGTAACTGCACCGTTGCTGGATGCTGTTAGATAATCTACTGTTTCCTTATATGAACACACAGTAAGGGAAGGCGGCGCCGAAAAAGCTTCCTGTTGTGGTACTGTAGCCGCTGCAGGGGCAGACGCCGAACGGCTCACCTGCCTCAATGTAGCCACAGCAGGGACAGACGCAGAAGTCAGTCCTGCTGTGTTAGTCACTGTAGCAGTAGAGCAGCTATACCAGTACTAGATGGATATAGTTGTATATATAGTTTGCCACTACAACTCAACAAAGAGAGTTCAGATTTGCCATCTCCTATACAAGGCTCCGGCCAACGCTGGTGCTTGTACTGTGTGTGTGCTCTGTTCTCACTTTTTTCTTCTACCTCTCACCATAGTGTGTGGTTGGATAACATCTGTCGTGCTCGGCCATGGTCGACAAGACTGGTGAGTGGTCGACTCACCTGAGCCGATGATCCAGTGGGCTAACAAGTGGTATCAAAGCCGAGTAAGCGCCGTCGCTGGACTAACCGCTGGCGATGACGAATGGTTTGGAGATGGACGACAGCAGTGACACTGCTATGGCTATCCAACCACGATAGGAGGTCGTTGTTTGCACGGTGCGGGAGGTCAGCGGCACCAGTTGGCAGACGCTAACTCGCACCAACTATGGAGAGTGGTCGGTGACCATGAAGGTCAAGCTCAGAGCCCGAGGGCTCTGGAGTGTTGTTGACAAGAGCACCGACAATGAGGAGGATGACATGTCAGCATTGGAGGCTATCCTCGCTGCTGTACCGGTGGAGTATAGGGAGCCGTTGGGGGCAAAGAGCTCTGCTAAGGAGGCGTGGAAGGCTATTGCGGCGATGCGCGTTGGTTCCGACCGTGCAAAGAAGGCGACGGCCCAGCTTCTGAAGCATGAGTACGCCAACCACAAGTTTAAGGATGGTGAAACGGTCGAGGACTTCTTCCTCCGCCTATAGACGCTCATCAGCAAGCTAAAGAGCCACGGCGTCACCATCGACGAAGAGGAGGTGGTCTCCAAGTACCTTCACTCCGTGCCGGCAAAGTACATCCAGATCACTCTCTCCATAGAGACGATGCTGGACTTGTCCACCCTCACCATTGAGGATGTGACAGGCCATCTGCGGGTGGTGGACGAGCGCCTAGGGCAGGCGATAGCAACGAAGGACAGCGGCAAACTGCTGCTAATAGAGGAGGAGTGGGCTGCTCGGAGGAACTCCGGGGTAGCCTCCTCCAGCCACGGTGGCGATGGCAAACGCCGCGGCAAGGCTTCTTCGATGAAGAAGAAGCAGATCGACCCCAATGTCTGTCGGCGCTGCTGGAAGACGGGCTATTGGGCACGGGAGTGCCCAAACCGCAAGCAGGAGAAGAAGGTTGAGGCTCATCTAGCGCAAGCCGATGATGATGATGATACCACTATCCTGATGGAGATGTTATGTGCACTGCACGACGTCGAGACCGAGGAGAAGGAAGAGGTGACGACGGTGGAAGGACCTAGGAAGGCCCTAAAGGCTGTCAACCTCGATGAACCACGCGCCTAAGTCCACCTCGGATGTGTGGGCGTCGACTAGGAGCAGCGGTGGTACCTGGACTCTGGTGCCAGCAACCACATGACAGGCTCCAAGGCATCCTTCTCCGAGCTCAACGACGATGTTACCGGTAAGGTGAAGTTTGGTGACGGCTCAAGGGTGGCTATCCGAGGACGCGGCACCATCATCTTCAGGTTCTTGAACAGGGAGCACCACGCACTAACAGATGTATATTACATCCTACAGTTGTGTTCTAGCATCATCAGCATTGGTCAGCTGGATGAGCGTGGTAGCAATGTACTGATCAAGGATGGAGTCCTTAGGATCAGGGACCGAGAGCAGCAACTTCTCACCAAGGTGAAGAGGTCCCTGAACCGGTTGTACCTACTCAACCTGAAGGTAGAGCAGCCAGTGTGCCTGGCGGCAAGGCAGACCAAGGAACCATGGCTGTGGCATGCCTGACCCGGACATGTCAGCTTCGACGCGCTTGGTCGGTTAGAGAAGATGGTCCGAGGGCTATCCCACATCAAGCACGGAGGTGAGCTGTGTGACAGCTGCCTAGCCGAGAAGCAGAAGAGGCTACCATTCCCAAAAGCGGCCAAGTATCGCGTGGAGGACGCTCTCGAGCTCGTCCACGGCGACCTCTATAGGCCAATCACGCCAGCCACAGACGGTGGTAGGCGGTACTTCGTCCTGCTCGTGGATGATTGTAGTCGCTACATGTGGCTGCAACTCCTAACGAGTAAGGACGAAGCGGCGGTGGCGATCAAGAAGTTCAAGATGTGCGCGAAGGCCAAGAGCGGCAAGAAGCTCCGCATGCTGAGGATTGATCGCGGTGGCGAATTCACTTCAGTGGAGTTGACTGCGTACTACGCAGATCAGGGTGTGGTGCGCCACCACACGACGCCGTACTCACCACAATAGAATTGCATGGTGGAAAGGCGGAATCAGATGGTGGTCGGCATGGCTCGATCAATGATGAAGGCCAAAGGCATGCCAGCAAGGTTCTGGGGTGAGGCGGTGACCATGGCAGTGTTCATCCTCAACCACGCTCCGACCAAGGCCCTGATGGGCAAGACGTCGTGCAAATCTTGGTATGGGCGCAAGCCGAGCGTGTCCTTCCTCCGGATATTCGGCTACATCGGCCACGTTAGGGAGACGAAACCGATCCTCACCAAGCTGGAGGACAGGAGCACACCGATGGTGTTCTTGGGCTATGCGAAGGGTACCAAGGCGTATTGGCTCTATGACCCACGTGGAGACAAGGTACTTGTATCACGCGACGTCATGTTCGATGAGAAGGCGGCTTGGGACTGGAACAGACCAAGCACGGGGGGAGTTGGTGGCTTCACCAGCACCTTTGTCGTCGAGCACCTAGTCATCCATGGTGGTGGAGACGCTGGGGAAGAGGTGCCGAGCACTCTAGAAGGGGTGCCGAGCACTCCAGCAACAGAGCCGAGCACTCCCGGGGCAGTGCCGAGCACTCCAGGGGCAGTGACGAGCACTTTGGGAGGGATGCTGAGCACTTAGGGAGGAGTGCCGAGCACTCCTAAAGGGATGCCGAGCACGCTAGGAGTCATGCCGGGAGGTTTTGTAGTGGTGGCGACCACTCCAGGACGGGTGCCGAGCACTCCCATAGCGGAGTGAAAGGATCAAGATGCCCAAGAGGGGGGGGTGAATTGGGCTAATTCTAAATTTTCTTGCAATAATCAAATCCTATGGATAGCCCAATTAACCCCTTGTGCCTAGAAAAGTGTTTCTATCAAATTAACACACAAAAAACTTGCAACCTATGTTCCAAACTTACTCTAGCATGGCAATTCTATGAATGTAAAGACAAGTATTGAATTGCTCAAAGTAAATATTTAAAGTAAATGCTCAAAGTAAATAGAGAGAGGAACGCGGCGATGTTTTGCCGAGGTATCGGAGAGTCGCCACTCCCCACTAGTCCTCGTTGGAGCACCCGTGCAAGGGTGTAGCTCCCCCTTGATCCGCGCAAGGATCAAGTGCTTTCTACGGGTTGATTCTTCGACACTCCGTCGCGGCGAATCACCCAAAACCGCTCACAACTTGAGTTGGGTCACCCACAAGCTCCGCCGGGTGAACACCAAGCTCACAATCACCACCAAGCCGTCTAGGTGATGGCGATCACCAAGAGTAACAAGCACGAACTCTCACTTGACCACGCGAAGCCTAATGAGAAGATGGATGCACACTTGTCTACTCTTGATTCACTAATGAGGTTTCACTCTTGGATTCTCAAATCACAAACACCTCACTAGGACCTTGCTCTTCTTGGCAATCACAAACGTGTTTCTCAGCTGTTGAAATAAGCAAAAGTGACTCCACACACGAGTGGAGCTTCTATTTATAAGGCAGCCTAAAAAACGAACCATTATGAGCTTCTGCGGGGTGACCGAACGCTCTGATCGTGTTGACCGGACGCTCCGGTCAGTTCAACCCACGAACCAGTAGTAATGAGTTGACCGGACGCTGGCAGGGTCCCGTCAGCACTGACCGGACGCGTCCGATCGCATAAAACCCTTACTGGAACCTTACTGGACTCGACCGGACGTTGGATACTCAGGGTCCGGTCAGCATTGACCGGACACGTCCGGTCACACTTTCTCAAGTCTGGACCCTTACTGGAGTCGACCGGACGCTGGACCTCAGCGTCCGATCACATTGACCTTCCAGCGTCCGGTCACACCAGACTTGATCTCCTCGGTCAAATGAACTGACCGGACCCTGTGGCTAGCGTTTGGTCGCACCGGAGCCAGCATCCGGTCAGTATTTGACCCTCCATTCACTTCCAACTCTCGATCATTTGTGAATGAAGTTTGCTCCATGGGATCAAAGGGCTTCATAGGAGCTACCTAGAGCTAGTTTTAACAAGTGTGCACCACACCTAACTCACTAGACTCAACTAGGTCAAGCTACCCGTCCATACCCCCCTTAATAGTATGGCCAAAGGAAAAACAAAGTCCTAAACTACTCTAAGTGTCTCTCCAACTCCAATCGACACTTAGAACTAGTCATCCTTAACCTTATCGTCCATCCTTTGAAAACCGAAATGATTTCCATCATAGGGGTATGACAACTTTGATTGCCCGATCGATCTCCATTACCATGGCCTAACTTAATTGCATCTACAAAACACATGTTAGTCATAGTAATCTTGTATTGTCATTAATCACCGAAACCCAACTAGGGGCCTAGATGCTTTCAATCTCCCCCTTTTTGGTGATTGATGACAATACCACCTCGAGTATGTGAAAGAGTGAGGTTTTTGACGGGCTTGGTTCATATAAGCTTTTGTCGATAAGAACAAAATTGTTAGTCAAGCTTACATGACCCAAGCCAACACAATGTACTCAAAGGATGTGAAATAAGCATGAGTACGATTAACAAAGCTCATTTGCAACAGAGTTTAAATGTGGAAGCAAAGTCAAATGAGCATAACACAAGTGATATGACATTTAAATAATGCAAAGTAGAAAGCACACATGTCATATATCACAATCATATAGATAGCACTATCACATATATATAATAGAATGCATGAAAGTAAACACACATGAATGCATAAGTAATAGTGTATCACACAAATAGAACTCCAAATATATATAATAAGCTAATACTAGATAACTAGCTCCCCCTAAATGTAGCTCCCCCTGAGACTACATACTCAAACCCTCTCCTCTTTTGCATCAAACACCAAAACCTAGGGGTCGGTCCGTGGGGCTGCAGCAGACGAGCCGGGCGCTGAGGTGCGAGGAGCAAGCTGGAACTGGGCGCCATCATCATCTAACCCTGAGCTCTGAACTGGCTGACCCTCTGAAGCAGGAAGTGTCGCTGAAGCAGTCTGGGTCTGAGCTGGGGCTGGTGCTGCCTATGAAGCTGCTAGTATATTTGTCGTAGGATCTGACGAGGCGACAAATGAGGGGAGCCTCTGAGTAGCCACTGCGACTGGAGCTGCTGTAGATGGACCGGCGGTATGCATATGAGGCGGAGTAGGCATGCTGGTCAACTTGCGGAACGATGCTCCAAGACTCCTAGAGATAGACGTGTCAGGCACAAATAGCGAGGAAGACTGCTCTGGTGTGAAGCCCGTCTGAAGTGGAGTGAACTGCAGGGCTACCACGGGTGAGGCCAACCACTGGGACACCTATACAAGAGGTGAAGTAAACTGAGCTGGAGGCTGTCCCTGACTCTGGAGCCCACTGGGCTGTACTGCTGGAATCGTCGAAGTGGTGGCAGGCGGAGCAAGCTGGGGCGAAGACTGTGGCTGTGGGGCCCCAAGAGCTGTCACTACATGCTGCATGAAACCCATAAGCTGCTGCTATAAGAGTATCTGCTGCAGATGCATCTGCTGCTGCTGCATGGCCTGCTGCTGCCTCTGGAACTCGTCCTATCGAGTCTAAAACTGGGCAAAAGTAGAAGCTATCTCCTATGCCTATCTATCCTGTGTCTGCTGCATCCGCTCAAGAATAGCAATGAGAGCGGGGTCTATCTGCGGAGCAGGTGGAGCAGAACTGGAGCTACCGGCCTCTGCATCATGTCTGCGTGGAGGCATCTGAGAAATAGGCTGGTAGTCGTCGTTAGAGCTGTCACTATACTCGCTCACCTCCTGCTGTGCCTCTAGCTCCTCCTCCTCAGTGGATGCAATCCCTCTAATAATCTCATCCTGCTGAGCTGCTGACTCTGGCATGTCGGGACGACGGCTAGGCTATCTGGGTGCCTGAGGAGTGTTGTGTCTGATCCTCTATGACAGGTTGTAAGTTGGGAACTCTATGGTGGCACCTGTATACTCATCCATCATACCTGGGGGCTTATCAAGCACTACTCTGCGAATGAGAAACGTGATCTAGTGAGCATAGGGAAGCTGCCTGCGACCCTTGAATCCCTCAGCTATTGTATCCTCCATCTCTGAAAGAAGAAGATCCTAGATATCAAATATTGTCTGCTGCATCAGGGCATTGAGAAGCCAAAGCTGTAAGCGAGTCAGGCCCTCCCTATATCCCAACCTGGGAAGCAGTGTCCTCCTGATAATGGCCTCTAGCACTCTCGCTGTAGGAGTCAAGTCACTGGGGTTTCTGCTCGACCCCTCACCAAAAGGCTCCTTGAAGCAATGTCGCACTAAATCTATAGGGGGCACCTGCCCTCCATGAGGATGCCTGGGAGGCTCCTGCTGTCCATAACAAACCTCATGCATCTTGACAGGCTGTTCCTATAGCCTCAGTATCTCTCTGGCCCTGCCACTCATCACTCTGTAGTCTTTGCCTCTGAAAGCAAAGTGAATAAATCTGTGATGTGGATCGATGAAGAGTGAAGCATAAAACTGACGAACCCAAGATGGTACATATATTCCTGTCTGTCCAATCAAATCTGTCAACCCTGACAAATATGATAAGTAAGGCCGAATGTGCTCTCCGGCTGCTGCCACAATAGACTCTATCCGACAGACTCTCTGAGATCTGAACACTGCCCTACTGTTGAGATAAGCATTGTAGAAATCTTCCTGCAGTGGCGTGTAGAAACCCTCAGCTACTCTCTCATCCCTCCTCGGAGGAAACCAAACCTCAAACTCTATAAATTGCAGCTGCTGAACCTATCTGGCAGTGGTGGCCCTCAAGTCAAGATGCACCACTGGAGGTGGACCCTGTGGTCTAGGTGGTGGACGTGATCCCCTCCGCTGTGTCGGCGGCCTCGGTGAGACTGGTACACGGGCCCGTCCAGAGCGGCGAAGCTAGGGTGTCGGCTCTGTCCCCTCGGCCTCCTGGGTCTGCTGTGCCTGCTCGCCCTCTTGAGTCTGCTGAACTGGCTCCTGCTCTGCTGACTGACCCTCCTCAATGGCAACCCGTTGTCCTGCAAGCGTGGTAGTCCTAGCTGGACTACCATGACGACGCTCTACCTCCTCAAGCATAGCTCTCACTGCTAGAGAAACCGGCTAATCTGCAATGACAACTCCACTGTGGGCACCACCTCTCTCGGCACGCTCTACGGCCTCTGCAACAGCTGCTGCTCTCGTTGTCTCTGCGTCGGGGTACTTGCGCTTCTTGGATGTCACCTGCTTGGTTGACTTGCCCTTCGATCCTATAGGCTAGCGAGGCGGGGGCCTCCGATCATCATCACCTGGGCCACCACCAATGTTCTTGGTGCGAGCCATCTGAACTGACAAGATGATGAACTGTCACTGACCAAGATTAACTGTCAAACTGCCGCTTTCGAGGCTTGGCCTTGGTCCGTACTCACAAGCTTGGCCCCGAGTTATCTGACAACTGTCACACGAAACTCAGCGGCATGACACGCTGCATGATAGAATAGATGGATATACAAATAAATACAATATGTCTAATAGATGCGAAACCCTAATAGAGAAAGCAATGTAGATACAAACTTGAAATGAATGGCTTTCTACCTGACGAACAGCGATCCGAGAAAAGATGAGATGTCACGTGGGGGAACCTCGGAACCAGCTAGGGTTAGGTCAAAAGCCCTGAATGCAATGGGGAATCAGTGCACTGCAATTCAATCTAGGTCACAATAGATCAAGATTGAAAATGTCTAGCCTTACCGATCAAGGAGGTAGGGTAAGGGTTGAATCAAAGGCCTTGAGAGCCCCTTGGTCTTGACTCCGGCATCGCAGACACGTGAGAGATGGGTGGTGAGGCTCGGTAGAGGGTTCCTCAACGGCGGCGCGGTGACCAGCGAGGCTGGCGCAAGGAGCAACGGCACGGGGGTTGTGGCGCCGCGGTGAGCTTGGGCGCGGGAGATGCGAGCTCAGGATGGAGCTGCGGTGGCGCGGGTGAGCAGCGGCGGCAACCTGGCGGCGGCAAGGGCTAGGGCTGGATGCAGCGGCGCTGGGGGCTAACTGGATTAGGTCAAGGAGAAAAGAGCCCGAAAGGCATGGTTATATGAGGGTCCCGAACGTGACAGAGAAGGAAACGGAAAAGAGACTTGAAATCACGCGAGATCCATTGACCGGACGCTCCGGTGGTAGCGACCGGACACTACCACCCAGCGTTTGGTCGATTCCAGAGAGGTCCAATTCCTCTGGAATCGGGACCGAACGCATCCGGTGGTCCATGACCGGACACAGGCAGGGTTCGGTCAGTACAACTTGTTCTTCCTTCAATCGACCGGACGCTGGATCCTCTCCTGACCGGACGCACAGACGCAGCGTCCGATCACTCCTTTAGTAGCAGTTCACCTCCTGTGAACTGACCAGACGCTGGACAGCAACGTCCGGAGCACTTTTTCCAGCAAATCTTCAAACTTCCTTCGCGCTGCCTGTTCCCAATCAAGTCCCAACTTGAATAAGATCCAAATAGACACCAATTGGGACTGATGTGAGTGACCTCTCTCAAACCCTCATATTTTTCAAAATATTTTGCCTTAGGCTATAATTCTTTTTAAGAAAATAGGCAACAAGAGGGCAAATGAAACAAAACGACAAAACAACATTCATGCATATGCAATACTTGTAAGTAAATCTAGTTGCTTGTCAAGTTTGATCCAAGATTAAGCTTCTTCACACGCTTTTCGGCAGTTATCTTAACCATGTTAGACAAGCCCTATATGCATTGCCACAAATTAAGCATGTTGTATAATACAATGAATGCAAGGGACAACACAAGCTCAATTTTTAGTGAAGTTACTAAAATCAAGTACATTGAGCTCATTCCGCAATCTACAAAATGTAGCCTCATCTAGCGGTTTAGTGAAGATATCCGCTAATTGATCTTCAGATCTTACACCTTCTAGTGATATATCATTTTTAGCCACATGATCTCTTAGAAAGTGATGGTGGATATCTATATGCTTGGTGCGAGAGTGTTGAACCGGATTATTTGCAAGTTTTACCGCACTTTCATTGTTGCACAAAAGAGGTACCTTTTCTAGAACTACACCATAGTCTAGCAAAGTTTGTTTCATGTATAAAATTTGTGCACAACATGCACCCGCGGCAATGTATTATGCTTCGGTGGTGGACAGAGCCACACTATTTTGTTTCTTGGAGGACCAAGACACAAGTGATCTACCAAGCAAATGACACCCTCCGGATGTGCTCTTTCTATCAACCTTGCACCCGGCGTAATCCGAATCGGAATAGCCAATTAATTCAAATAAAGCTCCTTTGGGATACCAAAGGCCAATGCTTGGTGTGTGCTTAAGATACCTAAGGATTCTTTTTACGGCAATTAAATGTGTTTCCTTAGGACTAGCTTGAAATCTAGCACACATACACACACTAAACATGATGTCGGGCCTAGATGCGGTTAAATATAACAAGCTACCAATCATAGAACGGTAGAGAGTTTGATCAACCGGGTTACCTCCCTCATCTAGGTCGAGATGTCCATTTGTAGGCATTGGTGTCTTGATTGGCTTACATTCATCCATCTTGAATCTCTTGAGAAGATCTTTAGTGTATTTCTCTTGAGAGATGAAGATGCCTTCTTTCATTTGCTTGACTTGAAAACCAAGAAAGAATGTAAGCTCACCAATCATGGACATCTCGAACTCCTTTGACATCAGTTCACCAAATTCTTTGCATGAGTCTTTATTTGATGATCCAAAGATGATATCATCAACATATACTTGACAAATAAAGATATGCCCATCAAGCTTCTTGGTGAATAGTGTAGTGTCGACCTTCCCAATGGTGAAGCCCTTCTCAATAAGGAAGTCCCGAAGGCGCTCATACCAAGCTCTTGGGGCTTGTTTAAGCCCATATAGTGCCTTGGACAACCTATAAACATGATTAGGATATCTAGGGTCTTCAAACCTGGGAGGTTGATCAACATAGACTAGTTCATTAATAAAGCCATTTAAAAATACACTTTTCACATCCATTTGATATAGTTTCATTTCATGATGTGATGCATATGCAAGAAGGATACAGATGGCTTCTAATCTTGCAACCGGTGCAAAGGTCTCTCCAAAATCCAAACCTTTAACTTGAGAGAATCCCTTTGCAACTAGTCTTGCCTTGTTCCTCACAACAACACCTTGATCATCTTGCTTGTTGCGGAACACCCACTTTGTTCCAATGACTCTTGCACCTTTTGGTCGCTCTTCAAGAGTCCAAACTTCATTGCGAGTGAAGTTGTTCAACTCTTCATGCATGGCATTTATCCAATCCGGATCTTTAAGAGCTTCTTCTACCTTGGTAGGCTCATAGCAAGAGACAAAAGAGTGATGAGCAATAAATGAAGTAAGTTTTTGAGATCGAGTCATTACACCCTTTGATGGACTCCCTATGATGAGATCTTGTGGATGATCTTGTAGGAGAGGTGTATTTCTTCTATTGACCACTTGAGGAGGAGGTTGTGGAGCATCAACATCTTGTGCTTGTACCACCATTTGCTCATGGGAGATATGAGTATCTTCATTTTCTACTCTCCCATCTTTTTCACCATCTTGTGGCACACTTGATGAAGAAGGTTGGTTAATGACTTGTACTCATCTTCATCATCTTTTGGCTTGATGTCTCCTACCAGAATATTCTTCATAGCCTCCCTCAATGGTTCATCACCTACATCATCAAGATTCTCATGTGCTCCTTGGGAGCCGTTAGATTCATCAAATTCCACATCATATGTTTTCTTCAACCAAGCCGGTGGCATGATTAAATACTCTATATGCTTTGGACTTCAATGAGTAACCAACAAGAAAACCTATATCACAACGTCTTTGAAACTTCCCTAGGTGTTGTCGCTTCTTGTAGATGTAGCACTTGCAACCAAACACCCTAAACAAGGAGACGTCCGGCTTCTTCCCATTGAGCAACTCATACGGTGTCTTGACAAGGAACTTTTGAAGAAATAGGCGGTTGGATGCATAACATGCGGTGTTGATTGCTTCCACCCATAGAGCTTCGGGGGTGTTGTACTCATCTAGCATTGTCCTTGCAAGAGTGATCAAAGTCCGGTTCTTCCTCTCAACTACACCATTTTGTTGAGGAGTATAGGTGGCGGAGACTTCATGTTTGATTCCAACTTCATCACAATAAGCTTCTATGTTTGTGTTGTCAAACTCTTTGCCATTGTCACTTCTTATCTTCTTGAACTTCACTTCAAATTCATTTTGAGCTCTCTTAGCAAACTTCTTGAAACAAGATGTAACTTTGGATTTGTCATGAAGGAAGAACACCCATGTATACCTTGAATAGTCATCCACAATCACAAGACAATAGAGATTTCCACCCAAACTCTTGTATGTTGTTGGTCCAAATAAATCCATGTGTAGGAGTTCTAGCACTCTTGTGGTTGACATGAAAGCTTTGGTTGGATGAGTGTTTGCAACTTGCTTGCCGGCTTGACATGCACTACAAAGCTTGTCCTTCTCAAACTTCACATCCTTCAACCCTCTCACCAAATCATTCTTCATAAGCTTCTTGAGTGAGCTCATCCCAACATGAGCAAGTCTTCTATGCCATAGCCACCCAAGTGTTGTTTTGGTGAATAGGCAAGTCTTCAAGTTTGCATCTTCGGAGGTGAAGTCAACTGGATATAAGTTGTTGTATCTAAATCCATTGAATATCACTTGATTGTCATCTACCTTGGATACAACAACCTCCTTCTCGGTGAACAAGCATTGAAAGCCAAGATCACACAATTGCCCAACGGATAGCAAGTTGAAGCTCAATGAAGCAACATAGAGCACATTGGAGATGGAATGATCATTTGATATTGCCACTTTGCCCAATCCTTTAACCTTGCCCTTTGAATTATCTCCAAATGTTATTTTCTCTTGTCCATCTACCTCTTCATCTAGTGAGGTGAACATACAAGGATCACCGGTCATATGTTGAGTGCAACCACTATCAATAACCCAATGACTTCCATCGGTCTTGTAGTTCACCTACACACAAGAGATTCAAGCTTTAGGGATCCAAACTTGTTGAGGGCCCTTCACCTTCTCAACAAGTGACTTAGCCACCCAAATCTTCTTAGGCCTACTCTTGTTGGGGGTCCTAAGAACATGACTTTCATCTTTCCACTAGAATCTTTTCTAAGCATGTAGTGAGCATTGAAAGCAAAGGGTCTAGCATGCTTGGGCAAGGGTTGTGGTGGTGGAGTTTGACACTCATGAGCAAAGTGGCCTTCTTGTCCACACTCAAAACATCTCTTTGGCTTTGGCTTTGGCTTTGGCTTTGATTGTTGGTGTTGAGCTTGGGCCTTCATCTTCTCTACACTTGCCATATATCCAATGCCACTTCTATCCATCTTCATGACGGTATTCATGAGTAGCTCACTTTGGAGATGCTTGCCTCTAGCAAACTTGCTCAATCCCACCTTGAGATGCTCTTTCTCCATCTTGAGCTTCTTGTTCTCTTCCTTGAGAATATCATTGTTCTTCTCTTCCTTGAGTTTCTTGTTTTCTTCTTTGAGCTTCTCATTCTCAAGGATCAACTCTTTGTCATGATCAAGAGTTTCTAGCACAATGGTGTTGTGACTTTTCATCTCTTCAAGATCTTTCATGAGCTTCTCATTGTCACTCTTGAGCTTGACATACTCATCATAGTCATTGCACTCAACCACTTGCTTGCCTTTGCTACTAGATCCATGCTCAATGCTCTCACCAATTAAATCATCACATGAGGTAGCTATATCAATCTTAACAACATGGTTAGTAGCATCATGTGGCTCATTTGGTAAGAATTCTTGTGCAATAACAAGGGTATCATAATTGATCTTTAGAGTTGTATATTCATCTTTTAGCTTGTTGTGACTAGTGATAAGCTCATTGTGCACCCACTCAAGTTTATCATGTTTATCTTTAAGCTCTTTCTTAGAAGATTTGAGCTCCTTGAGTTTGGATGATATAGAATCATTTGTTTCTTTGAGCTCATCATTAGCCTTTTCTAATGTATCACACTTAGCTAAGAGTGAATCATTTTTAGCATCAAATTTTTCATTTGTAGCTCTACTCTTTCTAATGATCTTAGTGTATTTTCTTAGTATTTTGACAAGATCATCATATATAGGTGAATCATCATCACTATCGCTATCATCATCACTAGCTTGCTCATCATCACTACTATCATCACTCTTAGTTACCTTGCGTTCACCCTTGGCCATAAGGCATAGGTGTGTAGAGGATGATGGCGATGGTGGTGGTGAGGATGCACGATCAATAGCAATGGCGGCCACCTTCTCATTGTCACTATCATCATCGGATGATCCGCTGGATGAATCAATGTCCATGAGCCAATCACCGACAATGTAGGCCTTGCCACTTTTCTTCTTCTTGTAGAAGTCCCTCTTTTTGCCATCTCTCTTCTTGTATGGCTTGTTCTTTTTCTTCTCGTCTTCATCTTCATTGCTTGAATCATCTTTCTTGCCCTTATTCTTGAATTTGTCTTTCTTGGGCTTTGTACATTGATGAGCTAGATGTCCAAGTTCACCACAATTGTAGCAATCAATCTCAGAGATTGGCTTTCTTCTTGAGCTAGTGAAGAACTTCTTCTTCTTGCCATCAAACTTGATGCCACTCTTGTTTAGCTTCTTTAGCATCTTGGCGGTCTTCTTCACCATGAGAGCAAGACTTTCTTCATCATCTTCATCACTTGAGCTCTCATACTCAAGTCTTGCCTTGCCCTTATCTTGGCTAGCTTTGAATGCTAAGTCTTTCTCTTTCTTCTTTGTAGAGGATGAGCCATCTTGTGGCGTGATGTGCATATACATCTCATGAGCATTGATCTTTCCCAAGATTTGTGTCAGTGTAGTGGCAGAAAGATCACCTTGATGTAGCATGGTCACAATGTGCCCATATTTGTCAATGGGGAGGACACTCAAGATCTTTCTCACAACGTCGGATGGTGACATTTGAGTAAGTCTAAGCCCATTGACTTCCTCTACAAGAACATTTAAATGAGAATATATTTCATTAGCACTTTCTTTGGGAAGCATCTCAAAAGAATTTAGCTTTTTAATTACAAGATGATAGCGTTCCTCACACTCACTCTTGGTTCCCTCATGGAGCGCACAAACATCCGACCATAGTGCATGGGCGTCTTTGTGGTTCCTTACACGATTGAACACATCTTTGCAAAGGCCTCTAAAGATGGTGTTGTGAGCCTTTGCATTCCATTTTTCATAGTTTACTTCATCACCTTGAAGTTGTGCGGCATTCTTAGGTGTTGGGAACCCTTGAGAGGCGGCTCTAAGAATTCCAACATCTAGAGCTTCTAGGTATGCCTCCATGCGAATTTTCCAATATGGAAAATCATCCCCCTCGAAGATAGGAGGAGGTCCATCCCTGTGAGACATCTTACTCTAAGCGGTTAAGCTTAAAAATGTGAGCACGAGGCTCTGATACCAATTGAAAGGATCAAGATGCCCAAGAGGGGGGGTGAATTGGGCTAATTCTAAATTTTCTTGCAATAATCAAATCCTATGGATAGCCCAATTAACCCCTTGTGCCTAGAAAAGTGTTTCTATCAAATTAACACACAAAAAACTTGCAACCTATGTTCCAAACTTACTCTAGCATGGCAATTCTATGAATGTAAAGACAAGTATTGAATTGCTCAAAGTAAATACTTAAAGTAAATGCTCAAAGTAAATGGAGAGAGGAACACGGTGATGTTTTGCCGAGGTATCGGAGAGTCGCCACTCCCCACTAGTCCTCGTTGGAGCACCCGCGCAAGGGTGTAGCTCCCCCTTGATCCGCGCAAGGATCAAGTGCTTTCTACGGGTTGATTCTTCGACACTCCGTCGCGGCGAATCACCCAAAACCGCTCACAACTTGAGTTGGGTCACCCACAAGCTCCGCCGGGTGAACACCAAGCTCACAATCACCACCAAGCCATCTAGGTGATGGCGATCACCAAGAGTAACAAGCACGAACTCTCACTTGACCACGCGAAGCCTAATGAGAAGATGGATGCACACTTGTCTACTCTTGATTCACTAATGAGGTTTCACTCTTGGATTCTCAAATCACAAACACCTCACTAGGACCTTGCTCTTCTTGGCACTCACAAACATGTTTCTCAGCTGTTGAAATGAGCAAAAGTGACTCCACACACGAGTGGAGCTTCTATTTATAAGGCAGCCTGAAAAATGAACCGTTATGAGCTTCTACGGGGTGACTGGACGCTCCGATCGTGTTGACCGGACGCTCCGGTCAGTTCAACCTACGAACCAGTAGTAATGAGTTGACCGGACGCTGGTAGGGTCCGGTCAGCACTGACCGGACGCGTCCGGTCGCGTAAAACCCTTACTGGAACCTTACTGGACTCGACCGGACGCTGGATACTCAGGGTCCGGTCAGTATTGACTGGACACGTCCGGTCACACTTTCTCAAGTCTGGACCCTTACTGGAGTCGACCAGACGCTGGACCTTAGCGTCCGGTCACATTGACCTTCCAGCTACCGGTCACACCAGACTTGATCTCCTCGGTCAAATGAACTGACCGGACCCTACGGCCAGCGTCCGGTCGCACCGGAGCCAGCGTTCGGTCAGTATTTGACCCTCCATTCACTTCCAACTCTCGATCATTTGTGAATGAAGTTTGCTCCATGGGATCAAAGGGCTTCATAGGAGCTACCTAAAGCTAGTTTTAACAAGTGTGCACCACACCTAACTCACTAGACTCAACTAGGTCAAGCTACCCGTCCATACCCCCCTTAATAGTACGGCCAAAGGAAAAAACAAAGTCCTAAACTACTCTAAGTCTTGTCGTCCATCCTTTGAAAACCGAAACGATTTCCATCGTAGGGGTATGACAACTTTGATTGCCCGATCGATCTCCATTACCATGGCCTAACTTAATTGCATCTACAAAACACATGTTAGTCATAGTAATCTTGTATTGTCATTAATCACCGAAACCCAACTAGGGGCCTAGATGCTTTCACGGAGCTGAGAGGTCTTGCAGTGGTGCCGATCACTACAAGACGTGTGTCAAGCACTCTGGGAGGGGTGCAAACCGCTCTAGGAGTGGTGACATGCTATCCAGGAGTAGGGCCGAGCACTGCAATTAGGGTGCCGAGCACTCAAGGTGACGTGCTGAGCACTCCGGCGGAACAAGGAACTCCATCAATGCCGATCGACTTCGCCTCACCTCCAAGTGACATCACTAAGTTCGTGGATGCCTTCCACGAAGGTGAGGAGGTGCGGTTCCATAGGCTGGATGACATCATCGATGGCACAAGGTCCTCAGGCCTGGCTGGAAGACTGCTCAATGACCAAGAGTTGCTGCTCGTCAGTGCAGAGGAATCGCCCACGTTCATGCTGGCGGAGCACGACGAAAACTGGCAACGGGCGATGCTAGAGGAGATGAAGGCGGTCGAGGAAAATGAGACTTGGGAGCAGGGGCGAACACAGTGGTGGGGCGGGGGGGCTCAAGCCCCCTACCCATTTCACAGCAGTGGAACCCCTATGGAGCCCCCATGAATTTTTAGGCAAAATTCTAGTGTAGGGGGGCTGAGACTTAAGATCGAACAATAGTGTTGTTCAGCCCCCCTGAAATATTTTCTGGGTCCGCCGCTGCTTGGGAGCTCATTGATCCACCTCTAGGATGCCATCTGATCAGCCTGAAATGGGTGTACAAGGTCAAGCAGGACGAGCTTGGCGCCATTGTTAAGCACAAGGCATGCCTCATTGCCCGAGGCTTTGTTCAGCGTGAGGGCATCGACTTCAAGGAAGTCTTTGCACTAATAGCGCGTATGAAGTCTGTCCGTTTGCTACTAGCCTTGGCAGCAACAAAGGACTGGCGCGTCCATCACTTGGACGTTAAATCAGCCTTCCTCAATGGTGAGCTAGCGGAGACAGTCTTCATCAGGCAACCTCTAGGTTTCATCGTCAATGGAGCGGAGCACAGGGTGCTCCGACTACGTAAGGCACTCTATGGGCTGCGGCAGGCCCCAAGAGCGTGGAATGCCAAGCTTGATGCCACACTGGGCGAGCTTGGGTTCCAGCGGTGCACAACCGAGCACACGCTCTACATGCGGCGATGGAGGAAGGAGGAGCTCATCGTCGGCGTATATGTGGATGACTTGATCGTCACCGGCACGTGTACGGAGGACATCAACTGCTTCAAGCGCGAGATGGCAGCTCATTTTCGAATGAGCGATCTCGGTGTACTCTCCTACTACCTCGGCATCAAAGTGAGACAGGGGAAGGAGGAACTCATGCTCGGTCAGAGCGCGTATGCCTCAAAGCTGACGTGACTCTGATGGAGGAGCAGCTGAAGCTGACGAAGGCCAGCACCACGGTGAAGGTGGATGCAATACTCTACCGGAGCATCGTTGGCGGTCTGTGCTACCTAGTCCACACGAGGTCGGACATTGCGTTCACTGTGGGCTATGTCAGTCGCTTCAGGGAGGATCCCAGAGAGGATCATTGGGCTATGGTGAAGCGGCTACTATGCTACGTCAAGGGGACGGTGGATCAGGGGATCATCTTTCCCAAGACCGGCGAGAGTAGGTTGCAGCTCACTGTGTTCAGCGATGCAGATATGGTAGGGGACATCGATGGACGATGGAGCACCTCTAGCATGCTCGTCTTCCTTGGGTCGGCTTCAATTTCATGGTTGTCGCTCAAATAGAAGGTGGTGGCGCTATCTACGTGCGAGGTAGAGTACGTAGCGGCGGCCCCAGCGGCATGCCAAGTTGTGTGGCTACCCCGACTGCTAGGCGAGTTGACTGGTGCGGAAGCTCACCCACCAGCACTGATGGTGGACAACCAGTCCGCCATCACCCTCGCAAAGAATCTGGTTCTCCACGACCGGAGCAAGCACATCGACGTGAAGTTCCACTTCTTCAGGGACTGTGTTGATGAAGGGCAGATCGTCATCGAGTTCGTCGAAACTGGTCGGCAACTCGCGGACGTCCTCACCAAGCCGCTCGGATGTCTTCGACTCGCGGAGCTAAAGAAGATGATCGGCATGGAGGGGTAGAAGGGATAGCAGTAGGATTAGGGGAAGAATTGTTAGATAATATATTGCTTCCTTGTGTGAACATGCAGCAAGGGAAGACGGCGCCGAAAAGGCTCCCTGCTGTGGTACTGTAGCCGTTGCAGGGGCAGGTGCCGAACGGCTCACCTGCCTCACTGTAGCCATGGCAGGGACAGGCGTAGAAGTCAGTCCTACTGTGTTATCTAGTCACTGTAGCAGCATGACAGTTGTACTGGGACTAGATGGATAGAGTTGTATATATAAATTTGCCACTGCAACTCAACAAAGAGAGTTTATATTTGTCATCTCCTATACAGGGCTCTGGCCAACGCTGGTGTTTGTACTGTGTGTGTGCTCTGTTCTCACTTCTTTCTTCTACCTCTGACCATAGTGTGTTGTCGGATAACGTCTATCGTGCTCGGCCATGGTCGGCAAGACTGGTGAGTGGTCGACTCACCTGAGCCGGTGATCCAGTGGGCTAACAGATCCATCATCCATGGGTCAATATTTGCTGGTGGTTTGGACTGCAAACATCCTGGCCATGATAGCTCAGGTCACCCATAAGTGTCTGGTCTGTCTGTTAATTAGAACCAACACCACGTTATGTACTGCAATTGTGTGGAGTAGTGTCTGATGACAAATAGTGCTTTGATAGGAGACTGTTTTTTTTCAAAAAAAATATAGTAGAGACTTGTTGGTTTTCAATTTCATGTCTAGCCAATACCAACTTCCTTAGGATTAAAATGTTTTGCTGTTGTATGAGTATTGTCAAGCTTTTGATTGATACTTGTTTCATAATCATACATCCGGGCATATCTAACTTATTGTTCTATCCTTACTAATTTCCTTTTATTTTGCAAAATTGTAGCTTGATGTATATGGCTCTAAAAGAGTTCCTGAAATCTTGTTGGGTGGTCCTGGAAGATCTTGACAGAAAATTACAAATTTAGTGGGCAACTCAACTAAGGTAAGCCTGCATGACCTTTCCTTCCAAGCATGTCTCCAAACAATGAGGGCCATTTTATCTAGACTAGGGATAGATCCACATAGTTTTAGCAAAATGTACTGCAGTGTTTTATTAGTACTCTGAAGTTTGTTTGCTAGCTTAGTTTATGATTTATATTTGCTTGCATTAACAGTTCACAGAACAGGGACATATTTTTGAACAAGTTCATATTGAAAATCTCTCAAATCTTGCAACAAAAGCCAAAGTTGAGACAGTGGCAAATGGGATGACTACATACAAAGATGAGAAAACTACTGTAGCAACCAGTGTTTCTCTCAACACACTTAAGTGGTTTTGAAGCTGCTGAGAGCTGAAATAGTTGGGAAAGCTTCAAGCTTTTGCTTATGAGAAAACTGAAATGCCCTATGATGTCCACACCATTGGATGCCCAAGGCACGGTGTGTACACTTTTCACGCAGGCGAGTGGTACTGAAATTGGATTGACCATCAGCAAATGTTTTGTTGAACTAATGGATGGTCAGATAAACTTTGTCAGCCAACCACATTTACTACATTTTCCCAAAGATGTGACAGAAGCGCTATTATGTTGCACCCTCTTCCGTCCAGTTTCAAAGGTCTATCTATACTTAGTTCATGGAAGACCAAAAAGAGCTACTGAACTAAGTATCACTTGCAAAGGCTGGCAGTTGCCATGATGTTGTTGCTACCGTTGAACTCTATCTTGGTGTATTATCTATGGTCGGATAATATTTTATTCCTGTCGTATTGCACAGGCATTTTTGCTAGTAAAAGTCTAAAAGATGAACTATGATAGTGACAAAATTTTTTTATATAAGAGATGGCGACAATTGATATATTCTTGACCACACATCGTATCGGTTTAGACACATATGATGTTATTCCAGAAGAAGAAAAAGGAAAGCGATCCGACATACATGCATGGCCTACCGAGCTTTGATAGTGGTGGACAGAGAATTCTCAACCAATGCATGGATATAGAGGTTTAAATAACAGGAAAAAAAGATAAGGCTGTACCGTGTGTATATGCATGGTAAGTGCAATCGACTGAAATACGTTTTCTAAAATATATATGTGTCGATGAAATCTGGTCGGTAGTCTACCGAGGGATATACCCACGGTAGTAGATGAATCGGTAGAGGGTGCGCGTAATAGGAACCGGATGGTGACACAAGCGCAGAGACATCGATTTAGACAGGCTCGGACCGTCTGATCGACGTAATACCCTATGTCATGTGTCTTTGTTAGATTGTATTGAATGTGACATGAGTTCGTGGGGGGGGGTCCCTGTCCGTCTTATATAGTCTAGGGGGTAGGGTTACAAGTCAGTTAGATCTAGATCTATTCGGGTATATGGTAAGTATTTACAAGGAATATGATATCTATCATATCCAAACAGATCCTTCTCTATCTTCAAGATTCCTTCCTAAAACCGTGTGATGCATGCCGATCAGTGTCTTGCATCACACGCCTTCTTCTTATGGGCTGGACCACCCCTGGTGCTGTGGCCCATGTCCATTGCCGTGGGTATCTGGGTTATACCCCCCACAGCTAGTCCCCGAGCGCCTTGTATCCGCTGAGCAACACCGTCTTGAGCAAGTCCAAGCAGTTTAACATGAAGCCAATTAGTTTAACCGGTGATCCGAGCAGTGAAAGTTGAAACCGACCAGTTTAACTGGTGAACTGAGCAGTGAAAGTCAAACCCAACCGGTTTAACTAGTACGTAAATCTCAGACTTAGCCAAGTAAGGCTAGCTAGAAGGATGTAAGGGGCTCAAGATAACAATTTAAAAATTCTCCACCTTAGGCGAAGTGTAGCCACTAAAACTCCGTTTGCGAGGAATCGTCCATGACTTAGTCAAATATGGAGGGTAAATCAAGAAAAGAGCACTACATTCACCGCTAGGCGAAGTGTAGCCACTTAGTCCTCGAGCCTGCTGAAAGATGAAGAATGAATCTTGTAGCAGGGTCAAAGAAAATCAATCTGAAAGCTTGCTACATCATCTGATATGTGTGTATCAAGACCCAGATGTGCTGCCCAAGATTAGCACCCTGATCTGAACAGCATGGTGCGAGCTGATAGCACACCAATGAGACGTAGCAAGATCCAATCGCCAAGGAAATCCTCGGCTTAGCTGGCGATGAAGCGACGAACAAACCGAACGCCGAGTAGTCCCCAGCTTAGCTGGCGAGCCCCCAGCGTAACTAACGGTGAAGCGACAGACAATCCGACCAGTTAGTTGGTGAAGAAATGAACACCGATTAGCCCAACCAACTAGTCGGTGGTGAAGTGAGCATCAAGTAGAAGTGAGTGTCAAACAGTCTGATCAGCTGGTTGACGACGAAGGTCATGAACCTAGCGGTCTGACCAGTTGATCGGCGAAGAAAGCAGCGGCGGAGCCTGCCAGAGACATCGACCTTAGGTGAAGTGTACACACTTAGGCTTCTTTGGGGAAGTCAGATGATCATCATCTATGGGTTAGTCAAAGAGGATGTTCATATTGATACATGCGTCGCAAGGTGCAATGTATACATTGTAGTCCTGAGCCTGATAGTAGGTGAAGAATGTACCTAGTGTCAGGATCAAAGAATTACAACAATCACTAAATCAGGATAATCAACTCCCAGCATAGCCGAGCACACAACTAGCCCCTAGCTTAGCTAAAAACCAGTAAGAAGGAATAACAGTACATTCACCATGTACACACTTAGTCCCTGAGCCTGTTGTAAGATATAGAAACATCTTATAGCAAGATCAAAGAATTAAGTGTGAAGGATGAAGTCCCCGTGCTTAGCACTGGGTAGTAAAATTCAATAACACCGAAAAGTAAAACATGGAGAAAACAGAAAGTACTTAGCACCGGGTTGTTGCGATAGATATACTTTTCAAGGCTCCTGACGTGCCGCCTAGTATTAGCACCCTGATCTGGACAACATGGAGCACCTTGATAGCACATATGACATGCAGTGTCGGCAAAATGTAGTGAGCCAAAAGGCGACTCGATAGTCGAGACATAGCAAAATTCGATCGCCCGAGGAGTCTCCAACTTAGCTAGCGACGCTTGCACGAATAATCTGAACACCAAAGAGTCCCCAGCCTAGCAGGTGGGCCCCAACATCACTGATGATGAAGGGATAGACAATCCGACCAGTTGGTTGGTGAAGAATCTAGCGCCGAGCAGCCCAAACAACTGGTCGGCGATGAAGTGACGTCGAGTAGATGTGAACGCCAAACAGTCCGACCAACTAGTTGATCAGCGGAGAAATCCAAAGGTCAGGTGGTGCAACCATCTACACGATAATCCTGCAATACAAATATGTAGGATGGATAACAGAATATATGAACGCAGTGATGAAGAAAGTAGAGTAGAGTTTATCACGAGTGATATATCAGTGAATTATATATCCTATAGAGCAGTTTATGTTTATTTGGAGTTTGTTCATATTCGTAAGAAGAATGAAATCCTCGTGCTTAGCACTGGACATTGGAGTAAAATTTGGAGAGTGCTTAGCACTATACTGTGGCGAACATTGTAGAACATGGAGAACAATGGCAAAATATGGAGACCGTGGCGAAATATAGAGACCGTGGCAAAATTTGGAGACCGTGGCAAAATTTGGAGACCGTGGAGGGCATTCTATCCCAAGATTCCTATGCATGCTTCAGAATATAAGCATCACCGAGGGGTCGCTGCCGATCACTCATGGCACAGAGCGCTACTGCTCATGCATACTTGGGGATATAAGCATCACCAAGGAGCCGCTGCCAATCCCCCATGGCGTGGAGCGCTACTGCTTGTGCATACTTGGATGCTAAATCGAGGACAGAGCGGCTTTTGGGTAGCGCAAATGAGAGCGTGTCTGATTAGCGAATCGAATGGCGATAGAATGCGTGTCTCAAAGATGTTTAGTATGGAGAAATAAGTAATTCAAGAAAAATTATGGAAAACAAATGGAGAAAACTTCATAGATAAAATCATTATTGAAATGCATATATACATAAAAAAGGTACATATCTTTTGTAAAACGTCTCAAGGATAGAAACGCCTAAGGTGTTCGATGTGCCATGAGTTAGGGATGTTTACACCGCCTTGACAATAGAGCCTATATGACCCTGGTCGGATCATAGCGTTTATGATGTATGGACCTTCTTGGAGCTGACGATGCAAGACTCCATTCTGGCGGAGAGGTCTATTGCCTCGGCGATGGCGAGTCCTTCTCTTTCACAATCATAGGCGGTACAAACGTTGGCACGCAGGGTAAGAACGCCCTGCTCCATTGGGATTTTCAACACAAGGTAGACATAATGGGGCACGACCAGCTGGTAGGACAAGGATGGTGTGGTAGGCGGTGTCGAAGTCTGCCACAAAGTAATTCACATACTTAGTACGGAAGTGGTCGGCGCTGCCAAACTAGACTGGCAAGGTGATCTGCCGCAAAGGTTGGGACGCTCTGCTAGGTACAATACCCCAGAATGGAGAATCAATAGGAACGAGATCATCCTTCATGAGTCCTAACTCGGTTAGGGCTCCGGCAAAGAGGATGTTGAGGGCACTCCCGCCATCAATGAGGACCTTCTTGAACCGCATATTACGGATGGTTGGATCCAGCACGAGTGGGAAACGCCTAGGGTATGGGATATCTATCCACTGGTCGGCCCTATTGAATGTGATAGGATGCTCCGACCAGTCTAGATATTTGGGATCGGTGACCGTGTCGTACTTGGTGATCGACATGACCTGCCGAGCGGTGAGCTTCTACTGACATTTGCTCTCAGAGGCGGCGTATCCTCCGAAGATTGTAGCAACGGTCTTGTTGGCATCTTGGAAAGTAGGTCGTGCATCCTTAGGACACTCCTCCTCCTTGGTGTCGTCTGACTCATCATCCTTGTGCGTCTGCTGTTTGTGTTCCTCATCGTAGAAAACCTTGGCCATGCCATAGCATTGCCGTATGGTGTGCTTGTTGTTCTTGTGAATTGGGCACGGACTGTCAAGGAGCTTTTTATAGGCAGCATTGAAATTGCGTTTAGCATGTGGCTGCTCTATGTTGTTGATGAAGTTTTTGGTCAGCGGTGACGTGGCTATGCAGCCCTTGATCCCTCTGGCCAGTCATTATGATGGCGCTCATGATCATCGTAGCGCCAGTCGCAATCTTCATAACATCGTTCTTCACGGCGATCATCATCACGACATGGGTGGCGATCCAAGTAGGAAGCACGAGAAACATTGTCCTTGAACTACCAATCAACTTCTTCTAAATCTATGTATGAGTTTGCAATCTTGAGGAGTTCGCCGATTGTCTACGGCCTCTTGCGGTAGAGTTTAGAGCGCAGCTCCTGATGGTGATGGAGTCCTTTGGTGAAGGCGACAATAGCCTCGCTATCCTCGATGTTGGGGATAGTGTTCCTTGTTTTTTGAGAAGCGCTTGATGTAGCCTCACAGAGGTTCCCTAGAGATCTAATGGAGTTTCTCTAGATCATATTTCATGCCAGGCTGCTGGCATGTCGCCATATAATTCTTGACGAAGACTTTCTTGAGATCATTCCAAGATTTGATGGAGTCCCCCCTTAGGCCCATAAGCCAATTGTTGGCTGATTGGGACAGCATGACGGACAAATAGTTTGCCATTACATCGGCATTTCCTTTGATAGCACGTACAACGATCTCATAGAGCTGCATCCACTGCTCGGCATTAGCCTTGCCATCGTAGGGATCGACCCCAAAGATCTTGAAGCCTGCGGGCCACTGTACGGCTCGCAACCTTACTATGAAGGGGAGAGGTCCCATCGGCTCAATAGTAGGGAGTGGTCAGAGGCCGACGGGGTCATCGTGTTGGTCATTGTACTCCTGTCGGTGTTGGAGTTCCGCCTGATGACGCTGGGCACGACTGTTCTCGATGCGATTACGAGCATCGAGATTGGTGTTGATGCAGTCACGGGCATCACCATGTAGGGTTTGTGTCGATAGAATATCATCGATAGTCCTCCAAGGGGTATCCCAAGAAGGTAGATTGATCGGCAGAGGAGCGTAAGATCAAGAACAAGAAGGCAACAGAGACACACGAGTTAGACAGGTTCACATCGTCAGTATGACGTAATACCCTACTCCTGTGGTCTATTGGTTTGTATTAGCTATCGTATGATATGCCGTAATTTTAGAGGGGGTCCCTGCCCGCCTTATATAGTCCAAGAAGCAGGGTTACAAGTTAGTTAGATCTGAGAGATAACCGGAAAGTAATAACTAATTACAGGAATCTTGGGATCATACATATCCTAACATATCTCATAGTATCTTTAGGATATGTTTCCGATGCCATGCGAGAGGCACCGAGCAGAGTTGTGCCCCGCAATGCTTCTTCTTGTGGGCTAGGCCACCCCAGGGGCGTAGCCTATGTGGCCTGCCATGGGTATCTGGGGTCGTACACCCCACAGCTAGTCCTCGAGCGCCTTGTACCCGTTGTGCAATGCCGTCTTGAGCTCGTCTGAGCAGGTGCGAATAACACCAAGCAGTCAAGCTCATGGTCCAACCACCATGCTGAACTGCCGAGTAGCGTGAACCGTCGCCGAGTAGTGTGAACCATTGCCGAGCAGTGTGACCTGTCGCCGAGCAGCGTGACCTATCGCCGAGCAGCATGAATCATCGCCGAGCAGCATGAACTGCCACCGAGCAGTGTGACCTATCGCCGAGCAGTGTGACCCAAGTATGGCTTGCCATAAGGGTGTAAGGAGCTCAAGTTCATAATCAAAAATTTCTCCGCAGTGGACCAAGTGTGCCCACTTAGAGTCCAAACAAAGTTGTAGGAGTCAATCTTCCTCTATAGGCATGTAGTCTTCAAGAAAAAGTCCCGCACACTCACCGCGAGGTGAAGTGTGCCCACTTAGTCCCCGAGCCTGATAGCAGATGATGTAGTCATGTGGTGCCAGGGTCAGAAACTAGAATAATAGTAGAAAACCAGCCGAGCAGGCAGCCAGTCCCCAGGCGTGGCCCAAAAAGAGACAAAGCACATTCACCGCAAGGTGAAGTGTGCCCACTTAGTCCCCAAGCCTGATAGTAGGTGACGTAGTCACGTGGTGCTAGGTTCAGAAATAGAAAAACAATCAAAGACCAATGGAGCAGGCCACCAGTCCCCAAGCTACAGGCAGAGTCATCGGAGAAATCGAACTATGGAGAAAAAACTAGAGTAACAGCTATACAGTGTCAGTTACTGAGCCTCAATAAATGGTAGAGACGTCAGCGATATTTCAGCGAGGAGCAACTGATGGCAACGATAAATGAGTGACATGGGCTGTGGTTGCGCAGAAGCCTAGGTAAAGGCCCATATGCCGCATCGAAGAAATCGGAGCGGCGCAGATCGCGGGAACGGTTCCCAAAAAACCCTTGAATGCGGAACGGTGGCGAAAATCCTATATAATATTGCCGCCGTAGACCCCGTTCCCACCTTTTCCACTTCATCTTCCTCCTCATCTCTCGCTCCGCTGAATCCGCAACCACATTTTCCTCCACCACCAAACCCTAACCAGATCTAAGAGATGGCGCCGAAGAGAGGAGCTACGAAATCAAAGAATACGAGTCCCAAGAAGGCAGACGCCGTGGCCCAACACGACGAGGAGTGTGTGCCATCACGAATAGGAGAAGCTGAGCTGAACCGATTGGTGGAAGCTGGTGTTCTCCCTGATCGTGCTACCATCGGATGGCGGCTAGCCCTCGGCGAGTCCTTTCCCACGCCTCATACCGACGAAGCAGTGGTATTCGAAGACTATTTCTAGCACAGGTTTGGGTTTCCTGTTCACCCATTTCTGAGGGATCTGTTGGAGTTCTGGGGGGTTACTCTATGCAATCTCCACCCCAATACCATTTTGCACATCTCAATCTTCATCCACTTTTGTGAGGCATACCTCGGAATCCTACCCCACTTCAATCTTTTTCGTCACTTATTCTGGCTAAAGAAGAGAGGCGGCGCTGGTTCCAAGGTGGTCGGCGGGGTGTATCTCCAGCTTTGGGATGGAATGGCGAGTGAATACCTTACCATACCGCTGAACACGTCGCTGAAGGAGTGGAACACTAGATGGTTCTATATGAAATAAAGCCACCCAGTGGTTCGTTGTAATGCCGACCACATCCCAGAAAGCTAGAGGAGTTGGTCGGAGTAGCCGAGCAACGACAACATGGAGCAAGTGAATGAACTCCTCGGCTTGATAAAGGGTGTGAAGACCATTGGTGGATTGGTGGCAGCAAGTTTCATAGTGCGCCGCTTATAGCCCTGCAAAGAGAGGGCGCACCCAGGCTTTGAATTCAAAGGGGAGACCGACGGTACTCGAGAGAGGCTAGAAATACTATCCAGGAACATCGTCGAAGAGCGGACTGCCGAGTTGTTTGCTCCGCTAGCCTCCTTTAGGTTGTCAGGGTACACAAAGCCCTTCAATTGCAAGAATCTACCTCCTCAGGTGAATATCCTGACTATGTGTTTTTGAGAAGTTTTTTGTTTTTATATGTTGTAATTTGCCGAGCAATAAACTGATCCTACTCATGTGAAGATCCATTCACAGGATAGGGCAATGTATTTCTCGAGTGTGCCGAAGAACAATTGGCCACCGTCAGTGGATGCACGACGACCAGTTCAACCTGAAGAAAGCTCTGTTGTCGTCCCCTCAGAGTCTAGAGGTATGGATACTGGTCGGACGGAGAGTCCTCCCCCGGTGTCGACGAAAATCTGGGAGAAGAGGCCGGCGGTAGATGAGCTGGCCCAAAAGAAGAGGAAACAGTGGCTACCGCTCCCCGCAAACCAGGCAGCATCTCACTTGACAATGATCAGACCAATCGAACACGAAGGACCGCGGTGTTCGATTGGTCTAACGATGATGAGATTATCGCGAACCCTCCCCCGAGCACGAAAAATCCTCCACACAGCCCATGCGTAGAAGAACAACCCGGGGTAGGCGAAGAAGTCCATGAAGCTCTGACAAGGAGAGTCCTCGAGCAACGAGCGGAGGGAATTTCTATGCAGTAGACGACAGAAGTCCCCACAGGGCGAGCAATGGAAATCCCCGAGCAACAAAAGGAAGCAGACCCGAAGCAGCAGGCGGAACCAAGGCCGACCGAGGAAGAGCCAAGAATTCCCCCGCCAAGCACGGGAGTCAACCCCACGGCTGCGCCCGGAGGCTCAGGCCAGCACCGCCGGTTCAAGAAATTGAACCATCAGACCAAACCATAAGTGTCCTTGTGCTGACATTACTTTGCTGTATTTTGCTTACTTCTGTTGTGACTAAATAACCGATTTGATACAGTGCAAGGCAAACAACAGATCCAACCTCGCCCGCTCAGACTAAGCAGCAACCAGAAACTGGCCTTGGAGCGGTGGAGATGCCAGTAGACCACATCCTAGAGTCCCCGAGTGCTCGGGAGCATGTGGGGGTGCCAATTGCTACCCCTGGTGGGCTTGATGGCAGTGAGCGACTATCTACAACGGTGACTGAGTCGGCGACAGCACCTTTGGCAATGGTGGAATCGGGAGTGGAAAAGCTTTCGGCGCCGAAGGTGCAGACGGTAATCCCCGATGCTTTGGAGGGCATGGTCGGACCTACTATCCGACCACCGAGGCCCCAGGTGGTGCCCCGGCTGCAACGGAGGAGGACGAGGTGGAGGAGATTGTGCGTGATGAACCTCAACCCCAAGTAGTATGGATCCTCCAAAAGCGCGATGATGAAATAGTGATTGTCGAAGAGGAGGACACCACCAAGGAGTTTAGGAGACTGGAGACTGCCCTTACCGGTGTGATGAAACAGATCAATGTGAATACTTCATCTAGAAAGGTCCTGGTTGTTTATTGGAATTGGTTAACGATACTATCATCGTGCATTTCACAGGAAATATCTTGAGTTACCGAGCAGCGCCGCCAGTTGATAAAGCGAATGGAGCCCCTTGCTGAGGACAATGAAAAACTCAAAGAGGCCAGGAACCTCTCGGAGAAGAATATCCAGAGGGCCCAACGCGAACGAGACCTTGCAGAGTCGAACGCGCGGGACTTGGAATACCAGAAGGGGGTCCTAACCAAAAAGCTAGCGGCTATGTCCAAGCAGGTGCGGAGCCAGTCTGACCAGCTGGCCGCTGTCTTTGACCAACTAAAATGTGCTTTCGAGTAGCTAGAGAGGAAAATCGAACAGCTCAACAGTGTATCCAAATAGAAAGCAGGTATGGTACATCAACGAATGTACTTTTGTATTGCTGAATAGCCACATTTTTGTTGACAACTATTGTGCTTGTAGAGCAAGACACTGAGCTCGGCCAGCTACGCCAGGCCGTTGATCAACTTCGCCAGGAGAAGGCAAAGGAAGCAGAGCGGGCGGACAAACTTGCTAAGGAGCTGAAAGGTGAATTCCTCCTTGTCGAAATTACTATTGAAGTAGCTTCCTTGTATAATGGATCATTGTAATGCTTGCAGGCTATCATCATAAAGCCAAAGCACAGTTCCATGTGCTGGTGCAGGAGGCCAAGGTCCAAAAGGAGAACTTCGACGCTGTAATCGCTGCAATTAAGCCGGTTCTTGACTGCGTCGACCTAGAACCAGCCGCTTAGAACGACGGCAAGCGGCAACGTCCCGACACCATAATCCAGAGGTGCAAGGCAGCATGGGAGAACTTCAAGACTTTCAACCGTGATGCCATTACGACCGTCGCTACCCATGTCCTCACGATTGTTCGGTCCCATTACCCGACCATCGACCTTTAGTCGATATGGGGTGGGTTCGCTGAAGGACTGGACGACATAGGGACCCAGCAGCTGGAGGACAAAGTGGAAGACGCAGCAAAGATGTTGGCCGATGACATAGATCTGTTCGGTGAGACGGATGGTAACGGCAGAGCTCAGTAATCTGCTCATAGATTACCATCTATAAAAGCTTGATAGTGTAATTAGAACGCGCGAAAGCGCAAGAAACAATTATTTATCGAATAAATGTTATAAGGTGCATGTATATGTAATATATGCAGTTTGCTTGTATTTCCATAAAAAAATCTTCGTAGTTTCAATCCTGACACAAATATGCGTAGTTCAAATAACGTTCGAATAGTTGGTCTGCTACTGATCCCTATGGCCTTTGCCAGCCCATAGTTCATAACATTGAGCGCGAAGCCCATGCACGTGTAGGAGTAACAAGCGTGACCCAGGAACCACAGCCGACCACCCATGACGTAGAGTGCGGAGCCCGTGGCACGTGTAGGGAGAGATCGGTGACTGGGTCTTTTCCATTAAAAACAGCGTGGAACGTGTGCTGCTCGGCAGTTGTTGTACGAACTTGGAGATGAAAGCAATATAAGTGGCGTCCAAGCCCATAGTCCATAACATCGAGCTCGGAGCCCATAGGCGTGTAGGACAAATGGGTGTGAACAAGGAACCGCAGCCGACCGCCCATAACGCAGAGCGCGGAGCCCGTAGCACGTGTAGGGAGAGATCAGAGACTGGGTCGTCTCTGAAGAAAACATAAAAGAAAAGATGTTGCTCTCCGATCGAGAAAAGTGTTCGATGATTTGGAGATAGCGTGTTCGGCGATAACGTTTGGAGAAATCATGTTCGGCGATTTTGGAGAAACATGTTCGGCGATTTGGAGATAGCGTGTTCGGCGATAACGTTTGGAGAAATCGTGTTCGGCGATTTTGGAGAAAACATGTTCGGTGATTTGGAGATAGCGTGTTCGGCGATAACGTTTGGAGAAATTGTGTTCGGTGATTTTGGAGAAAACATGTTCGGCGATTTGGAGAAATCGTGTTCGGCGATTTGGAGAAACGTGGTCGGCGCAGTTATGGCGATTACGTATTAGAGCTCATTATGAAGTAGCATGGAGCTCGGCGACCGCAAGTGGATGTTAAACCACAATAGGGACAAAATGGAGACAAGTTATGGAGACCAAAACTTTACTGAATATAGAATTGGAGAATACATATCTGGAGTGTTTCAAGGATAGAAACATATAAGGTGTTTGATGTGCCATGAGTTGGGAACATCGACTCCTTCTAAGTCACTTAGGCGATAAGAACCTAGTTGAGTAACCTCTTTGACGACATGGGGCCCTTCCCAAGGGGAAGAGAGCTTGTGCATCCCTTTAGTTTTTTGTTTTCTGCGGAGAACGAGATCGCCGACAGCAAATGAACGACCTTTGACGTTTCGGTTGTAATACCTCCACAAGCCTTCAAGATATTTAGTTGTACGGACGCAGGTGATTAGGCGTTCTTCCTCGGCCCTATCAACGTCCTCAAACCAAATAGCCTCGGCCTACTGTTCATCATAGTTTTCCACTCTAGGTGCTCGGAAAGTAATGTCCGCTGATAGTATGGCTTCTGAGCCGTAGACCAAAAAGTATGGAGTCATGCCGGTGCTACGACTAGCTTGAGTATGCAACCCCTAGACTACAGCTGGAAGCTCCTTGAGCCATCTGCCTGGGTGCTTTTCTTCTTTCTAATACAGTCACTTTTTGAGGGCATCAAGGATCATGCTGTTCGCCCATTCGACCTGGCCATTGGCTCTTGGATGGGCGACGGAGACATACTTGATGGAGATGCAACAGTCTTCGCACAAGTCCCAGAAGTGATGGCCAGTAAACGTAGTTCCGAGATCGATGATGATGCTACTTGGTAGACCAAATCTATGGATGATATCTTCGAAGAGCTCCACTGCCTTCTTTGTAGTAGCCGAGACGAGTGGTTTATATTCAATCCACTTGGAGAACTTGTCGATGGCGACATATACATACCGGAAACCACCTGGTGCTAGTTTGAAAGGGCTGATCATGTCTAGTCCCCAGCATGTGAAGGGCTAGGAAGCTGGGATGGTTTGCAGCTCATGCGCTGGCACGTGTATTTGCTTAGCGAAGAATTGGCATCCTTCACAACGTCGAACGAGGTCTTCTACATCAATGATGGCTGTGGGCCAATAAAAACTAGCTCGGAAAGCCTTGCCGACCAGTGTTCTTGAGGCCGCATGGTTGCCGCAGGAACCAGAGTGAATTTCGAGAAGTAGCTTTACTCCCTCCTCTTGGGTAATGCATTTCTGCAGTATCCCTTCTTTGGCACTTTTCCTCATCAAGCTGCCATCCACCAGCACATAAAGCTTGCTTCGACGAACTAGGCATTCAGTTTTAGTCTTGTCGGCGGGTACCTCGGTGCTAGTGAGGTACTTGATGAATTGCTCCCTCCAATCGGCGACCGGCAAAGGTACCGCAAGTACCAACTGCTCGGCAGGGGGAACCTCTTCGACTTCCTCATCTTCTTTGATGGATGGTGCCAGGAGATCTTGAACAAAGACCCTCGGTGGTATCGCGGCACGAGAAGAGCCTAGCTTGGATAAGTGATCGACGAGTTGATTTTGGTCACGTACCACATGGTGATACTCGATGCCGTAGAATTTTCCTTTGAGTTTCCTGATTTTGGCGTAGTATGCATCCATCTTCTCACTGGAACAGGACCAGTCCTTGTTGAGCTGGTTGATAACCAGCGCGGAGTCCCCGTACACCATGAGACGTTTGACGCCGAGCTCGATGGCTATATGGAGACCATGGAGACACGCTTCGTATTTCATGGCATTGTTGGAGGCCAGAAAGTGTATACAGAGTACATAGCGTAGCTTATCCTTGGACGGCGTAATGAACAGAATGCCTGCACCAGTGCCATTGATGTTAAGGGTGCCGTCGAAGTACATCACCCAGTGTTCGGGGCAAGTAGCGGCGATGGGCTCTTGGATCTCGATCCATTCAGCAATGAAATCAGCGAGTGCCTGTGACTTAATGGTAGGTCTGCTTCTGAATTCGATGGAATATGTGCCGAGCTCAACAGCCCACTTAATGATGTGGCCATTGGCCTCTTTGTTGCGGAGAATGTCCTCTAGAGGGAACTCAGTGACCACGACAATCTTGTAGTATTTGAAGTAGTGTCGGAGTTTGCGCAACGTAATAAGAATGGTGTATAACAGCTTTTGTACCTAAGGATAACGAGTTTTGGGCTCATTTAGTACCTCGTTGATGAAGTAAACTAGATGTTGTACTTTATAGGCGCGCTCGGCCTCCTCGTGTTCGACGACAATAGCTGTGCTTACGATGCGAGAAGTGGCAGCGATGTATATTAGCAAAGTCTCATCTGGTCTTGGCACTGCCATGATCGGCGGCTTTGTTAAAAACACCTTGAGCTGCTCAAAAGCTGAGTCTGCTTCTTCCGACCAGGAGAAACGCGCGGAGGCCTTGAGGAGTTTGAAGAATGGTAGCCCTTTTTCACCGAGGCGTGATATGAAATGACTTAAAGCAGCCATGCAGCCTATAAGCTTCTGTATATCCTTGACACATGTCGGTCGTTTCATATTGGTGATGGCAGAGACCTTGTTAGGGTTAGGTTCGATAGCTCGAGCATTGACGATGTAGCCCAGCAGTATACCAGATGGAACTCCAAAGACGCACTTTGAAGGGTTCAGCTTCCTTCGATACTTGTTCAGGTTGGCGAAGGTTTCTTCGAGGTCGGCGATAAGGTTGTCGGCTGTCTTGGTCTTGACGACCATGTCATCGATGTAGGCTTCGACGTTGCGGCCAATCTGTTGGTCGAGGCACATCTAGATGGCCCTTTGATAGGTAGCCCTGGCATTCTTGAGTCCGAAGGACATAGTTTGGTAGCAGTATGCATCGAAAGGCATAATGAACGACGTCTTGATCTGGTCTTCTTCCTTGAGGGAGATCTAATGATAGCTGGAGTAACAATCAAGGAAGGAGAGTAGTTCACAGCTAGTGGTAGAGTCTACAACCTCGTCTATCCGAGGCAAGCCGAAGGGGTCTTTAGGGCAGTGTTTGTTAAGATCAGTATAATCAACGCACATTCTCCATTCTTTATTCTATTTTTGAACGAGAATAGGGTTTGGTAACCAATTCGGATGATACACTTCTTTTATAAACCCGGCAGCTAAGAGCCATTTTATTTCTACCCTAATAGCCTCCTTCTTGTCTGGTGCGAATCGGCGGAGTTTCTGCTTGATCGGTTTGGCGGTCGGTGAGACATTCAAGGAGTGCTCGATCTTCTCCCATGGTACCCCCAGCATGTCTGCAGGTTTCCAAGCAAACACATCGGCGTTGGCACGTAGGAAGGAGATGAGTGCACTTTCCTATTTGGGGTCAAGGTGAGCCCCAATCTTCATAGTCTTGGAGATGTCAACGAGGCCGAGGCCGACCTCCTTGATTTCCTTGGACTTGGCGGAGGCACGTGGAAGCTCTAGCTCTAGGATCTCCATGTCATCAGCGGGCGCTGTCTTGGCTTCGACGACCATGCTAGCCATCTGGATGGAGAGGTCGGTGGCTTCGATGAGAGCGAGACTCTTTGTCTCGCAGGCATAGGCAACGGAGAGGTTGGCCCGTAGAGCTAGGACTCCTGCAGGCGAAGGCATCTTCATCACCAGATATGCATAGTGTGGTATAGCCATGAACTTGGCCAGAGCTGGCCAGCCAAGTATGGCGTGGTAGGCGGTGTCGAAGCCGGCGACGTAGAAGTTGATATGCTCGACGCGGTAGTTGCTTGCCGTGCCAAACTATACTAGTAGGGTGATCTCTCCAAGTGGTCTAGATGCCCTTCTAGGTACCACACCCCAGAAGGAGGAGTTTGAGGGTGTGAGATCTGTTATCGTGAGGCCCAACTCCCTTAGGGCCCCGGCGAATAGTAGGTTCAAAGCACTGTCACCGTCAACAAGGACTTTTCTAAAGAGCACCTTCTAGATGGTTGCGTCGAGGACAAGGGGGAAATACCCTGTGTAGGGTATATCTGCCCACTGGTTGGCCCTGCTAAAGGTGATGGGGACCTCGGACCATGGGCGATAGCTGGGGTCGGTGGTGGTTTCCTCTGAAGTGACGGTGAGCACTCGTCGGGTGGCGAGCTTCCGCTCTCTTCTACTCTCAGTGGAGGTGACTTATCATGGTCCTGAAAGGCATTGTTGTTATCCCCAGGTGGTCGGTGACCTTTGGCTCCATCGTTGGTGTCATCATCGAGTCTCTTGTCCTGGACTCCTTAGCCAAGCCAATGCAGTCCTTCATCGTTGGCCGTCGAGGATTTTTTGGTACTATTCGTCGTAGTTGCGCTTGGCGCAAGGTTGACTGATGGCGGCTACGATGTGTTCTGGCCGGCGGCGGCAATTTTAGCCAGGCCTGTGTCCTATCCAATCATGGCCGCTATCGTGATGGTAGCTGCAATCGTCGGGGTGGCGGTCGCTGTGGCGTCGGTCGTCAGGGCAATCATCATAACGGTGAGACAGGCGCTGAGTGCCTGCATCCTCGTTGAAACACACCTCGGCTTCCTCGGTGTTGGCATACTGGTTGGCGGTAGTTATCATTTCGCCGATACCGATGGGCGGCTTGCGGTTGAATTTGGAGCAAAGCTCGCGATGGTGGAGTCCTCAGATAAAGGCGGTGATGACTTCAGCTTCTGTGATGTTGGGAATAGAGTTCCTCATCTCAGAGAAACGCCAGATGTAGCTACAGAGGAGCTCGGATGGCTTCTAGTTGATGCGGCTGAGATCATGCTTCGTGCCAGGTCGAGTACACGTGGCCATATAGTTGTCGGTGAAGACTTTCTTTAGCTCTTCCCATGATCCGATGGAGTCCGGCGCGAGGCTGGTAAACCAGCTCATGGCGGGTGGCGTGAGCATGATAGGGAGATAATTCGCCATGACACTGGTGTCTCCCCCGGTGGCGTGGATAGCAGTGGCATAGGTCTATAGCCATTGAGTCAGGTTCATTCTTCCTTCGTAGGGCTCGACCCCGGTGATCTTAAAACCATGGGGCCACCGAAGCGTTCGGAGTGCCCTTGTGAAAGCTGGAGGTCCCTCAGGGTTGTCGACACCATCGTCTATGGCATTGCGGTCGAGGATAGGCTCAAGGGCTGAGTCTGGGTTGCCGTACTCCTTTTCGTACTCTTGGCGATGATGCACTTCGTCTTCATGGCGACCGAAGCGATGTTGCTCGATATGCCGTCACGCATCCCAGAGGTTGCTGAGATGTACTCGAGCGTCCTATTCGACCTCCTAGTCATGTTGGCGATGGTATTCGGCGTGTTGCCCCCTAGGTCCCCCTAGAGAGGTAGCGACTGGTCAGCAAAATGGCTTTGACTGGGGCGGCGATTGGATCTCGGCGTAGCTGATCGATGAATTGTGGTCGTAGAGCACGAAGGTCTCTGATCCTCGTGAATCTCATTAACCTGACAGTGAGCCACTTTAAGCATGGCGGCGATCTTGGCAAGCTTGGGTGTTTGAGGGAAACAAGCGAGCTCATTGGCGGCTACTGCCAAATTGGCGCTTGGAGTCTTGAAGATGTCGTGGCCGTCAATGCGGAGGAATTCTTCGTCGAGGTCGCGGTGGAGCGGGAGCGGTCTTCCTTGAGAGTCAAGCTGATTATTCCGAGCTGCCTCGGCCCTCGCGATGGCCGCCTCGTTTTCTCACCGCTGCGTGTGGTTGACGTTCCGGTTCTCCCGAGCAACGCGCTCCTCCTCAGTTTTGCTATTCCGAGGAGGGTTATCGATGCTGACATTGAAGATTGCGCCCTCGGAAGGGTGGAAGGAGAAATTGCTCGAAGAAGGTTTCGGCGAGGGTCTCCATAGAGCCCTGAGACTCGGAGCCCAGAGTTTCTTCCGGGATGGTCTAGAGGGGCGCCTCGGGGCTTCGGCCTAAGTGTAGCATGTTGACGGCTGGCGGAAGATGGATGGCGACCTAGTCAGCGAGTAGATGGGCGCAGTCCACCTGGTCGGCGAGTTTGCCCCTTAGGGCATGTTGGTAAGCGGCGGTGGCATTGGTGAACCCAAAGGGTAGGGCCGCAACCCTTGCAGTTTCTCGGGCAGCCTTCGATAGATCTGAATCGAAGGGTGGTCGGTGCTGAACCAGAGTGTCTAGAGTCGATTCAGCGATGGAGAGGCAGTCGGTGAGCTTTAGTCTGACCCGATCGATAGACTCGATCAGGTCATCATTGTTGATCTACCTCCTCTGGTAGCGAGGAAGCGGGCGGCGAGTCGTTGCTGAAAGAGACCTCAGAATCGGCTCTGAGATCGGATCTACAGTTGCAGGTGCGGGGGTGGTCGGCGCAGAACCGATCTGCCCCGGCTCGAGGAGCTCTCCAACTCCATCAGTGTTGATGACCCATGAGATGGATCCGACCGTGAAGATCTGGCCAGGCTACGAAAGGGACGAAGAGCCTGTGGAAAAAGCCATCTTGTTCGACAAGGAAACAACACGCACACCCCTACCTGGCGCGCCAACTGTCGATAGAATATCGTCAACAGTCCTCCGAGGGATATCCCACGAAGGTAGATTGATCAACAGAGGAGCGTGAGATCAAGAACAAGAAGGCAACAGAGACACATGAGTTAGACAGGTTCAGGTCGTCAGTATGACGTAATACCCTACTCCTATGGTCTGTTGGTTTGTATTAGCTATCGTATGATATGCTGTGATTTTAGAGGGGGTCCCTGCCCGCCTTATATAGTCCAGGAGGTAGGGTTATAAGTCGGTTAGATCTGAGAGATAACCGGAAAGTAATAACTGATTATAGGAATCTTGGGATCATACATATCCTAATAGATCTCGTAGTATCTTCAGGATATCTTTTCGATGCCTTGCGAGAGGCGCCGAGCAGAGTCATGCCCCGTAAGGCTTCTTCTTATGGGCTAGGCCACCCCTAGGGGTGCAGCCCATGTGGCCTACCATGGGTATCTGGGGTCATACACCCCATAGTTTGATTAACCTCGTGGTTCGCGTTATAGGCTGGTCGGCCATGCTGATTTTGTGGTCCTTGTGAGCTTGGATTGATGGCAAAATTGCCCTTGTACCCCCCTTGGACGATCTGGCCACTATGGTAATGACTTCCCCCATTATAGCGAGAGCTATGCGGGTTACAATTGCACGCAGACACTATCGAAAGAGATGGAGCTGGGTTCCAGATATCGTTGACCTAGACTTGGGCTGCTTTAAGCAGCGCTTGAATCTTGAGTACCTTCGGCATTGGTGGGAGTCTAGCCAACTCGTGGGTGGCCATAGCCAGATTGGTGCTCGACATCTGCTCCACTTGCTGGTTGTCCACCATCAGGAAATCTTGTTGGAGATTATGAACGAGGGGCGGCGGGTCACCTCTGGTGGCTTAGGTGACGTTTTTTGCTTCTTCATTGCAACGTCATTAGCGATCAGTGTTCCTAGCCTCACGCTCGTGGCGTTGGATACTAGTTTCTCCATCGACGGTGATGCTATCGTGGCTAACCATGAAGAGTTCTCTCCCAAAGCCTCGAGGGAAAGGTGGGCAGGTGCTGGTAGAGCCCTCAGAGTATGGCTCAGGGCTTTCCTCTAGGATTGTATGGAGCGTGTCATCTGGAAGATCTGTTCGGATTTGCACCATGTTTACCATTGGCGCAGGTTGGTCGGCCTCAGGGAAATTGACCTAATAGAGGTCGTTGACGTGGCTGCGCTCGGTGTGGTCGGCGAAAAGATGGTGCACGACATACTGACAGATCGGACATGCACCCACCAGTCCAAAAGGATAGGGCCTCGGCATGCTGTCCGTTGGGGTGGGGAGCGGTCGATGTTGAACGGTACGCCCTTCCGGAGTTGTCGTGATCACAAAATCTTCATCTTGCCACCACGGACGACGTGCACAAGCAGGGCGCTCAGTGTTAGTGGCATGGTGAACTTGGAGTGCAGGAAATTCGTCGCTCGCTCTAGATTGATCTAAGACCGAATCTGCGAGGAGCTGACATTCCTCTAAGCGGTTTGTGATCCAATCGATAAATGCGATCAGATCATCGTTGTTGATGGATCTCCTAACCCAGCAGCGAGGCGCTGGGATCAAAGATGTTGTTGTAGATGTTGGCACAATCGGCGCAGGGTGATTCTGCACTGCTTCCATGATCTCCCCATTGCTGTCGGGGCCGATGACCCAAGTCATGGATCCGACCGTGAAGATCTGGCCCAGCTTGGAAAAACCATGGAATTCGATAAGGTGACCATCTGGTTGGCCATGGAATCAGCACGCACAGCCCCTACCTGGTGCGCGACCATCGATGAAATCTGGTCGGCAGTCTACCGAGGAGTATACCCATGGTAGTAGATGAATCGGTGGAGGGTGCACGTAATAGGAACCGGATGGTGACACAAGCGCAGAGACAACGATTTAGAGAGATTCAGGCCGTTTGATCGATGTAATACCCTATGTCATATGTCTTTGTTAGATTGTATTGAATATGAGATGAGTTCGAGGGGGTCCCTACCCGCCTTATATAGTCTGGGGTCAGAGTTAAAAGTCGGTTAGATCTAGATCTATTCGGGTATATGGTAAGTATTTATAAGGAATACGATATCTATCATATCCGAACAGATCCTTCTCTATGTTTAAGATTTCTTCCTAAAACCACGTGATACATGCCGATCAGTGTCTTGCATCACACGCCTTCTTTTTATGGGCTAGACCACCCCTGGTGTTGTGGCCCATATCCATTGTCGTGGGTATCTGAGGTTATACCCCCCACAATATGATAACATTTTTTGTGAATATATATATATATATAGGGTAAGGCTATTCTACAGCTGGCCATAGAATAACTTATTCTATAGCCACCTTGATTTACGACAACGTTTGTACCAATTTACGATAACATAAATATGCATTTACGATACTCGTGTTACTACAACTCACGGTGATATTTACCATAATGTTATAGTAAATCACTTAGTAAGGAGTTACTATAGTCTCATAAATTAGCATAGTAACTATCGTAACTCAAAGTGGCCACAGAATAAGTTATTCTATGGCCAGCCGCAGAACAGTATATATACATATATATATAGGACGAGGCTAAAATGCACATGGGTGCATTCTGTATAGCAAATGCACCCAACCACCAGCGCGAGCCACAAGACGCGCGGAGCGTGGCGAGCACGAGCCGTACAGGCGCGGAGTCCGACCCGGTTGACCCGCGCGCCTATACAGGCCCCGAGCGCCGCCCCTCAGCTGCAACTCATCCCTTTAACTGATTGCAACTTCCGTCGTACACAAATTGCAACCTTGGTGGTAGGCCAGTTGCAACTGCCCTAGACGGCTGGTTATAACTCCGTTTGTATACTAGTTCCAACTCAGCCCGTCAGCCGATTGCATCTTCAATCGTACACAAATTGCAACTCATCTCTTCAACCAATTGCAACTTCCGTCGTACACAAATTGCAACCTTGGTGTTAGGCCAGTTGCATTCCGATTGGGTAGGCCAGTTGCAACTGCCCTGGACGGCTGGTTGCAGCTCTATTTGTATACTAGTTTCAACTCAGCCCGTCAGCCGATTGCATCTTCAGTCGTACACAAATTGCAACTCATCCCTTCAACCGATTGCAACCTCCGTCGTACACAAATTGCAACTCGTTCGCACGCTCGCTGTGTGCCTGCCTCGCTGCCTGGTGGGGCGGTGTTGGCGTGGGAGAGGGTAGAGTTGTGTGGCGGGCCTGATTAGTGGGTTAGTTGGGCCGGTTGTCCAGACAAGACGCACCGGTTGGCCTGGGACCCAGGTGCAATATAGCAAAACAGTATATATATATATATAGGCCATGGATGCTCTAATTGAGCGATTGTTATTCATTTTTAATAGATTTGCATCCATTACCATTAGGATATTCTAAGTAGTCTAGTTTTAAACCACTTTGTTGTGACAAAGAGCTTTGTTATGCTGCTTTGCAGTGTAGCTAGCAAAATTTTAATTTCACTGCAAGTTAAATATGTGTTTTTTTATTAGAACCTATATGACCCTATTAATCTATTCTAATAAGCTTTCTATATATGTCAAGTAGATGGACAAAAGTATATTTGAATATAAGCAAAAACTTAACCTCGCGCCTCATATATATTTTTGACAGTGAAAGTGGGGGGTAGGAATGAAGTACCTCGTCCCTCTTATTCACGTTTTAATCTGACTGCATAAAATTGGCTTAATCTGGCCGAAGAGAGAGGAGGCAACTCCCACCTCTCACTTTGGCCATGGAAATTAAATCTGAGGCGACTTTTGAGTTTTTTATCATAGGTATGCATGTTTATCAATTTACTAGTTTATATTACTCTTGTTCATTTAGGTTTTTCACCCATAGAAATAGAACCAAGTTGTTTTTTATTACGTTTTCGTCAGTTCAGAATATGTTCAGTTGTCACCACAAGATCGAACATACTGCAGATTGTCATGTACCAGCAGGGCTTTACTGTTATCTCATACAGCGAATCCTATGCCAAATACCCAGCACATCAAGCAGCAACCTGGGGCTCTCGTTGGCTCTGACGAGCCGTCTCTAGTTATCTCTCGTCATGTCCATGTACAGAACCACTGAACATCCACTGATGGCATATATCAACAATACGGAATTAAGCTCATTCTGTGGTAGGCTATGCATAAAACCTTTTGTTGAGTTGCTTTCGATCCCCTATTTTCATAGATTCCAAAAAGATTTTTTCAATCTTTGATATGATGACAAGACGCTTTAAGCTAATTAAGTGCGGATAATAAACCATATAATAGAGGTGAGGAACTCTACATACTATGTGTATACATTCACAAAAGCGAGAGCGCTAATATGTTGTGTTTTGTGAGTATCTATATTTGTTTTTTTATGGATAATAGGGCAGTTGCTGAAATTAATTACACTAGAAGGATGGAAACCAAATACAAAGAAAATCAAAGGGTACGACCAAACCGGCAAACCCTGAACACAACTTGGAACACCATAAATGATCATAAACAGCCTATATATGCAAAAATTAACCTTATCTTCCCTTCTTCTTCCTCCACTTGCCCTCACCCGACCCGGCCTGCTCGCTCACGCCACCTCCACCTCCACGCCTAGCTCCAGCGGCTCCTCCACCACTAGATCCGCCGCCAATGACACCACGACCCTACCTTAAATACACTATACGGTCCTCCTCCCTACATCTTCTATGTCTTGCCAAGCCCCCGCCGCCACCACCAGCTCCCGCCCAACTTTGGCGGCACCCCACTGCCTCCGACTCTTGCCCCACCCAACTACCTTCCTCCAGTGCCCGGCCAGCCGACAGTCCCACCACCACCTCACCCCAGGTGGCCCCGATGCCCGCATCGTTGGGCTGGTCTTCTCCTCAGCATTCCTTCTAAGCTATTGGATTCAGCTAAGCCCCTGAATTCCAACTCTAATCCTTCTAATTCAAGGGAGAGGAGACGTTTAATTACTCTAGCGATGTTTAGCTTTGGTGTAAAAGTAACAAGAGAAGAACAAAGCAGCTATATGTAGCCAAGCGGAAAAAAAGCTGAACTCTGAGAGAAGGCAACCAAGCTCTAAACAAGGACAAGACCCTAGAAATCCGCGCGCTAGCACCCGACAGAGACCTCATAAATGAAACTAAACCTCAGAAAAAAAAAAAACAGTCCTGTGCTCTAACATCCTGGCTAACTGATCCGGAGATCCCTTATATATATAAAAAAAAATTGATCCGGAGATCTAAACGAAACGATATTATTGTTGAACTAATAAAACCCAGAAAAAGCCACCAATGATGCCTACGTTTGTCCTGTAGTTCTAAAAAAAGGTATGAGCTTAGCTGGAGTGCACTATTGTGTTGCATTAAATTAGTTTTTTTTATCTGATATATGTAATGCTTTTCATGGAACACTATCTAATATAATAACCATTCCGATGCTGTTGGCTTCTTTTCATGGAACACTATCTAATATAATAACCATTCCGATGCTTGTTGCCATTCTTGCAGAGGAACAGTCCATTTTGCTGATGCGTTGAGTCTGATGCTGTTAGCTGCTGACCTGCTGTTAGCTTTATATTCAGCATGCTAATCAGCTCACAGCAAACTTGTGTTTGGCATGTAACCTGCAGGTACATTGCTAGAACGAGTGCAGATCGTCGCGTCCAGCTGAAGGAACCCTTTCAAGTTTCATTCTGATAGAGATAGAGATGTGTATTCTTCTGCTACTACGACGTTAGGATATTTGGTTAATTTGTGGCATATTTAATTTGTATATAATAGTGCGTACGTACGATGAGAGTCTTCAGACATGCGCATCAACCCACGGCTGTCGTTATGCTAGGCAATGTAGCATATGGACCACGCAGCGTGTGCATATGAGCTGTAGTTGTGCACAAGCTGCTAGAAGGTGGTGACTGGCCGTGAAGAATATCATCTACAGTCCATGTATACGAGCGTCCGACCCTCCGATGGCAGGCATCAGGTGCTGATGTGCTATGCTTTTCTTTTTAAGAAATTTATTCGAAGATGCATCATCTGCATGATGAATTCTTTGATCTGATCAGTGATCAGGATCCTGATTCCTGTTGATCAGGTGACATATACAGATCGGAAGCACATATATGTGACATGAATCCTCCGTGTTTAAGAGAAGGTTTCTCGGTCGATGTTCACATTGAGCGCTAGTGTAGGATTGGATAGGAATAGGACCGTATAAACGGGTCGATTGTAATATATAAATTAGCTTCGTGGGGATAAATCTATATTTATCTATATACCTAATATTAAAGAATCAAAATTTTATTCATGTTTTGTCCACCTCTCATTACTACTTTTTTTTTTAGAATTACACAGTACGACATAGACGTCCATAACACGCACGCACACTCACCTCTATGAACACACGTATGTAAATCCTACCGCTATGATCACCTCCGAAGTACTGAGCCGGCAGATCTTGAAATTCACGAAGTCGCCACGGGCGCCTCGTTGTCGACCGGGATATCGCCTACCACTGAATGCATAACGCCGTTAAATCCAAGAAAATGCGAGCACCCATGTCAAGTCGAGAACTTGAACCCGAGTGGGCAAGTTCCACCACTAGGACCCCAACCAACTGATCTATCATCAGTTCGCCAGCTCCCATGACTACCGGTAGTGAAGAGTTTCTTCCATTCTGCTTACACCCTCCATATCTCGTATTTGACATGGACTCATATATCTATACATACGAGTTATAACAACTCGCGTCTAGCTAGCAATGACGTTACAAATTCTAATTTCAAGATTGAACTGTGCCCTATGTATCTCGTATGTGACCTAACCTCATGAATCATGCTGATCAAGCGAGTTAGAACAACTTGCGTGTCAAGCGATGCTATGTAGTCGGATTTCAATTTATATTGGGTTCCGTTGCAACATATGAGCATGTTTGCTATGTTATTTTACAAAAGTTATACTTGGTGGGATCAAGGCACCATCGTGACTTTAAGGTCTAGAATTATCAATATTGATTCCTACAGGGAAAAAACTAAAATTCTCACGTTAGTTGAGGGAGAAAATCATGTCGGTGATCTGTGGGACCCAAATATGTAGGTGCACATTGAGGTGCTAAGAAATTGGTACTGCAGCTGACATTGAATTTTAAGAGATCAAAGAAATTGGTACTGCAGCTGAATTTTAAGAAATTGATATATGTGGCATTATATATAATTATTTTTAGAAAAATAAAATGCAAAGTTGAATTAGACATCGCTTCTTTTTCTGGGGTAGAGAGGGTAGAGCATCCTGCCCGACAAATTACTTAAACCAACAAACAACTTTCAGGAATGTACCCGTTTGAATCCTTAAAATTGAATTCATTCTAATAATTATAATTTTGACATAAATTAATTAAGTCAATATGGTTCGATATGGAATAGATTTGTATATTATTGTTAGCCATACAAAGAAGATACTTATATGTTGCATTTCTAATATAGGGAAGTAAGTTGAAGAGTAGAAACATAGTATGGTGATCTATAGATTCCATTTCCATCTCACACCCTACGAATTTGAGATAGGCTTATATGTTAACTTTGTATAATGTCAAATTCTAATCCAAATAGCCTAATCCATTAAGTAGATTCCAACTTCTCTAAAATGAAAAGATCCAAACGACACCTAACAATAATATTGGGTCACCATGGGGCATGTGGAGACTCTGGCTGATCTCCAATTCATTACGCGTTCTTAATCTTACTTATATTATACGGAGTATGTCGTTTAGGTTGGTGTCTCAATTTTATAAATTTTGAACATTTACACATGAAAGTATTATATTTCATCACATTAAAATGATATTAATATGTAGATATAAGACATCAAAGACACATTAAGAGGATATCTTTTAATTACTTCTAATAAAAACATAGATCAAGTAATATGGTCATTGAAAACATTGAGAGACTCAGTGGATCTCGAATAAAATAGACAAAAAAGAAATAGATTTCATTGTGGATGCTTCATCAGCTCACACCAGTCTAGCTAGTGCCAGAGAAACTTTATTCAGTCTTTTAAGCATATAAAAAAGCTCTGTTGTATATATATGCTCGTTGGGCTTCTGGGCTTCCTTTTAATTTGGAAATCAAGTATCAGATCAACACAAAATATAATCATGTGAGAAATCATTCGTGAACATTTGTTTACACTCTAGTGTAAGGGGTTCGTTGAATTGAGAGCATCAACTAAAAAGGAGCTGTGCTTGGCATCAGGAAAAAAAAAGTAAGGTGGAGATAAGTCAAAATCACACATTCGAAGAAAGTGAATATAGTGCCACACCTTTCATATTTTTATGCCCATCAAACTAACAAGGACAGCGCCTGAAAAATCGTCATAGCCACAGGAGGGAGAGAGAGCATGACTTTTACATAAAGAGGTTGTCCTTTAGAGATTTATAGTACATATATATACAGAGATAATTAATAATAAAATATATTGAATATAGTTTTAGTGGTCATATAGAGAAAGTTTGGCAGGCCGAAGCCTACTAAACAGGTTTCCTTGCATGTTAGTTGTAGCCCTTATCCACGACAGACGTACTCTGATACTTGTAACCACGGTCCTCTTACTGCAGGTAATCTAGATCCGGCAAGTATACCACCACTTAAAAAAGCAAAAAAAAAAAAATGTTAGTACCTCCTTCCAGTATGCTTCCATCTTTTTGTCTCTGCAGGTCGATTCCTTCATGACTTGGTTGATCACTAGCTCAGAGTCTCCATGGACATAGAGGCAATGTGCCTCGAGAGCGGCCACCGCGCGCATGTCGTGGACAGTCTCCATGGACATAGAGGCGACGCGCCCCAAGAGCGGCTGCCGCGCACATGTCATGGATGAATGCTTCATACTCGGTGATATTGTTAGTGGCCCGAAATTGGAGCTCCCCGCTCGGCGATATGAGCAGCACCCTGGCCCCGCGCCATCGAGCATCAGGGAGCCGTCAAAGTATATGGCTAGTACTCCTGCTTGATCGGGGCAGGCGGGATTTGGACCTCCGTCCAATCGGCCACGAAGTCAGCCAGCACCTAAGACTTGATGACGGTAAGTGGGACGTAAGTGATGTTAAGCCCCGTAAGCTCTAATACCACTTGGCGATGCGGCCTGAGGATTCATGACTGTTGATAATATCTCCCAGTTCCTAGGCTCACCAAATGTTGAATCTGCTACCGCCGTCCATGAGCACCTTCATGAGGCGCATATTGCCAACGATCGAACTGACAACAAGCAGAAAGCGACTGAGATTCGACACGTGGTCGGTGGTGGCTTTGGTCGAAGGTGATCGCCATCTTGGACCAACACAGACGCTCTGGCGTCATGGTTTTCACCATGTTGACCTCTCGTGCGGTAGTCTTCCGCGGTCACTGCAATTTTTAGGCTTACGTCCCGCCGAAGATCATGAGACACCCCTCAATGCGAGGGAAGGCAGAGTTGTCGTCGTTGTCTACCCTGTGTTAGGGCGTGATAGCCTTGCCTCTATTTTTGAAGCTGGACAAGGCAACCTCTTCCCCCTAGCGTACTTGGTGGTGACGTCCAAGATCTCCCGCGTCATCCACGGAGGCTCGCACCTGAGCGTGCGGACGAGCGCCTCGCATGTAGTGCCACAAGTGAAGGCATTGATGACGTTGCCGTCGGTGACGTTGGGCAGCTTATTGCGCTCGCAGGAGAAGCATTGGATGTACTCCCGAAGGGTTTCACCCAGCTTCTGCATGCACTTGCGTAGATACCAAGAGTTTTCCAAGGCGGGTGTACCTAACTTGGAAGTGCTCCAAAAAGGTCGAGCGGAGGTCGACCCAGTTGCGGATGCAATCGGGGTCCAGCTACTTGATCCACGACCTCGTCGAGCTTGATTGGGGCAACGGGAGGTACTAGATCATGGTGTCGTTGTCCACCCCTTCAGTGGCTTAAGCACTGACAACACAAGGGATTTATCCTGGTTCAGGCATTTATGCCCTACGTCCAGCAGTGGTGCTCTTTGTATTAGGAATGCTCAATCAAGTTCTTACAACCGATAGATCAAGAGAAAGAGAGAGATGTAGGGGTGAGCTACGCTACTATTCTAGGATTTCGGTGGCTCAGGCGAGGAGCCGACTCAAACTACCATGAGATGCTTCTTAGCAATTCTAGGGTTTGATCCCTTCTACTGGATCCCATGCCCTGCCTTATATACCGGAGGGCCAGGGAGTTCAAAGTTATGTGGTGTTTCCTAGGTTTCTCGTCCTAGGCTTTGGTTCTACTTCGGCAGTGCTATGCATCCTCCTTTGTTTGGTATTAGGGGCCCAACAACATCCCAACTGCCCCTTGACATCTTCTCAGGTGTTGTTTGCCATCATTGTGCCTTCACCAGGTGCACCTCCTCATGGCTTCCATTGTATGCCAGGATTCTCCCATATGTGGAGGGGGCTGCCATGCAGGCCTAGAGGCCTTCACACTGTAGCCATGTGGGGACTCTCGTCATGATGCGTCACGCATTGGGCGTGACCCTGCGTCGAAAGTGGCCGACACAACATCTCGAGAATGGAGAAAAATAGGCCCCTGTCAGCGGCCTGACGCCTGCTGTGCTGCCTACGTGTTAGGCTCCGGATGCTAGATAGATTCTGAGGTATATTCCTGGTGTCGATCGGGGTCAGAGCCCGGCCCAAGCCTAGGCCGAAGTAGTCATGGCAACACTTGCTCGGGGATCACTCTCCCGAGGTCGGGCCCCTGAGCCCCCGGACGAGGGTGATCCAAGTGGGGAGTTAGCCTGTTGGCTTATCCCCTTGGTGATGGGAGCGTCCCCAGAAGTGGGACCCTACAGCCCACAAGGTCACTTATCGACTAGCCAGAGGGTGCGCGCGAGCGCAACCACTGGGTTTAGCACCTAAGCCCCTGGCTGATTTAAGGAATCAGTCAATGGTTTAATCAGACTGTCATGGCGCTAACCCGCGGGTTTAATCCACCCCTGTGTTTGACACTCAACTTTTTTTTGCTAGTTTGTCCGAAAACTGGCCGTTCTTTGTCACGTAAACATGATTCATTATCCTTTGGTGGTTTGCTCATAAACCTCACCGTTCTTCACCATGTAAGTTTGATTCTTGTTATCCTTGGGCGTTCTCAGGCTCGACCCGAGAAAACTGGCTAGGCCGACTCCCTAAACCGGCTAGACCGGTTTCTACGGAGCCGCGCCGCGACAGTTGATTTGTGACCCGTGCGCTATCGTTGTGTCAACATAACCAGTAACCTATGACTTTCATTTTCGAATACCTGGTAGTGATGTAGCCAATAGTGACAACTACTTTTGGGTAATTAATTGTGAAACTTTGACGGTGGGGTTATTCTGAATTGGATTTGGATCATGCAAATCAGACTAACCCGGTATATTATAGTCTATGTACATGAAAACCAGCATCACTTTTGTAAAGAACGGCATTTTTTTGTCCTTTAAAGGATGTAACATTTTATTTCTCCTCACGATGAGATGCCCAACATGATTTGAAAGAACGATTATTACTTCGATAGGAATCCCATTCTATACATCTTAAAAAATGGTCTTGAACGGACTTGAGGGCACCTTGGATTGTTTTGTCTCCTCAATTTTGTTTTATTCTCTTTATGCATCACTATCCAGTACCAAAAGTCAAATTCGATCGTTTTCATCTGTTTATACTTTATTATTAAACTAGTACAGTACCCGTGTTTATATATGAGAATTATGTGACTTCTTGAGAAGCGTTGTTGTTACATAACCTTTGAACACGGCTCAAATTTTATGCAATGGGTTAACCAGATTGCCCAAAAGCAACAGATTGATAATCCGTTTATAGCATATTAATATATATATATATATATATATATATATATATATATATATATATATATATATATATATATATATATTAATGAGCTTGCCTCTATATTCTAATAAAGATTTAGGAACTAATGTTGTAGGCGGGTGGTTACCATTAAACATCCTGTGAACCACTACCACAGACAAGATTAGTAGGGGCAGCTGGTGAGGCTTTGTAGAGGCGGCTCGGCCAGCCGCCCCTACCATACCGTCTCTACAAATTATACATTTGTAGGGGCGGTTCCTAGATCGCTCTTACAAATCAATTTGTAGAGGTGGCTGGTGTTATCAGCCATCCCTACAAATCAATTTGTAAGGGCGGCTGGTACCCCTACAAAATAGATTTGTAAGGACGGTTGTAGTACCAGCCGTCCCTATAATACCTGTTTGTAGGGGCGGTTCAGAGTACATTTTTTTGCTAAAAAATTCAAATTTACAATTCAAATTCGACCGGAACACACACACACACACACACACATATATATATATATATATATATATATATATATATATATATATATATATATATATATATATATATATATATATAAAATTCAAATCTGACCACAAGCACAAGAGAATTATATAAACTACCATTACAAGTTCAATTCACAAGAATATATATAATCCATCATTAAATAGACATAATTCTCAAGTCTAAATCGTCCCACAAGGTAAGACCAATGTCAAATTCCATACACATTGTTATCAACGGCCTAGAGCTAGCCTTTCAGTCTCACGAAGGTGTTGGTACTGGGGATTTCTACCTAAGTCAGAATCTCGGTCATGGTTGGTGCCTTTGACGTGTACAATCTGGTCCAATATGAAGTTGCAAAGGTCGCCGACGAGCTCTAAGAGTTGGTCATCCTAATGTGTCTCTTTTCATTTCTTTCTCTTCTTTCCACTATAAAAGAATAAGTTTCAGTTTAGTATTTCATATCATGTGCGAAGTTTTTATACTACGGGTGAAGAGGTTCAAACTTACCCTTAAGGAGTGTCTCCTGTAGGCACCGGTGTTACTCATCATAGAACATACATAGTATCCATAATGTACACTCCTAGGCTTCTGCTTGTGGCACTGTGTGTTTTGCATATGAAAATGTTAAGTACTGCTTTGGACAGCCATATAATGGAGTACTAAAGTAAGTTACACTTACCGCATAAAGTGTTTTTATAGCCCGCCTTTCCTTTCTTACTGGATCATGCCTTCCGTGATGTTCATTGACATAGAACCTGAATGTCCTGTTCGAATTATTTTAGCAAATGCAACTTGTTAGTATCCAAAAGTGAACGTTGCAAGTACGTATACAAACATATAAGCTAATGAGGATTGTCGATATGTATATATCTTGAGAATCGATATGAAGTCTTTGTATGTCACTGGGTCCCTATCTATTGAATCAAAGACCCATGACATGCTCCTCCTGATATCGACACCTATACAAATCCAGTGGTTGCTGCATGAATTTAATCATAGAACTAGATAAGCCCTTTTGCATCGAATAAAATATATCGAACAAAGCTTTAAGTATAGAGTTGAACTTACTTGAAGTTGTATGGTAGCCATATAGTAGAGTGCTGTTGGAGATTTTTAAAAGCCAAGGCAATATATGCCGAAACCTTAAGGGACTCTTGCCTTAGTTTCTTCGCACGGATGTCCTCTTTTTCCCGAAGGGTGTTTCCAGCAGCTAGCTCTTTGGCATCTAGTTTCCACTGTCTAGGGTAATTAAAATTTATTTATGCTATAGCATGAGGGTCTATATACCCGGCTTTCACACTTGGTATTTGTTTCACAATGTGCACCTGCATTCTACAAATCACGACGTTGGTTAGTTACAACAAAATCCAAAGATTGCATTCATATCATATCGGGAGGGCAAGGACCTACAGGCACTACGTGCAAATTAGATTTATTTCCATTGCTCCGAGGTGAAAGCTATCTGCATGTCATTGAAGTCAAAGATAATTTTCCTAGCTAGGCTTCCAAATGTGATGGCGGGGAAGCATGCTTGTATGAGGTCTATGCTTGTTAGGAGAACACGCAAGTACCAATCATGGAACCTTCTCATTCCAAGTGGTAGGCACTGGATGTCCCGGTTTGGTAGGAAGGGCTTGCCTCTTTCATATGTTTTCGGGTAATCCTTTGACTATTTGATGGCATCAACATTTGGAAACTTCTTTGCTGTTTGGTGGACTTTGCTAGTGACGGCCTCCTCAGAAGCCCGTGTTGGGACTTTTTTAACTTGGTTCTCAGGCTTGAACTGGTCATGGGTATACCACTTGTATACCGACGAGACGTCTTTCATCAGAACATAAATTAGCCTTATGGTGATTGGATGCTTCTTTCGAAGTTCCCATTCAGGCACGTCCTCATCTTCTCGTGCATCACCTTCTTCAGGAGGCACTCGTTGTTCATGTATCGGCTGTGCTTGTTGAGAAGACTGTGGCATCTCATCAAGCACTTGCTCGGTACGAGCTGGAGAAGGTTGTGGCTTATCAGGCACATGCTCGCTAGGAAGGGGGAAGAATGTGGCGTCTCAAGAATGTGGTGGTCACAAGACGGTGAAAATATCTCCCCATCCTCAAAAACTCGCTCCAAATTTGAGAGAGGGGGAGACGGCGAAGAAGCAGTCAATATAATGTCCCATTTGTGCCAGAGGATGAACTGTCCCATTACGTCTTCGAGTAACACCAGCCCCTCAGGAGTTGCATAGTCTATCCTCTACTGCATGAACTCGGGCTTCACAGTATGCACCTCGACCCTAGTGTAGTCTGGTGGTATCTTATTATTATGGTGTAAGCCACCGGCAGGATGTGCCACACCCGTTGCCACCTCCATCATAATGTTCTGCTAGCCGTAAGAAACACCAAAGTGCAACTAGTTGGTTCTCGTATGCAATCGACGGGGGTTATGGTTGTAGTGGAACCTTGGCTGCTAGGAACTTTTAGAGGGCTGCCAACTAATGCCAGTTCTTCCGACAGTGCCATTAATGTCCGTGGCTCCGTAGACAGTCCTTGCTCCTTCAGCGCCTTCGCAACTAGAGCCTTCACTTGGAGCTCAAGATTAGCCTCCTAATCTCTACCATGTTTCTTGTACATGTGCCTGTCCTCTTTGAATCCATGCTTCCTGATCATTCTTTTCTCTAGCCCCCTGGTATGGCCTGTGTGCTCGTTATTTCCTAAGCCAAGGCTAAGCTCGTCCCTCTCTTTGGAAGAATTGAATGAGCCCTTCTCCTTGTCTTCAGCATATTTCAGTATCCTTGATACTGCCTCTTGGATCTCTGGCTTATCAAACTTAAGATTACCACTGGATGATTCTATACTCCTCGCATATATCTAATTGATTGAGCGTACCTTCAAATTCTTCACATTGATATTCCCAGAAGTTGCGTCGTCTTTGTCCATCTTTCTAAACTGCTCTTCCTTGGCATAGTAGCCACTGGGGCCTAGATGATGGTGGTGTTTGTTCCTCTTTGCTAGCTCGGTGTTACGGGCACTGAGCTCCAATACCTCCGGTGAAGTCTTCTGAGCCACGAGCTCCTCCCATTAACTAGGAGTTATGTTGTTGAACTCATTGAAGAGAGTTAACCCCTTTTGGATATACTTCTTGTTGAGCTCTGATCTCCAACATCGGAATGACTCTCCCATGATCTTGAAAGCATTTTTTTACCAGTTCTTGCTTACCCTTCGAAAATCTAAAATTGAGCTTCAGCTGCGTATCCCATAGTTCATCCTTTTTCTTCTCTGGTACCTCTTTCTAGTTAGGGATTGTTGTGTTCAATTTATCTCTTACTAGGGCCCCGATCGCATTGCAGAATCGTCCTCTGAATTCCTTCGACTCAAGGATCTCCCCTACTGGCCTGACCTCCGTTATCACATAACATGCCTTATCTGGATATTGGTTTGCTTTTATATCCCCTCGTTTCCTCTTTGGCTTGGTAGTCATGTTCATGGTTGTGTCTTGAGGTTGTGGAGCAGAGGCCTCAATGTCCGTCTCTATGGCTATTGCCTCTGCTCTCCTTTCCTCTACTCCGTCTTGTCCGACGACATGTCTCGGACATCGACATCATCTTTTCCGAGTTTTAGGAGGGACCTGTATATACGACAGGTCAAAGTGTTAGCAGAGGTAACATAGCCAAAGCTTTAGTAAAATTTACAAGCTAAGACTTACATATCCCTCTTCTGAGTCCTCCTCATCATCATCCTCTTCTTCTTCGCCTTCAGCAGCCTCTCCTGCTCTTTCTTCTACCCTCCCCCCCCCCCTTCCTCCTCGACACATTGCTCCTGAGTTAGCATCACTTCTAGATCCTTTTCTAACTCGTTATCGAACTGCTTCTGAGTAAGCTGGTCCTCTAGTGCTTGCTCCTTATAGGTTGGCTGCTCATCATGCTTGAGGCATCGGGTTGCACTGTCTGGTGTCCGCGACATTATTTTACGCTTTGTTCTAATAGATGCAAGAAAGTGTGCTTTAGGTACGCGAGAAGGTATAAGAAATCAAAAAGGTCTATAAACCAAAGTAGTCCTATAAAACAACAATATATCAAAAAACGAGTAGTAGTAGATGTCTCAGAAACATGTCAATCATCATTTGATCATGAACTTGGAGCATCAAGGCATCATAACAGAGAAGAGAAGAGAAGGTAATGTAGGGGCGGCCGGTAATGATGCCAAGTTCCTCATAAGTTCTTGATCATCAGCTCATATTTCATATAATGTATGGACTTGGACAATTTCATCATCGGCAAAACAAAAGAGAGGAGAGAAGAGGGGAGATTTGGCAAAAAAAAAAAAAGCAACAGCTGCTTAGCAAACATAGAGCAGCAGCTGATGACAAAAATAGCCAAAAAACTGTCATCCTTCATTTATGGCTAACAATTATGGCCAACAAATTCAAATTCTTCAGCAAGTTAACCTTCACTAGTTGGACAATTGCAAGCAGTCAAGCACAATCATATTACCCTTGTACCATGCATACTGAAAAGGAAAAATGAAATAAATTACTGAAATTACAAACTGAAATAAATGACCGAAAGAAAACTGGAACTGCATAGAACAAGATATACATAGAAACTAATAATTAGAAGCTAAAAACTAGAGAGAAAAAGCTTAAACTGAAAACTAACAAAAATCATACAACTAAAAGGAAAACTGAAAAAAATAATGAAACACTGAAATAGCTTCTAGAAACTAATTTAACCATTCCCCAGTTGGAAAATTGCAAGCAGACAAGCACAATCATAATACCCTCTAATAATTATAAGCTAAAAACTCAAAGCAAAATGAAAGAAACTGAAAGAAAAGAAAACTAAAAACTGAAAAAAAATGAAAACAGAGCATGCTTAGAAGCTAATAATTATAAGCTAAAAACTAAAAGAAAAATGAAAGCAAACAGAAACTGAAAGTGAACAAAACTAAGCTAACTGAAACTGAAAGACAACAAAACTAAAAACTGAAAAAAATGAAAATAGAGCATGCTTAGAAGCTAATAATTATAACATCAAAACTCAAAGAAAATTAAAACTAAAAGCGGAAAAACTAAAAATTGAAGTAAAAAACTGAATCTCAAAACTCATATATAAACTGAAACTGAACTGATGATGGAAAGATAACATAGATGAGTTGAAATAGCTACTACTAAAATTCAAAATGGACAATACTGAACAACAATAAAATAAAATGACTGAACCTGAACCTATAATGAAATAACAATGAAAAAACTGAAAAATACTGAACAAAGCTGAAATAATTAAGTTCATCGTTCTGAGTGAACCAACATGAAATTAGGAACAAGAATAAAAAACTGAAATTGTTAAACTGCAACCACAAAATATAATGAACTATGACTGAACATAACTGAAATAGTTAAGTTCCTAGTTCTGAGTGAACTATACTGAACATGAAATTAGTATGTGCTGTGTGGTGATTTTTTTTCCTTCTAATACTCATTGGATTACTTTCTAGTGTAGATGCTGCTCTCATCCGTTGAGTAACTCTAGAAGTGAGCAAGTGCCACTAGTACTATTTGTGATTTTTATGAGTGCTTAGAGTCCTATAACTGGTTCCTTACATGTATCCTTTTTCATTAGTGTTGCATAGCTCTTCTTTACCCCAAAAAAGACAACTTGTGGATTTCTGCCATTTCTTCAGGTATTTTACCTGTATTTAATTTTTGGATGGATAGGTGGAAGCTAAGAAGCAAACTTTTTCCTCATTTGATGAGTTGTTGAAGAAAAGAAGCCTTTATTAGTTAACTTCTATGCAACTTGGTAAGTCACTTACTGGAAGTAGTAGTGAAAGTGCCGGTGCCAAATCTGATGCTGAGCCAGTTCAGTACTCTCTATTAGATATAACTTCTCTCCATTATTGTTGTGTTTTTAGGACTTTGGTATGTTTTCATGTTCCTGCCGTTGGGCTGTAATGGCTAGCTGATGAGCATGAGCATGAAGCTTGAGCAAGTTGTTGCTACTACTCGATGTGAAACACAATAGCTGCAGGAAACCAAGGAATAAATGAGCAAATATGACTGCTGCTATAGATCGATGGAATGCACAACAAAAAAAATATAAACAATACCACACCTAACTAATTGTTTAGCTAAATTGCACAGATCAATTGAAATATGTGGTAAGTAGTGCATGTTCACTGACTAAAATATATATGTGATATATGAACACTTATCACCCTTTCTTGTAATGCCAGCATCAAAAAATAAAATCTATCAAAAAGTAATGTCAATAACATTTGAGTAGCTTGCCACAACAAGATAACTGAATGAAGTTTCATTCTTAAGTAACTTGCCACAAAGAGATAATATAAATAGCTACAAAAAATTGAGCGAGCAACATAGCAACATAAAAAGGCACTATAGAAAGAACTGAAGGAATAAGATTTGAGGTGTACTCACATCGAACACAACGCATGAGCTATAGAGCCTAGTACTAGCAGCGACACGGTTCTCTGAGCAGAGCTTTCCTCAACCTGGATAGCTGGGCAACCAGCAACCATGTATGAGTAGTACCAAATCTATGGGGCACTCTCAGTCGTTGCCCAGAGCCCCACGGAAAATCTGAAATTACAGAACACGGTTTTGACTAATTAACCATCTAGGATTTGTGCTAAGGATCACAGGAGCACCAAGCACCAGTACCTACGAGTACGATAGAGTAACCTCCCGACCAACCGGCGGCCGGAGTTGCTAGAGACGAAAAACTTAGCGGCGTGCAAGGGAGCAGAGAAGAGAAGGCATTATGGTAGTAGCAATACCTTGGGGGACTGGCTGGCCTTGAGAGGCTCGAACAGCTCTGGCTTCTTGCTGCAAAAAAACAAAAAATCAATGGGGCACAGGATCAGTCGGAGCTCTTAGAGTTGCCAAAAGAAAGCAAGCACCATGGGGTTGAGATTGAAATGGTTAAACCAAACGCCTACAGTTCAAATTCACCATTCTAATTCCACTGCGATTCTTGCTGATTCTACTAGAAGTCTAGAAACAATCGAGACAACACAGCACATAAATTATATTGCTAACTGAAATTACTAACTGATATTGCAATCTACAAGCTAACTGAAAGCACATCAAAATTAAAAACTGAGATTACTAACAAATACCAAACAGAAAATACAATTGAAAATGACAACATAGCTACCAAAAACTAAAACTAACTGATATTACAAAACTGCAAGCTAACTGAAAGCACATTGAAATTACAAACTGAAAATACTAACAAATACAAAAAAGAAAATAAAACTGAAATACTACGTGGAATTGCAATTTCTGAGCTGAAGTTGCTAACTGCAATTGCAAACTAAAATTGAAAACTAAAAGTCTACCTGCAATTAGAATCTAAAATTAAAAAATGAAATTACTAACTGCAATTGCTAAGTGAAACTAAAAACTAAAAGTAGCACTACCTAAAATTAGAAACTAAAAATACAAAATGAAATTACTAACTGCAATTGCTAACTAAAATTGATAATTGAAATTGATAACTGCAATTACAATACAAAACACCAAGCAGCTGCAAAGAAGCTAGGAGAACAAGACAAGCCGCTGCTCAAACCCGAAAAAAACATAGCTAAGTTATGCAATGCCAAAAATGCTGCTTATGCTGCCTAATAGTGGCCTAGCTGAGATTGCAGTTGCTATGACCTGCAGATAAGAACTGGAGCAACCAATCAATAGAGAAAGCAGGGATCCGAGAAAGCATAACAAGCTGCATTTTCTTAGGCAATGCTGTAGTGCATAGGCAATTTAAGTCTTGTTTACTAGACAACAATGTCTTCATATATAGGCAATTTATGTATTCTGAAAAGGCAGAAAATGGCATTAACACTGCTGCACCATAAAACAATGGAAAGGCAGAAATATGCTTGATATATAGGTAAGTTGCATAATTCAAATGCATCAGTAGAGATGTTTTTACACTAGTAAAATAACAATAAGATGTTCTAATGCTCATCTCCCATGTTGAACTCCATCCATAAAAAGCCTAAAGGTAATTATGTTGCAACTGCATCCAACAATTTACACTCACTATAGACAACAATTTGATACGGAAATGCTTCTATTGCCCCTGACATTTCTTTACTAATCAACATTGGTAATAAAAAATGACATCATGACTAGCACCCTCCCAAAATACCACAATAGTAGTAGTCAATGGCTACCACCACAACAATCAAATAAAAAAAACAAAACATGAAACTATCAGAGCCAAAAAAAGGGTGGTGGACACTGGAGCACACGGGTACTAGAGCCGTCGGGGGAGGAGCAGGGACGCTGGGGCACACCAGCACTGGGGCCGCTAGTGGACGGAGCACGGACACCGAAGCACACGGCGGGTACCAGAGCCACTAGGGAGGGAGTAGTGACGCCTGGGCGCACCGGCACCGGGGCCGCCGGCGGAGGGAGAACGCACGGGCACCAGGGCACCAGGGCCGTTGGGGGGAGGGAGCACGGGCACCGGCAGCAGAAACCCTAGCCGTCGTGGGAGGGGGAACGGCGACGCACAGGGCAGGAGACGGACCGGGGGTTGGAGGCGGGTCGGGGGAGGTAGGGCGCGACAGAGTTAGGGCATAGAGGCGGTGGAGGTAGGGCACAGAGGCGGCAGCCTACCGGCGTCGTAGAGGAGAATAGCGACGAGACTTAGAAAACTTTTGGCCTCCCGCAGGCTCTAGTTTATATACCGAAGGTCATTTGTAGGGGCGGCTCCTGAGTTAGCCGCCCCTACAAATCGATTTGTAGGGGCGGTTCCTGAGTTAGCCGCCCCTTACAAATATTTTTTAATTTATTTTAATTACTAATTCTGTAATTCATTCATATATAAAGAACACAATGTAAATTTATATATTAGTTTTTTATTATTCTATATATATAAATATATGTATATATAAACAATTTTATTATATGCATAGATATAATTCTATATTTTCTTCTTTACAAAAACAATATTTTAAAAATTGAAAATTTGAATTTCAAAACAACTAATAGAATTTTAGGACACTAAATGACCTTAAATGAAAAATTTGTAAACCTCAAAGTTGTAAAACTCATCAAGATGTACAACTTATATTTTGGTCATCTTTTCATTTGACAAAATTTGAAAAGATCAAATTTTGAATTTCAATAAATGGCAACTTCTAATAAGATTTTGAAACCTTAAATAATTTCAAATAAGAAAGTCATGAACATAAAAGTTGTTGAACACATCACTATCTATAACTTTTATTATGGTCATCTTTTCATTTGACTAAATTTGAATAGTTCAAATTTTGAATTTTAATAAATAGCAACTTCAAACAAGATTTTGAAACCTTAAATGATTTCAACTAGAAAAGTCATGAACATAGAAGTTGTTGAACTCATCACTATCTACAACTTTTATTTTGATCATTTCTTCATTTAACAAAGTGTTAGTAAATATTGCTCACAAATCCACATATCACTCATAGTTTCATAAACTATATGAGAGACATGTTGATTTATGAACAATGTTTACTATCACTTTGTCAGATAAAGAAATGACCACAATAAAAGTTGTAGATCTTGATGAGTTATACAACTTTGGTATTCATCACTTTTTCAGCTAGAATCATTTGGTGTTTCAAAATCTTGTTAAAACTTGTCATTTTTTAAAATTTGAAAATTTTTGAATTGCTCAAACTTTGTCAAACGAAAATAATGACCAAATCAACAAAGTAACTTGAGAAGACATGATTTTAGAAAATTTTAGGAAGAAAAATCATCACATTTGGAGTTAGTATGAGGGAGAAAGAGTAGTTACAAATTTTACCCAGAGATTAAAAAGAAAAATCACAACTATTCATGATAATCAATGATGAACAAGTGTGATTTCTCTTTTTAATCTGTGGCTGAAACTTGTAACTAGTTTTTCTCCCTCATACTAACTCCAAATGTGATGGTTTTTTCCTAAAATTTTCAAAAATCATGCTCTATCATTTTAGTCTGGTCATCTATCTTTGTCACTAATTTTGGACAATTCAAATTTTGAGTTTCAGAAAATGACAACTTCAAACATGATTTTCAACCACTAAATGGTTTCAGCTACAAAAGTGATGAATATAAAAGTTGTATAGCTCGTCAAGATCTCCAACTTTTATTTTGGTCATTTCTTCATTTTATAAAGTGTTAAGTGCTTGTTTTAAGTGTTTCAATAGTAGTCCAAATATGTTGCAGTAGTAATAAGTGTCTGTTTCAAGTGTCTACGTGTTACAACTGTTTTAGTACTAATAGAGTGGATGTTGCAATAGGTTCATCTAGATATTGCAAAGGGTAGTCTCACACACATGCATAAATCTAGTCTCACACAGATACATAAATATGTAGGCCCCATTCACGTGCCCTTAAACCCGGCTTGATCCGCTTATTTTTTTTATCTGGAATAGTGTTTTTTCTCACAAATTCATCTAGCATTCCTCCAAACCATCCAGATTCCTCCAGAATTCAGACAAGCGAATAGGCCCGTAGTCTCACACACATACATAAATATATAGTCACACACACATGCATAAATGAAGTCTTATAAACACACACACTTATACAAACACTCCACATTCAATAACTAGCTAGCCTATTGTAACGACTTTTTACTTGACACTTTTTTGTTCCCATGATAATGTCTTTGGGCAGGTTCTTTTCCACAACACTGATTTTCTTAGGAAAGTCTGTGAATAGCGGCATCTCATCTTAGTTATTGTAAGCATCAACATCGTCCACGCCATCAACTCCGATAATGTGTTATTTTCTGGAGGTAACCACGTGCTTTGTCTTCTTCTTTAGGGGGAGGTTACTTTGTGGGTCAAGCATATAGAAAACTTATGCGACACGTGAAGCGAGCACCCAAGGGTCATCTTGGTAGCCTAGATTCTCAAGGTCCAGGACTCTCAAGGTCCAGGACTCTCAATCCGATCTTGTTTAGTTGGTGTTGTTTGATCCAGCAGCATCGAAATAAGGCCACCGTTATTTCTCTTCCATAGTCAAGTTCCTATATCTCTTCAATGATGCCAAAGTATTAGATCTTTCGCCCCACTCCATCGAGAACTTCTATTAGAACGCCATTGTTTTGGTTCACATATTTATTATCCTTTGCGTGGGTATAGTACGTGTACCCATTGATGTCATAAGCTTTCCAAGATATCACTTGTCACGATGGCTCCTCCACCAACCTACTGATGGTAATAGAGTCTATGGTTTCTCTAGACGGTATGTTTTGGTCCTTCAACTATGTAGTTAGTCGTTGCTTGTGATGTTTCATGACCCAATCATCTAAACGACCATTTCTCTCCGCCATAATGATAGCCAAGTGTTCATCAATGTACGGTTGCATTAGTTGTGTACTCTGCAAGACACTATAATATGCCCGACTCACTTCTTTGTAATCATGGTCGATGAACACTTTTCTGCAACTAGTGCCCTTCCCAGCCAGCCTACCCTTGTGACGAGAATCGGGTTTACCAATCCCTTTCTGTACTTTTAGGTACTCTTGACAGCACTCAATGACTTCTTCAGTACTGTAACCCTCTATCATGGAGCCCTCTAGGTATGCTCGATTATGCACGTATTGGCTTAAAACCGACATGAATCGCTCGTAGGACCACATTTCATGCAAGTAGAAAGGGCCCAACACCTATATTTGATGAACCATGTGAATCATGAGATGTGGCATTATATCAAAAAAGTAGGAGGTAAACACATCTCTAGTTGGTTTTGTGTCTCCACCACAAATTCATGTAGGTCACTCAGCTCTTTTTTGCCAATCGTCTTCTGTGAGATCTTCGAAAAGAAGTAGCACATGCGGGTGATGGCCATTTTTAAGAACTTTGGCTTTATAGCCCTGATTGCAATAGGTAGAAACACTGTCAGCATCACATGCCAATCGTGAGCCTTGCAATGTGTTATTAACAAGTCCTTCATCGACACTAGCTTCTTCACATTCGCTGAAAACCCAGTCGGGACTTTGACCCCCCTCAGGAAAGTGCATATAGCTCTCTTCTCTTCTAGTGTTAGGTTGAAGCACGTCGCAGGTAGAGTGTATTTTCCATTAGCCTCAGGTATCAGGTGAAGCTGTGGCATCATGTTTAGCTGCACCATGTCTTTCCGTGATTTCAGACCACCCTTTGACTTGCCTATGTCCATCAAGGTAGCAATGAGACTCTCAAAGACATTCTTCTGTATGTGCATAGCATCAATGGCATGGGGGACCTCCAAGTCTGACCAATAAGACATTCTATCTTTATTCATCCCATCTGAATTCTTCTTTCCATAGACGATGCGTATGTTTTTCACCATTCTGTACATGTGTTCTCCATTATGATGTCTCTCTAGAGGGGGTTCAATCTCTGGGGTGTTGTCATAAAATCTAAAGAACAATTTGCTGCGGTACTTGTGACTTGTCTTTAAGAAGCACCGGTTCCTTAGGTAAACTATCTTCTTGGATCCATTCAGGAACACCCATGTAGTACCATCCAAGCAAACTAAGCATCCCGTCTTCCCTTTGATCTGTCCAGACAAAGCAAACAACGCGAGGTAATCATTGGTAGTAACAAATATTATTGCTCTACATATGAAGCCCTCCTTTTGAAACGCACTGTACATCGGCTCCCCATGCCTCCATAGCCTCTCCATTTCTTGCATCAAAGGATCGAAGAACACGTCTATATCAATGCCTGGTTGTTTAGGGCTAGAAATAAGAATAGTGAGGAGAAGGTACTTTCTCTTCTGACACAACCATGTTGGGATTTTGTACATGGTCAAGATCACTGGCCAAGTGATGTGGTCGCTCATCCTCTTATTGAAGGAATTCATTCCATCGGTGCTCAAGCCAAATCGTACATTCCTTGGGTCATCGTTAAATTCTTTATGCTTCTCATTAATCCTTTGCCACTTACTACAATCAGCTGGGTGTGCAATCTTATCATCATCCACCTTGCGCTCATCATCCCACCATGTCATGAGTGCGGCTTCTTTAGGGTTTAGGAAGATACGTCTCAAGCGGTCGGTCTCTGGCAGGTACCACATTACCAAGGCAGGAATTCTTCTCTGCTTTGCATCATTGCCTAATGGAGTGTTCTCTAGGGTCTGAGATTCTTGTACCACCTTTTTCATACCCTTCTTATTCCTCTTTTTCTCCGTGGAGGCTTCGTCCCCACCGTAAAGATCATTGTTCTTGTACCGACTGGCCCCACACCGGGGACATTTATCCAGTAACTTGAACGTTTCACCATGAAAAAGGATACAGTGGTTGGGGCATACATGGATTTTTTCAACCCCTATTATCAATGGACTTATGACCTTCTTCGCTTGGTATGTGTTGGCGGGAACTGAATTTGGTTGTGGCATGACAGGAGACATAATAGATCATTGAAACTACAATCTGACCAGTTGTACTTAGCCTTCAGGATGAGTAGCTCAAGGACAAAACATAGCAATGTCTAGTGTGTCGGACAACCCTTTTCAACACCATACACAGCCTCCTTCAATGCTTTTTTCACCCTTTTAAAATTTTCTAGACCTTTCGGGTTCTTTAGTAAAATCTCTGGTCCTAGGGCTCGAATCATGTCCTCTAAATCATCTTCATCCCCGACATGTGCTCCACCATCATTATTGGCACCACCTTCATCATTACCATCCCAACCACTAGCATCACCACCTTGTTCATTGCCAAACTCGGGATCCATTCGTGTATCAAGCTCTGCTGAATATTGGGACAGAGATTCTAGGGTTTCATCATCGTATTCCTCCTTATCCTCATCATTAACAATAACCGTTTCACCATAATGAATCCACACTGTGTAGTCCTCAACAAATTCTCACATAATCAAATGTGATCTGATGATAGTCACATCTGTCCATGCCATATGGTTCTTGCAATCTTTACAGGAACAAATAATTGTATCCTTATTCTCTGTCAACGTCGTTGCATTCTTCTCTGTGGCTTCAATAAATTTATCCACCTCTTCATGGAAACCTGCATGAACCATACAACCAAGAGTTTATGTACTCCATCTTTTATAACAACAACAAAACAAACATTAAAGGACTACTTATTCAGATATATATATAAAAATGAATCAAATTAATAATTACTTGAGAATAATTATATATACTTCAGATATATATGAATATAAATCAAATATAATTATATGAAGCATACAAACACACCATGGTAGGGAAAAATTAATTAATGGCCTATTTATCCATAAATAATTAAAATGCATATTTGTTGATTACAATAAACAATTTCAAAGACAACAATTAGCAACAATTATATTTTATCCAATATCTTTCATGCAAACACTAGTCCAATTTCATCAAACATAAATTTACAAAAATGAAATTAATAAAAAAACCAAACCCTAGATCTAAATCTAGATCTACATGCACATGTGCACATGAAACATCCATAAAACTAATTAATTGTTCACTAAAATTAAGAAACATAGACCAAATAAGGGTATGATCTTGTTCCCCTACCTAATTAACCCTAGTACATTCAAAACTTAGGTCTAATTTACTTCATAAGTAGCTCAAGCACCATAGAAGAGAAAGAAAAGCAAAACTCTAATTACTCACTAACCAACCGTTAAAACTTCAAAAAATGTGTGGAATAGCATTTTCTTACCTTCTACAACCTCTCCACCAAAGGATTTGAGACTAAAACCTTCCCCCTTAATAGAGCAATTTTTGGGAGGTGCCTAAGGCCTCCCAAGCCTTTTTTCTTGGGTAAGAGTGAGTGACCCAAGGAGAAAGAAGGGGGTTGTAGCCTTTTGTACGTGCATTTATAGGAGCGGCTGGTGATTGAGCCGCCCCGACAAATCGCAACACTAGGGGAGGCTGATGAGTGAGTCGCCCCTACAAATCGACCAATTTGTAGGGGCGGCTTGTATCACCAGCCGCCCCTGCTATGCCATTTGAAGGGACGGCTGGTCTCGTGGGTCCCGAGCACGCCCACTGTAGGAGCACCTCCATCCCCAACCGCCCCTAAAAAAAATTATGCCGTTGCTACAAACCTTTTCTGTAGTTGTGAACATATATGCATTTTACCGTGTTTTTATAAGAGATGAATGGAGGATGACATAACTCTATGCTGACTGCAGGCGCATGTATGCATGTTTGATCGAGATGGTTTGTTTCAGATGTTGAATGGCCTGGAAGCTATAGCTGGTGGAACGAGATTTTGGCCCTAGACTAGCTACCTAGCTACCTATTAGCTGGGAGAGTGTTTGGATACACAACTAATTACCGAATGCATGTGCCTACCCTGCCTCGGCCGCTCGCCTCTAACCTCTCTGTCTTCGCCATCCCGCCGCTCCGTCTCTGCCACCCCGCAGGCTCAGCTACTCACAACGCCCATGCTTGCGTCCATGGCAGATTGGAGAGTGTAGACCATTGCGTCCCCTCTGATCCCCGGCTCCCCGCACCGCCTCGCAAATTGGGATAGAGCGGAATGGTGAGCACATTCAGCCTCCAGCTCCCGTCTGCCGTGCAGGACCTTGCCTCCTGTGTCTCCGATGGCGCCGTCCACGTTGCCTGCAACACACCGTCCTCCACCCTCACAGCCACCACCACCTCCTCCTCCTCCTCCTCCTCATCCCCATCCCCGTCCACGCTCTCCATCGTTGTCTCCTACCACGCCACCCTGTTGTCGCTGTCCTTGCCGCCGCTCCTCCGCCTCACATGGTCCCACACCCTGACACTATCCTTTGTCGGGCCAACAGCGTCCTCCCCCGCTGTCCTCCTCTGCCGCAAAGGCACCAGCTCCCTCCCCTCCTCCTCCAGGGACACCTCCCCTGGTCCCACCACGCTCACCCCTCTTCTAGGATCTCATCGCCACCAAGTACATCGTCGCGCCCTAGAGCCTTGGCGTCTTGATTCCGGGACCCAGTGCGCCGTCGTCATGTATGGAGACAGCTAGTGGTTTCGGGGCCTTGGCGGAGGAGGTAGAGGAGGCGGCGGCGGAGAGGGCGCGATAGGCGGAGGCCGCGGCGCGGTAGGCAGAGGGGCGCAGTGGCGCTGGCGAGGGCCCCGACGGCGCGGCAAGTGGAAGGGCGCGGGCGTCCGAGGGTCGCGCGGAGGGGTGCGGGCATGGAATTCTGGAAGGGATAAGGTTAGGTTGTTGGGTCTAGTTATTAGCTACTATTATCTCATTTAGTCTAATTTGTGAGATAGTTTTTTTTAAAACACAGGAGAGGCTCATGAGCGTCTACTGAAAAAATTTATTAAAAACAACCAAAAAGGTTATAGCAAGACAGTGTTCAAGGTGAGCAAGGAGGGAGGGAATTCAGGAAACAAAAAAGGAGAAGAAAATCAAGCTAATTACACAATTTGCTCTAACCATAATTCTATCAGGGAAATATTTCTTTTTGGGCCTCCATAAGAGCATGCCAAAGGTATACTTGAAGATCTCTAAGCAGTGAGATACTCCATAGTTGTTATCTTGAAGTCTAGCTAATAATTAGTTAGTCCACTATCTATACATATTTGATCTAAAAGAGCTAATTATCAGCAGATAACTACTATCTATTGAGATCCAAATGTGGCATTTATCTACTCTCTCCTTGTCCAGGATGACGTGAAAATTGTCCTCGTGTTTGGGATTCACTCGCTCTGATCAGGTGTTGCGATGCAATAGCCGTGTCATTTGATTTAATTTGATGTGCTAGTATATATACTAACAAAACATAAATAGCAGAGGCCGTCCTGGTAAAATTCCTCCTAAATTACTGCCTATTGTTTGAAAGGTATAAGTTTATTTCCACCGCAAGCATCCTAAGAAAATACTTTTTATATGAAAGGGTGTATTTAGTTGTTGATCTGTTGCTAAAACTTCCAATATTCTCAAGTTGAATAATTTCAAATCTCATGTAAACATTTAAAAGTATAAACAACTAGGAAAATTCAACACAAATCCCACATTCTAAACTCTAGAACCAGTAGAAATATTTTTACATCGCGAGATATAGTTAATAGTTACAACATATATATAGCATTGAAATTTGAGATGATTTCAGCTATTTTCTGCTACCTCTGGGAATCATCACTCGGACTAAATTAAGCGGAGGCCTGCTACTCAATGGGCCTTCATAGCTCCTTGAAATAGGTCCAAGTTCACTGAAATCCAACTGGGGGTTTTGCCCAACCTGTCCGGAAAAATAAACCTCAACCCTGCATGATCCGATCAGTGTATCGGATTGACTCAGGCCCATAATCTTCCATCCATAATCCGATTCAGTAAAAAACTGATCGAGCACAGGAAAACCCAAAAAAATCAAGAAATAACCAGAGCCGACTAACTTAATATATCGATTTGGAAGGCATGGGGCAAAAATTTTGCCCTACTTTTTTCGGTCCAACACGAACCAGATCGGGCCTGACATTTAATCAGAACTAGTTATGCCCTTGGCTCTCTTTTTCATTCGAGAGGGTGGCCCTAAAATTATAAGAACAAAATGAATTGGCCTACTTTTCAGAAAATATATGGGTAAAAAAAACGAAACAACTGCAATGTTCCAAAATTGAAACCGACTTGCAACTAAAAAGAACCATAGAACTCACACAACCAAAACACAACTGCAAAAAATTGCTCCCAGCTAAAAAACCACCAACAAATGCGTGAATGTAAGGTTTTGTGAGCACCCAAGAGGGGATAAATTGGGTGTCTAATTTAAACTTAAATCCTAAGGCACAAATTAAACTATCACTAGAAAAACCATAAACTAGTCTAGCAAGATGTGCACTTAAGGTTTTTCTAGTGTGGTCTAACTTATCATTTACCCACAAAGAGTTTTACAATATAGATCCAATCCTATTAATTACCCTAAACCTAATCTAAGAAGGTAAAGGTCAGCCAAGCAAATCACAAGAGGAAGTGATAAACAAGATAAGTAAAGAGCTCCACTAGACCACGATATATCCCATGATATCAGTTGCCAAATCATAACCTGTAGCCACGGTGGAGCTCCAATGAGATACGCTCCTAGAAACCAACCAAGTCTCTTTAGGTCACGGTATTAGATTTGACACACAAAGCATCCACCAACCAAAGGCTAGTGTCATGATGTCGTGTACACTGTGAAGCTTCTCCATACGATGGAGGGGGTCTCCTCTTGCCCTGCACACCGATATGATGTTGCTCCACACGAAGAACGAAGGGCCATTGCCACTAAGGCCACCATGCATTCACGGGAAGAACCTAAAGACCTCAAGTGCTCTGGCTCACCAAGTTACAAGAGTGTAATAGCCCAATCTCACAAACAAGGCCTAAAAAGGCGCTAATCAATATTGAATTGTGCCTAGTATGCCTTTGAAAGGATCACTAAGATCTCATTTGAGGTTGGAGCCTATCTTCAAGTGTGGGAAGTATGTATAGCTTCTATGGTATGTAAACCATGAAAATACCAATTGGAGGGGGGTGTTTATAGCCGCAAGCAAGCCACTAGCTATTGCTATGTTCGGCTGTTCTAGATCGGCTGGCTAGGCTGGCTTGGCTGGTCAATCAACTGATTTGAATCAGCCCAGCACAAGACAGCCAACCAGCTGCTGCTGTAATTTGATTTGAATGAACTGGATTCAAATCAAATTATGGCGCCAATGAACCATAGTTGGCGCCAACTCTCAGACCCATTCAAATACATGTCAGTCAACAAGTAACAACATTAACACATACAAGTTAGTACCAACTAGTTCTAATACCATTTTATTACATCTCACTCAAATGTGCTTCCAAGGCCATTGAAATAACACTTCATTACAATAGCAGTACAAGGCACAGCTGCTAGCTAAACAAATTTGCAGGAATTACAACAACTCATTCGAATTCCTAAGATCAAATTACAACAATTCATTACAACAGTACATTCATGAGTTGTCCATAACACTACTGCTTGGAGGATTACTAGAGCATTTACAAAACTTGTAGGAGTTGCACAAAATATTTGCAACACCTACAGAAACATGCACCTTCTAATATGTGCATGTACTCCATGTACAACATCAACCTACATTGGCATACAATCCTACAATTTTCAATTGGTACCATTCCAATACACTTACTTACTGACCTAAGTGGCATCTGTACAAAATTTGTACCCTTTTCTAGGCACATAAGATTAAGCACGAAAGCAGTTTCCATGCAAAAGCCAACGACCCAACCATCAATGGGTACAACACCTCTGCACAATCATTGTCCCCACATCCCCAAAGATACGAACTCCCTAATAGCTGACATACTGTTACTAGCATTGAGCTGAAACCAGAGAGACGGTGGGTAGGTTGGGGATCCTAATCCATGCTCTCTACTGAACAAGTAATTGTGGAGTGCAAAGCAAGAAATTATAATCATCTTTTGCTTTGTCCGATGGCAGTACGGTACCCCATCAAGAATCTGCCACCGGTTTTTTAGAACCCCAAATGTTCATTCTACAACATTGCGTAGCCTAGAATGAGTCAAGTTAAATTTCTCCTGTCGAGACATAGTCTCTATAGGTACACCCCTAAAATCATACAGATGGTACCTTGTATTTCTGAAAGGACCCATGTATCCTGACTCCGGTGCGTAACCAGCGTCCACCAGATAGTAGCGGCCTGCAACACATGAACCAATTGCACAATTAGGTTTTATGGACTGCACAAGCTATAGAAACAATGTAATATATGATTCATTGGAAGTAGTCACTCACCGGTTGGTGGATGCGGGAAGTTTGGTTCCACCCAACATTCTTTGAGAACCGACATGTCATGCACCGAACCCGTCATCCCCACACCGACATATGTGAAGCACCCATCCATGTCGACAATGGCATAGACATTTATAGTTACATCTCCTTTTCTATTTATATGGTCAATTTTGGCCTCCTTGTTCACCCTAACTTTGACATGTGTGCCATCCAATGCCCCGATGCATCCATCAAAGAATGGTGCATATGAGCCAAGTTGCCAATTCACTCTAGCATAACTGTTGTCTGCTGGAACAAGAACAGAGTGTGCCCACCTACACATAACCTTGGCGACATGACTAATCTTCCTACTAACTATATCCAAAGACCGTTCGAATCTATCCCTGCTCCTAGTTGTCTGGTTGTGCGCACAAGTCCACAAATAAATACCTAAACATTCTAGGGATCCTGTCTATCGTGTACCCTTCAAGCCAAATCCAAGTAAAATGTTAAGCAAATGCAGCAAGTTATTAGGAGACATATGCAAGTTGTCCAAGCACTTCCTTTCATTTTGCAGATTGACTTTCATCCACTGCCGTCCGGTCATCTTCTGGAAGGGGAGGTCCGGGTTCACCATGGGAGCATCATTTGCTACTGCTGCTTTGTACTTTACAAGCAGTAGAGCAGCAGCTGCCAAGGGCAAAATGGTGATCCTTCGCTTGAGTTGTTGCTGGTAGCAGATTCCTCATTGTTGTTCATCTACAAAACCAAGATTAAGTCCAAAATTATCAGGCAGTGAATATTAATGCAACTTTAGACTAGAATGTTGTAGAACTTATCAATTATGCTAATGATTCAGAACTCATATCATACACATGGCAAAGTTCTTCACATGTGAGAAACATATCAATCTAAAGCGGCTGAAGACAGTGGCTATATATTGAGCATGTATGTATCCACATATGGAACAGAGCAAATATCAAAGAAATGAACTATGCAGGTGGTCCAGGTGGGCTCCGGGCAAATGTCAATTTTTTCTGTGGCCGGTGGCTCACAACAAATGTTGGATAGCTAATAGACTTGAAAAGAAAGCGAGGGACATATGTTGCATATGTGTAAACAAATGTACAGAATAATTCGTACCTTGTGACTTCGTGATGGCTACAATAGTTACATCTTCCTGAACATGAAAAACCAAAATGTTTGTTGGACAAACCAAATAACCACACACAACATATTCATTTGGGTACTTGAAAAAAAACCAGCAAACAATGTTCAGAACACAGGCCGCATTACAACAAGAAAACTTTAACAAATGTTTTAAGCGACAAAATATAACTAAACATCAATGTAGTAGGAATAGAAATAACAGAGACTGCCATAGTAGGAGGGCTGTTTCGGTTAACATCTACTTGGATCTGGATCTCCTATCATCCCAGCATATCTTCAAAAATTTGAGGCGGCCCTATTTGGTCTCCATGCTAAGGAAGTTTTTACAGTCCAGTATGTCCTTGCAAATTATTAAAGCCTGAGTATAAACATCATCAGTCTCTTCCACACCATCTTCTTTCATAATCTTCACCACTTTGTCCATCTCCTCTTCCTGCTTGTTTATACAGGCTTTCTGGAGCTTATGGTCTTTAATGAGGTCATTGATGTCGTTATGGCACCCGTCAATGGAAACACTCTTCTTACTGCGTGGGCTATTGACAGAGTAATCCCTAGTGGTTTTCTTGGAGGACTGACCAACACTCTTGACAACGAAGGGGTCTGATGATATCTCGTGTGGACTATCATGGCTGGCATTGTTGGGTGTCGTCTCGCTATGATGGCTACCAGACGAGATCAACGTACCCATGTCACGAGGAGTGTGTCCCCACAGAATTATCAGTAGGTCAAGGCATTTGGGCATTTTGGTCCATTCCGCAGCAGACTGGCTATTTTCCTGCACGTGTGCCATGGATCCAAGGGTTAGAATTAAATAGAATGAGAATATCCCTAGCAGAGGTTAGTAGGGGGAGGGGGGTTATAAAACAAATAGGTGGAAGTTAGTACCTCGTTGCCACCCTCAAAGAACGAGGTGTCAACTGTGACGCCGCTTGTATGTGGGTCACGGCCTAGGCCAGTGTGGGATTGAAGATCGCACCAAGTAAAATATGCCCGCTTCAGCTTGTTTAGCTTGTTCTGCAGCTATTTATTTTTGTACGTCAACCCCATTGCCGTCGCGAATGCTGGATACAAATTTGCCCAGCCCAAGGTTGTGAGGCCTCTTTGGTTTTAGCGCAATAGTTTTTTCTATTCTATCACAAGTTCCAGAAAGGTCCTCACGGTGGTGTCATCCCAGTTAGCAGGATATGTGGACATCTGTTGCCACGTTTACATTGTAGGGTATGATGAACGTAGTACAGATACCAATAAATAGCAGCTCTTGTCGTCGCAAACAAGAGAGTTAGGGCAAAAGAAATGCGGATGTACCTTAGCAGAACGCTTGGCGCGCTTGGCGCATTTCGATCGATGGTTGTAGTGCCTGGCTTGAGGTGAAGAGCACGATGAAGTGGATGACGCTGCCAGTTTGGGCAGCGTTATGAAGCACTTGCGAGCGATGCACTGAAAGAAACAAACACAATACTACATTGTCAATAAAAATTAGTGTGCACAATGGGAAACCGTAGATACATTATCATGTGGAAGATTATATGGATGCTAAAAGTTCAACTTGCTTTAATTGATTATTCAACTTGGATTTTGATTTAATACACGTGTAGTTCCCATTTTATTTATATAGATATTCCTTCTTACTTTCAATGTCACCGAGTTGTTGTAATAAGGTATGTTGCTGCAATGTAAACCCAGCTACGAAACAAAATGGTGTCCCTTGTAAACTTATATGGCTATTTCAGAGCCAACATCAATCAATGAATCAGGTGGGGGACTCTCTCCCTCTCCGTCGACTTATCAAAAAAATAAGGTAAGTTGTTGCTTGAACTAATAATATTGTATAATTTTTAGCTGCATTGCCCGAACACGCTTTAAGCATGACGGAACACAAAAGGCACACCATGGCCAGACTCCCAAACTGAGAAATAACCCAACAAGCTTATCCCATCACCAAGATACTATCTTTAAACACAGCAATCAAAAGCTACTTCGGGAAGGGAAGCGGGCCTAATGTAGCTGAGCCTAAGCCATGAAACTGATGGGAACGTTGCTAGTAATGTATTATGTTCAAAGTCAACAACGCCAGTAACCTAATCAGATACTACTAAAGAAATAAAGTATTTTGTTCAATGATAAAGGTGCTCATTGTATAATGAATAACATCACCAATAATTTTAGTTAATTAGTTTGAAGCATCCTCGGAACCATGGGCGGCGCTCGGGAAAGACCTGTAAAATGAGCACGTGGGGGTCAGAGTCGGAGGGTGGGGACGACGGCGTCCTTGGAGCCGGAGGGGGAGACGGAGGCGGCAGATCCAGAGGGGGATATGGAGGTGGCAGATCCAGAGGGGGGGAGACGGCGTCCTCAGAGCCAGAGGGGGACGGGGGGAAGATGGAGACTGCAGATCAGGAGGGGGGACGATGGCGGTGGCAGATCTGGGGGTACCATGTTGCCGATGGACGGGCGTCGACGGCGGCGGGTTCTGCGAGGGATGCGGAGCTCACTGTCGTCGCGGAGGTTGTCGATGGTGAGGGGGGCCCTCACGGGATGGAGGCGTTTGCCAGCTGCGGGGGCAGGCATGGCGAAGCAGAGCTGACGACTGCCACGGCCCGCGCGGAGGAAAGAGGAGGGGCGAGCAAATGGAAACCCTAGCCGCGTGACGCGAAGTATATCGGACTGAGTGAGAGGAGCAAAACACTGTCGGGTTGCCTATTAGGGCAGCCGTTCGGCTGGAAGTGGGCCGCCGAACGGCTGGGCTGATTAGCCGGGTGAAGACCAGCCTAGACAGCCGTTTTCAAGCAGCCGAACAGACCCTATTGTTCCAACTGTCATATTTTCTGTGTAGACCAAATGATCCACCAAAGTATAAACAAAAGCCCCAAGCAAGCCCACAAGCCGTTGCTCCAACAGTCATAGTTTTCTATGTATCTTGGTATTTTGGCCATATCTCCTGGTTCCAAAGCCTGTTTTTAATGATCTTATACTTGTTGGAGTGCTAATTAAATCCTCTAGAAGATTATACAAAAATACTACACCAGATCAATAAAAAGCCACAATGGCTTATTCTGTGAACATCAGTAGGTTGACAGTTTGACACAACTTGTTGATGCTTCCGTGTTATGGGAGTATCTTCTTGCTCCAAACTCTGATTTTGATGTTCTTCTACTTGTAGGGAAGCTTGTGAAAAAATCTATAACGTGAACCTTGTATAGGTCCAATTTGACTAGCTATACGAATCCAATTCAATCACTTTTTTGTAGCTGAATGTTCACGGGACTTCAGTACATCGCATCTGCTTGTATTGACTCTCGATCGATGAGGGCCCCATTCGCTTCGCTGAAAAAACAAGCCGAAATACTGTTCCGGCTGAAAAAACAAGCTGAAAAAGACGGATTATAAGAGAAGCGAACAGGGCACTGTAAGTTGTAACCACTCCATTCTAAATTGCAAGTTGTTATAGCTTTTATAGATGCATAACTTTTAGTATGTATCCAGGTACATACAAAAGCTATGTACCTATAAAAGTCAAAACGACTTATAATTTGTAAAGAAGGGAGTAGCTTGCATAGCACTAATCTTAAGCACCGTCGGTAAGCCCAGATCTGTTTCACCGCCGGTAAGCCCAGATCTGGTGGAAGATGTAAAACGATTTTATTAAGTTGTAGAGAACACTCGGCCATAGCTCACGTAAGTTGTCCACTTAGTCGGCCGGATCGATTTCCAACTCCCGGATGAGTTGTCAAGGGGCGTCTTCCATTGGTCAATTCTTACAGCTCCTGACCCATTCTAACCCGCTGATGACTGATGATTGCTATCAGGAAATGGTGCCTTCGAGATTTGACTATATATGTCCTGCAAAAGCCCCAATAATACACTAAGCGTGTGTTTGGTTATGGGACTTCGAGGGATGGGTTGGATCCATCCTTAATTTTTGGGACAGAATAAACGCATTTCTTGTTTGGATGTGTGGCTTGGATCCATCCCTGTTTATTGTTTGGTTTGTAGGATGAATAAGGTTTTTTTAGAGCAACTCTAGTGGACTATGTAAACACACTACCTATCCCCAGTTTAGTAGTGAAGGCCGAAAAACGTACTCCAGCAGGCTACTTATCAGACTACCTAAATTTGTTGGACCAACAAATTCCTCGGGCCTCTCACTACCTATTTTTGTTGGGACAACAAAAGTGACTACCCAATTTTTTTCCCTTCCACCTAGGAGCCTCCCCCACGACTCCCTGGCGAGGGGCCGCCTCCATGTTGACACCTTGTCCGTGCTTGCCTGCGCCGCCTCGAGGTCACCCATGGTGCCTGGGGCGTGCCCGAGCCACCGTCCGAGGTCCCCCGGGCCGCTGTCATAGCTTCCCTGGCGGCGGTGCCTCTGGGGGTCGATGAGGAGCCGATGGTGGCGAGAATCCAGAAGCTAGCGATGGTTCCTCTCCTACCGCACAGGAAATAAGAGAGTGCGCTGCCCCCGTCCAAAGGGTATATTCCGTACAAGGTTTAACCCAACCCATAGCTCCCAACTAATCTCCGTGAAATATGGGTTCAAGCCAACCCATCCCAACCCCCATCCAAACACAGCTAACACACCACTAGGTTTCGCATGTGGAGGTCAGGTCGGATGCGCACAATCTATCTAGTGAACAAGAACTAGTAGTCGAAAAGTCTCCACGATGCAATACAAAGTGACAACCAATGGAATAAAAAGACATCAAAGCATCATGTACATGGAGATTGCAGTAACAATAATATACACATGCGAAACCCAATAGAATTCATGCACAACGAATGATGCATAGGGACCAAATTAATCTCACAACCACCACCACCACCAGTTCCTCAAGTAATCCACTACTAAGCCTATCAAAAAAAAATGGATGAGAAATCTGCTCAGAAGAGCTTATATGGGGAGGAGGCGTCCAGAGGGTGGATGAGGTAGGTGAGCACCAGCGCCACGATCATCAGCAGGTACGCGATGCCCTGGTCAATCGACGTCCCTGCATGCGAAACAGATCAGGATCGAGGCTAGTATGTACTAGAGAAATCGCGCTCCGATCCCGACGGGGTGGGGTAAACCGAAGGCAGGCTAAAGGACTACTGACCGTCGCTGGTGGGCGCCGGGGCAGGGGCCTGCGCGGCGGCGCCGGCCTGCATGGCGACGGCGAAGACGAGCGCCGCCTCCGCGGCGAAGGCGAGACCCAGCGGAGTTCTTGCCATGGCAGCAGCAGCTGGAGGAGCACAGAGGAGACGAGACGAGCAATCCTTCTATCTTTCCTCTCTCTCTCTGCTTGTACGCATGTGCATTCACTCCCCGGCCCCTTATAAAACGGATCGTGAGCGTAATTATTCAGCGGAAGGCAAGGCAACGGCTCTCTCTGCTAGAACGGCTGGACCTCGCTGGGACTGCTATGGCGTGTTGCGCCGGCGGTGGGGACCTCTCACATGCACGACCGTTGCAGGAGGCCAGGAGCTGTTTGCTGCTGGATCGGCCAGTCTGGAATCCCATTCCTGAAGCTGGCTCTGGCTGGCTCCGTTGCCTTTGCCGTCATCTCATCTTTTTTCTGGGCTGGCCGCACAAATGTTCCACAGTGCAGATCATCGCCAAGGCTTTTATTATTCATTCACGTCTATTTGTATTATTATTAATTTATTATATTAGTATTATATATCTGTATTCCTTACCAGACGTGCTGGTTCACTTCAGCTGTCTATTAATAAATAATATATATTTATATTTATGTATTGTTTCAAACGGCAAAGATTTGTTGTTCTGCCGCCAAAATTTGTCCTCAACGTGCGCTGGAGCTGTGAACTGTTATATTAATTCTTTTATATATAATATAATATAGATGTGATTTCAAAACATATGCAATGATGTCTCAGTCATGGCTTCATTAGAGCATCTCCGAGAATCTTTTTAAATCTCACTCTCTAAATCATCGTTTGAAAATTCGTTTGTGTAAAAATAGCTTTTATATAATTTCACTCTCCAACGGTTTTTCTATATCTCATGCGCACTCTAAAAAGTCATTCTCGTCTTCTATTTTGGCTAGCGAAGCACAACCGTTTCGAGCACAACCAATATATATTAGAACCCCCTTTACTTGCCGGAGCACATCTTGGATCCGTCAATTATGTTATGGGCGGAGTTCCACTCATGGGGATCTAGTTGAATTGGGGGATCGACCCTCACTTCCTTCAATGAAAGCTAGGGCTAAGGGTTATTGGAATAAGGATTCTGGTTGGTTAGGTTAAGGGAATATCTAGTAAACCGGAATAAAAGATGGCTATATTTAGATAACAATTCAGAGAAGCTGATGGAGAGTAGTTTTTCACCAAAATCTCTATTGCTAGATTTAGAAATGATATAGAGAGTCTCTTCTAGTTCCTCTTAAACTTGCGCTCATTGAGATACGAGTGACGCATTAATGTATCCTACATAAAACTTATATTAAAATATTTGCAATAAATATTGTTATTATGTTTGCAATAAATATTAATACACAAGTGCTTAGAAAAAGCATGGTCAAGTAACATCCTTACAAAAAAAATTGTCATTTCTATATGTTGTTAGCATGCCAATCTAAACCCAAGTTTTATAGACGCAACGTATTGACAAAGCATATAGCAATATAGTACAATACCATGAAACTATTTCCATGAAAAATATACTCATATAATTTTCAAATATCTAAATTCAACCCATTAAAACAAATCTAAAATAAAAAATTGGAATGCTTGAGTGTATGATTCTAGAAACAGACAGTATTTCCAACCGAAGGTTGCACAATGAAACCCATGCTTATATCCAAAATGATAATTACAAAATAATGTGGATTAAAAAGTTGCTAGAATTCCCCATAGGAGATCTAATCGAAACTCAGCTAGTTGGGTTTCTTGTGGTGGAACGAACCTGTCCACCTAGATTCAAATCCTCAACTTGATGTGGGTGCCCACATTTTTCTGAGTCTATTCTAGAATTTAACGGTGTTGTTCTTTTCTATTAGGCGATCTGCCCGCCGATAGTGAAACGTCTGTAGTGACTTTGTCAATCTCGAGATCTGCCTGCTTAGTATCAATCTCTCAAAGGTGCTCATATAGGAAGGGTGTACACGTGTGTTTATATCAATCTCTCAAAGGTGCTCATATAGGTAGGGTGTATACGGGTGTTCCTAGGGAGCCCGCAGAAAAAACTTGTGTTGTGTTAAAGTTTTAACAAGCAATCAAATTATTTTCTGCTAGAAGAAACCCACCAAGCATCAAAGCTACAACAGACATCAGCGATAAAATAGATCGGGCGGCAGTCACATTTAGCTCTGTAGAAAACAGAAATGTATGTAAAATGCACAGAATACAAGTTCAGAACAAAATACTAGAAAATATTTGAAGAAATCTTCAAAAATAACGATTTGAGTGGGACATAATACTAGTAGAATTTTTTTGAAAAGGCTTCACAAAGGACAATTAAGTAGGAGGTAGAAACAAAAACCGGTTCATGGTTTGGAGTAAACTAGTGTCCCGTGAAACTAGCAAAGGTAGTGTAAGAAAAATGGACCCTAGGCCTATTTACTTTGGATTTTGGTGTTTGATGACCAACACAACCAAATTAGACTAATGAATTTGCAAGTGATTGTTTTGTAGTTCAATAGGGTGTAAGACATGACTTGGACGAAGGCGACATGATGATCTGATAATCAACACCTTAAGCAAGACCCTAGAAAAATAAGAGAAGACCCAAGATATCAAGCAAAGTCCAAGCACGAAGATGGGAACCAAGCTGGACGCAAGATCGCGAAGAAATGAGCTCGGCAGAGGTGACCGGACGCGGCCCTAACAAGGACCGGACGTGTCTGATCAGTTGCTCGGCAACACCAGGTGTCGGCAGTTGTGACCAGACACCGAGAGAAGCAGTGACCGGACGCACCAGTGACACTGTTCAGCGTCACGGAAATGTTTTCAGCGTGACCAGACGCAGCGGCACTGGACGATCGGACGCATGAATTGAAAGGGGACCATGACACGTAAGAGGGGGGTGAATTAGGCAACTTAAAACTCTAACTCTAAACTATGGCTCCTTTTTCTAACCTTAGCAAAACCTATACAAAAGATAAACTATCTGAATGTGCAACTATAGCTTTGCTAGTGTGTTGCTATCTCTACCGCAAAAGGAGTTATGCAAACAATGTAAATGTGGAAGCTAAAGAGTAAGGTAGAGATATGCAAACTCCCATCGATGACTCCGGTATTTTTACCGAGGGATCGAGAAGCGCGCAAGCTTCCCTCTAGTCCACATTGGAGCCCCTCGCAAGGAATCCCTCGTAAGGGCCAAGCTCTCGGTCGGGTAACTCTGTGGATAGCCCCAGGCCTTCTCCACGTGCAAGTGGGTGTCCAGTGTGCCTTTCATCAAGCCTCTCCCAGACCGCTCCCCGCCGTCTTCACTATCAAGCTTTCGACCGAACCGCCACAGGCCTTGTTCCCTTCGGTACACGGTGGCGGCCACACCACAAATACGGTTGGTGTGATCTCGCAAGACTACAAGCCCCTCCGATGTACAACAATGGTGCACGCAAGCACCGAGTGATAAGAGGTATGTAAACCTCACTAAACACTAGGCCTAAACCTAGAGCAAGCGCATAAGCGGTGGTCTAATCAACCTAAGCACTTCGCAAAGCACCTACGCTAATCACCTAGTGAATTAGTAAGCACTATGCAAGTGGAGATCACTAAAATAGTGTACTAACACCCTTGGTATGTTTCCTCAGCTCCACACTTCTCAAATGGCCGACTGGGGGTCTATTTATAAGTCCCACTGAGAAAGTAGCCGTTATGGACGAAACCCACTTTTCTGCTACTAACTTGACGCTGCTATCATCCTGACCGAACGCGTCCGGTCGTCCCGACCATTGGAGCATGCGCGTTGATCAAACGCTGGGCTGAGTCCGGTCATCATCGATCGGACGCGTCCGGTCACGCTTACGCCGCTCTAGAACCTCTCTGGAAACGATCGGACGCTGCACTTCGTGCGTCCGGTCGTCCAGTGCCGCTGCGTCCGGTCACACTGAAAACATTTTCGTGATGATGAACAGTATCACCGGTGCGTCTGGTCACTGCTTCTCTTAGCATCCGGTCACAACTACTGACGCCTGGTGTTGCCAAGCAACAGATTGGACGCATCCGATCCTTGTTAGGGCCATGTCCGGTCACCTCTGCCGAGCTTATTTCTTCATGATCTTGCGTCCGGCTTGGTTTCCATCTTTGTGCTTGGACTTTGCTTGATATCTTAGGTCTTCTCTTGTGTTTATAGGGTCTTACTTAAGGTGTTGATCATCGGATCATCATATTGCCTTTGTCCAAGTCACGTCTTGCACCCTATTGAACTACAAAACAATCACTTGTAAATTCATTAGTCCAATTTGGTTGTATTGGTCATCAAACACCAAAATCCAAAGTAAATAGGCCTAGAATCCATTTTCCTTACAATCTCCCCCTTTTTGGTAATTGATGACAACACGACCAAAACAAGCAAATCATAAAAATTTTGGAATTTAAAAACTATTTACTTGCTAGGATGCAATGCAAAGGGCAAGATTGTAAGATGCTAAAAGATACCAATTGTAAAGCTAAAGGATACCACATGTAAACATCTTTGTAAACTTATCTTGCCCTTATAAATGTCCCCATGTGGCATTACGGATTTAAGCCTCCCCCTAACTCCATAATCCACTATCCTCCCTTTTTAGGACCATTACCACTTGTAAATTATTATGATCGGGCTTGCTTTTGGTTCTACAAATTCTCTCCCTTTGAAATCAAACACCGAAAAGGAAGACATTAGTAGCACAAGGGAGGGTCAAACTTTGTGATCCTTTGTATGTGGAGTGGAATAGGTCACAAAATTTGACTCTCACATTATGTAGACTAAGATCCCCCTAAATATATGCATACATATGATGAAGAATGTGGTTTATGCATAATTGGTAAATTAATGCACAAGGGAGTTTAATCTATATAATGCATGGAGAAAGCATATAAATACCAAAGTGAAATCAACATGATGATATCGGTTTTGAAATACCACATGTAGAAACCAATTTGATTTATACCACTTGCAATAGGAGGTGGATATTTGAAGTATGATGCTTAACTCTGGGGACTCCATTTTCCTTACAATGAGACTACTACACACATGATAAGCTTGAAAAGGTGTTAGTCTCAAAGCATCCAACTTGTAGAGTAACCTCCCCCTAAATTTGTGCACACAAGTATGGAATACTTGTAGGAGACATGCACATTGATTTTAGAATTAAAAATACCACTTGAAAGATGACATCACATGAATGTGAGAATCATTTTCGAATGTGATATTCGGGAGAAATTATCTACAATTTGGACTTTGGCACATATTAGATGAACAATTGTAAAACAAGCTATGTGTCATGCTCCTAAACAATTTAAACCATGTAGGTTTGCTCCAAGGGTTAAGAATGAAACCGAGCAAGCCTACCATAAGATATACCTAGTGTATGCAAGACAAGTGATTAAACATGCAAATACAAACCTAGGCATGAAAAGGAACTAGATGCTTATAGAAATTACAGGAAATTAAATCTAGTTACCTAACATGGGAAGGGGAATTTGGGTCCATAGTATTCACTAACCCACTTGGCAATTTACATGATCTAATGTGATGCACCCCATGAAATGCACCCATAATTTGCCAAGTCTCTAAATTCCCCGAAGTCCATTGGACTTCTCACTTCCCTTTCGGGATCCAAACCTTTTTGGTGCTCTTCATGTTGGAAATGATCTCCTTTGGCACCCAAATGTGTTTGGCCCCATTGTTGGCTTGCTTTTTCACCTTGATGGCCACCACCTTGTCATTTTTCTTCTTCAAGAGAGATAAGGTGTGGAGGCCTTTTTGTCTACCTTTTTGGTGTAGGTGTTGGAGAGCTTGCTTGTTTTCTTTTTATTTTTCTGTTTCTTCTTAGCTCCTCCCCCATTCTTCACCTTGCACTCATAGGACTTGTGGCACACGTAGAAAACCATGGTTTGTCCTTCATCAAGCTTTTTCACTCCCTTGACGGTGTTATCTTGATGAAGTTTGGTTTGCTTTGTCTTGCCTTTCACTTGAGTTAAGTCTTGGTGAGGCGAGCCACTTCATGCTTGAGTTGATCATTCTCCATTGCAACCTCTTGTGTGCATGTATCTACAACAACTTTCTCAACACAAACTTGGTTGCACAAGGGTGAGTCTAAACATAAATCATTGCAAGAAGTAGAGGCGTCCTTTTTAGGCATGTCAAAAATTGAACCTTTCTTTTTAGGTGCCTCAGTGGGGGTTGTACCGATGGCTTCAAGATTAGCAACTTTATTAGTTAGCTCATCACAATGTTTGCACATTGTTTCCATTTTAGCGAGCAAACTTTTATAATCATTTTGTGAGCTAGCTAACTTTTCCTTTAATTTTTTATTTTTTCTTTACAAGTTGCTCATCATTGATTATGCAATTATTTGTGTTTGCACTAGTCTCAAGTTGCTCAATTTTAGTAGATAGCTCCATATTAAGATTGGCAAAAGTTTCATATTGTCCAAGCAAAGTAGCATAAGCTTGTTGTGAGCTATCTAGTTTTTCTTTTAATTTTTCAAGCTTCTTTTGTTGACTAGTGCAAACTTTAGCAAAGTTAAGATTTTGTTGCACAATTTCATCATAAGAAGGCAGTTCATCGTCACTATCATTGTCACTATCACTAGGGATAGGCTTTTTGTTACCTCGTGCCATAAGGCACACACATGAGGTGCTTGATGATGAGTGCTTGTGCCCTCATTTCTTGTGATGGTCTTCTTCTTCACTTGAAGAATCATCCCATAACCTTATTGATATGAGGGCTTTGTCCTTGCACGTCTTCTTCTTTGTCTTGGGTGTGGGCTGGTTTGGACAAACTTCCACAAAGTGCCCCAACTCACCGCATCCATAGCATCCTTTCTTCCTTTGCTCATTTCTTTGATTGGTGAAGATGAAATCTTGAATTTGGATGGGCATACCCTTGACATTGAGCCTTTGGATCATCTTCTCCATCTTGTTGATTAGTTTGATTGATTCTTCATCAAGGTCAGAGGTGGAGGAGGAAGATTGATCATCATCACTTGAATCTTCATCTTCATCATCATCCTCATCATCTTCTTCATCTTCACTTGAGGAGCTTGAGCTTGTCTCAACTTGCTTGCCCTTCATCTTCTTTTTCTCACTACATGCGAGAGCTTTGCCTTTGCTTGATGAAGAGACTTTTTCTTGACCCATCTTGCGTGACATTTCAAATGCCACTATCTTACCAATGATTATGGTTGGGGTCATGGTGCTCAAGTCCTCCATGTTGTGAAGGATGGTGATGATGCTTGCATATTTCTTTTGTGGTAGCACAGAGATGATCTTCCTCACGATGTCTGCATCATCTAGCTTTGTTAATCCTATTGAATGAAGCTCATTGATAATTAGATTCAAACGAGAATACATATCATGAACAAGCTCATCATTATTCATTTTAAAGGAATCATAATTTTGTTTAGCTAGACAATGTTTTTGCTCATGGACATTAGTTGTGTTGTCATGGAGCTCTTGGAGTTGTAACCAAATTTCATGTGCCATATTTAAAGTGAACATTTGGTTAAACACATCCATGCTAAAATATTCAAACAAACAATTTTTAGCTCTAGCATTGAAATGAATTTCTTTTTCTTCACTCTTTGTGGGTTTATCGGGATTCTTAAAGGGTTTTATCCCGTCACGAGTGACTCTACAAACACCCAAATCTACCGCCTCAAGGTGACAAGCCATTCTAACTTTATAGTAGAGGAAGTTAGTGCCATCAAAGTGCGGAGGCCTAGAGGTATCCATCACAACTACTCTAAATAGCGTCGGCTCAATGGCGATGAAGCCAAAGGTCCAAATTGAGCCAACCGGCTCCGATACCAATTGAAAGGGGACCATGACGCCTAAGAGGAGGTGAATTAGGCAACTTAAAACTCTAACTCTAAACTATGGCTTCTTTTTCTAACCTTAGCAAAACCTATGCAAAAGATAAACTATCTGAATGTGCAACTATGGCTTTGCTAGTGTGTTGCTATATCTACCGCAAAAGGAGTTATGCAAATAATGTAAATGCGGAAGCTAAAGAGTAAGGTAGAGATATGCAAACTCCCATCGATGACTCTGGTATTTTTACCGAGGGATCGAGAAGCACGCAAGCTTCCCTCTAGTCCTCGTTGGAGCCCCTCGCAAGAAATCCCTCGCAAGGGCCAAGCTCCCGGTCGGATAACTCCATGGATAGCTCCGGGCCTTCCCCACGTGCAAGTGGGTCTCCGGTGTGCTTTCTGGCAAGCCTCTCCCAGACCGCTCCCCGCCGTCTTCACTATCAAGCTTACGGTCGAACCACCGCGGTCCTTGTTCTCTTCGGTACACGGTGGCGGCCACACCACAAACGTGGTTATGTGATCTCGCAAGACTACAAGCCCCTCCGATGTACAACAATAGTGCGCGCAAGCACCGAGTGGTAAGAGGTATGCAAACCTCACTAAACACTAGGCCTAAACCTAGAGCAAGCGCATAAGCGGTGGTCTAATCAACATATGCACTTCGCAAAGCACCTACGCTAATCACCTAGTGAATTAGTAAGCACTATGCAAGTGGAGATCACTAAAATGGTGTACTAACACCCTTGGTATGTTTCCTCAGCTCCACACTTCTCAAATGACCGGTTGGGGGTCTATTTATAAGCCCAACTAAGAAAGTAGCCGTTGGGGATGAAACTCACTTTTCTACTACTGACCGGACGTTGCTGTCGTCCTGACCGGACGTGTCCAGTTGTTTCAACCGTTGGAGCATGCGTGTTGATCGAACACTGGGCTGAGTCCGGTCATCATCGATCGGACGCGTCCGGTCGCACTGGCGTCGCTCGGGAACCTCTCTATAAACGATCGGACGCTACACTTCATGTGTCCGGTCGTCCAGTGCAGTTGCGTTCAGTCACGCTGAAAACATTTCCGTGACGATGAACAGTGTCACCGGTGCGTCCGTTCGCTGCTTCTCTCAGCGTCCGGTCACCTCTGCCGAGCTTATTTCTTTGCGATCTTGCGTCTGGCTTGGTTCCTATCTTCATGCTTAGATTTTGCTTGATATCTTGGGTCTTCTCTTGTGTTTCTAGAGTCTTGCTTAAGGTGTTGATCATCGGATCATCATGTCGCCTTCGTCCAAGTCACGTCTTGCACCCTATTGAACTACAAAACAATCACTTACAAATTCATTAGTCCAATTTAGTTGTGTTGGTCATCAAACACCAAAATCCAAAGTAAATAGGCCTAGGGTCTATTTTCCTTACAGGTAGGCCTGCTTTGGAAAATATAAGGTATTTTAGTTTTATTTCAAGTTAGAGTTCTCTAACTTTGATCGAGTTTCCACTAGTACAAATTCAATTTTTACTGACGCTTGCAATTCTTTTTACTAGGGGTTCATAATGTATAGGCGCTAGTAGAACCATCAATGTAAATTTATCTTTACCGACAGTTTTGTTAAGTCAACCTACCGCCAGAAGAAATCATATATTTACATTGACGGTTCTTTTAACCTACCAACATTATAAATCCGATTTCTACCGGCAATATCCTTAAAAGAACCGCCAGTGTAAATACATGATTTCTACAAGCGGTAGGCATAAGAAAACCGCAAGTAAAATTCATTTACACTGGCATTTTTCTTAACCTAGCACCACTACAATAATTTGAAATTAATATTTTTAAATTTTTTAAATAATCTCAAACGGAGAAATGGTCTTAACAAAAGTTGTAGTATATGAAAAGATCTACAACTTTATAGTTGACTACGTTTTCATTTGAAACCATTTAGGGCCCTGAAATTATGTTTTAAGATTAATTATTTTGAAATTCATTTTTTTTAATTTCTCAAATGATCTCTGATGAAAAAATGACCAAAAGCAAAGTTGTAGATCTCGATTAAACTTTTTAGTTGAATTTTTTTTCATTTAAATTTGTTTAGGGCCTCAAAACTCAATTTCGAAATATGGTAGAGTGAATACGAGGGAAATGTTTCTGTCGTTAAGTCACAAGTGACTTTATGCAGGGGAAGTAATGCATGAGGTCTGAGGTTATGAGTTTGATTCATGGAAACCAAACTTGCACGTACTTCACACAAAAATGGAAAAATTCTAAAAAAATTGTGGGGGGCTTCCTCGGATAAAAAATTCTAATTTTTGGAGCCCGATTGCAATTTCTGAAAGCGAGTGTAGATCGACTTACAGTGGCGGTTTTCTTAAGAACACCGCTAGTATAAATATTTACTTATATAGCTCTTAGGTGACGCCAATAAAGTTTGCTGATTTTTACTGACCTTTCACACGAGCGGTGGCTAAAAATGCCAGTAGAATGAAAAATACCGCTAGTAAAATACTGTCTTTACTAGTGTTATACCAAAATATAACAACATCTATAATATAATACTAAATAAATATGCTATTTAATAATACTATAGTATAATGTTGTAAATGTTAGTGCACTATGTTAAAAGCATGTTTTACTTTTGGTACAAGCAGTCAAGATAACCTTGTGGAACAGGTAAGGCCATCTCCAACAGTAGCTAAGAAAATGATTCTAAGAGTTTAACTTTTGGTAAATATTAGAATCAAAGAACATAATCACATCATCACCATAGTTTCTAACAAGTTACGCTGAAAAAATTTAAAAAGGTGGCCCACTTGAATATTTTTGTCACCGCTCATACCACATCGACACCACCGCTAGCCGCCCTACGTTTGGCTATCCCTAACACCTAACTCACATCCAAAGCCTCCAAAACTAAGTCTCTATTGACTACCCTACATCCCAGTATTCGCACATATCAAAATAATTACTCTATATTCGACTTGTTCGGCTTGTTTTTTTAGCCGGAACAGTGTTTTTCTCACAACAATTCAGCCAGAACAGTGTTTTCAGCCATTTTCAGCCAAATTTCAGACCAACGAATAGGGCCCATGAACGGAGATCTAATTCATACAACCTCCCAGCTGGTGGTGAGGCAACCGCGACTGTCATCCTGGCATCCTAACTCACAGCCGAAACCTACAAAGTGAAATCTCCGTTACCTGCTCTAATTGTCATATCTAAAAATAGTGGCTGTATATTCAATTCAAGTGAACTTCTAGACTGTAGCAATCGGGGCAACGAAGTTTGAAAACAAAAATCAATGACCCATAAAACGGAGTAAGGGTTATCACTTATCAGCGTGTCGTGCGTGTATGCCTTCGTTTCCAAGCGCTCGATAGGGAGCTGTTGAAGGACAAAAAAAATGCCCACCTAAAAAATCAAGATTGGAAATGGCTTGGCTGTTAGAGATGCCCTAACCGTAAGAAATCTGTGGCTTCTGAAATTCCTATCGATTCCATGCATCAAAAGGGCATCCATTTCCATGCCGTGAGTAGTCCATTTGTCGCGACCTACGGCACGAATCAATGGTGTGGAATAGAAATCTGTCCACTTGGCCGATGGCCGGGCGCAGAAAAACAGGGATCGATCATCTGGGAAATGGACGGCGCAACGCTCAATCAATGCAAGTGTTAAGTGTATATATTTGGTACAGAACAGAGAGAAAAATGTAAATAAATGTCGTCACTAATATGCAAGAGGACAACAGATGTGGTGGCAACGTAGATCGAACGTGCGCGCTGCCCGGCAAATGGAACCATGGAAAGATGCTCACATGATTGTCAGATGCTCGATTTCACAGGCATTGACCAGTCCCACGCAAATCAGCATATATACGCGCGCTGTTGAGATTGGCAGGATGTATATAAGGTGAGTCCGAAGACAAATGACCACAATGGTACTCATGTGTCATGACTCGTACTTCTTTGAAATTAGATGGATTCCCTGTGTTGCTGTGGAAGTTTATATAAATTATTATGAACAGCAAACGAATGAACTAAACAAATATATAAATGATAACTTTTTTAGACCGAAGAAAAATATAGTTGCAGATCACTCTCACAATTCTATGAACACAACCCTGAGATTATGCCAACAGATCTCGAAATTAGGAAAGTCACTACATACGCCTCACTTACCATTGAAAGAACAATGTTGTTAAATCCTAAATAAACACAAGAAAATACAAGCACCCACATCAAGTCGAGGAAAATCTGGATGGACAATAATTTCCACCATATGAAACCCAAGCTTCTTTCACTTGATTTTGTTTTTTTTAGTTAGGAGTTTTGCCTAAACAAAAGAAATACAAAGGATCCTGGACAAGAGTATCTGATCATATATGTATGGAAGGAGGATTTGTGTGGGATACAAATCAACTAATCTAATTTTAGGTAGATATTATTTCATATGTATAGAGGTTTTAGGTTTTTATATATTTTGATTTTTTGTATTTTTATATAGTATATTAACCAAATAATATATGGACCAAAGAAAGACTCCTTCTGGTTCTGGATCAAAATTAATAAAATAAAAAAAACATTTTTCAAGTTTTTAAATAAGGAATAAATCATGTATATATCTAAACAACCTTTTCGTAAATCTAAGCAACCCCTAGACGGGCTACTCTCAGTTCACAATATTGTCAAATATTTGACTACATGGAAACTATAACTTTAGCTTTTTACTTATTACAATTGGCACCCATCGGCCATTGTTTTGAAGAGTGTTCACAATAAAATAGCACCAGATGGAGCCTTGTGGACAACAAATCTATGTGATGCAAGTAAGTGCTTAAAACCAAAGGAGCCAAATATATATACACGTACTAACTTCAAGCAAACTGAATCAAGTCAGTTGAATAGATGTAGTGATATAAATTGACAAATTGAAAAGGAATATGCCACTTTTCCCAATGCAATGCGCCTTTTCGTTCTTCACATTCATGTATCTGACATCAGCCCTCTCGCAGTTTGTTTTTTCACAATGTTACGATTAGGTAAGAAAACAATTATATGGCAATGTCTAACTTCTGACTTCTCATCCGTTCGATTAAAAGCTTTACATGAGCAAACCAGATGTGACAACTTTAAGTGAAAGGATCGCTCAACACAGCGGAAATAATATAGTAGTCAATGTGGTTCTCAGAATATATTTATTATACTTTCATTCACGGTTCTCATATTTATTTGTTGATAGCATATATAGGTTCAGTATGATGATTTGACATATGCTGCATGTATCTTCCAGTCAGTCTAACTCAAGTTGTGGAGCAACTCAGGCACAGCTGGTACTACGCGTGTTTAAGCCCCACCTCGCATGAATTGTAGGGTCATTTGCATTTTGCTTTGGATCCAAGCCCATTTGCAATTAATGCCTCTAGTTCGTTCCATTTTTGGTACACCATGTGCATGGACTTGTGAAACAAAAGATAGCACACTAATTCATGTATATGTTGATGTACTTAAATGATGTGCTTGGTTACACAATCGAAGCTATTTACTATACATACTATGTCATAGCACATAATAGTAGTGGATGTGCTCCACTTGTTGTGACTTTGATACTTTGGTTTGTAATGACTTCATGATTTTCTAATTATGTATATGATTTTCTAATTATGATGTATTTATTATTGAATCTTATGAGATATGTGGTGGTAGTGAGATATATATGATGCATTAATAATATCAAATAAAAATATTAAATAACAACCTCTATTTTAATGTAATAATAAAGTATATAAAAATAATGAAAAAATAAAGGTCACGGCCAGTAAAAGTTAGAGCCAACAGTGATCTTATTGATGTCACTGCCAGATCTAGCTTTGAACTAACTGTGATATGTTTATCGCTATCAGTGCTTAACCGACAGTAATAGGCACGCTCCATCACTTTCACTTCAGCTTGCCCACATAAATGTACAGACCCAACGGTGATGTACAGACCCAACAGTGATGTACAGACCAATACTAGTTTCAGTTATTTTCATAAAGATTTCCTTTCTGCGTACCTATGCCTATGCTATGTCTGTTTAGTTGTATGGCGTGAAAATAGCATTTTAACTGTAAGTAGGTAGTTATCATGTTAATTTGGTACGAAGGAACCTGAATAACTCTTCGAGACAATCTCAAGCATTACAGGCATCTGCAGATCGCGACTGCCTTAGTGGCTAGGGAGGTTATGTCCCTTTTGTGTAAGTTCCTCACATCTTTCAAACGATTAACAAGGATTGTGTAATTCACCAATTGGATTCTCAGTGCTGAAAATCAAAGCCTGAAAGTGTTAATACAATAAAAGAATGGCTATGTTTTAGTGCTGTTCGGCATTAGAATTTGCATGACGATGTCTGGTTTTATAATTAAAGGCCTTGTTTTCTTAATAAGAGATTTAATTTCCTGGATGCACACCCACCGAAGTGCAAGAAAGAGTGGTGAAGGAAAAGATGGACTGAGTCCTGCCTTCTAGCTGAAATGTACTCCTTTCGTTCTGAATTATAAGTCGCTTTGACATTTCTTATGTACTTAGAAAGTCAAAACGACTTATAATTTGGAATAGAACAAGTAAGAGATTGTTAATTCTCAAAAAAAACATTGATTTAGTAGTTGCCTTAGTATTTCTATAATGCTTCGGGTATTTTCGAATTGCATGACTTGTGGCGCTTCACTTAAGGTTATGGACATGCCTGTTTGACATTAAGCAGGGCCAATACATAATACTAATTATTATACCAGTGAGGCCAAAGCCTTTAGCTGAATTGGGCCTTGCAAATTAGCCCTGAGCACAACGCCAGGTTCAAAGTCATGTCCGGGCTAGCCCATTCTTATCTCTATTCAACTATTAGAGCAACTCAAAGAGGTTCTCTATATGCTTACTAATCATTAGGAATAGAGAATTTTTTTTATGAAAAATACCCTTCAATAGCTTCTTTATTTAGTTATCCAAATATAGTCATCTTCTATTTCATATTTCTCGCTAGCCAAAGATAGAACAAGAGAATGTCTCTCTAGAGTGCACAAGATATAGAAAAACTGTTAGAGAATGAAAAGATATAAAGAGCGTTTTTTGTGCAAATGGCTCTCCAAATAATGATTTAGATAGTAAGATTTGGAAAAACTCTTTGAGATGCTCTTAGAGTATTAAATTTTATGTTCAGAGCTTTTTTCCTATTATTAATACTAGTAAATATGCTCGTGCCTTGCAACGGGACAAATAGTTGCTATTGTGCACTTATCTTGACTCTCCCCTCTCGAAGTAATGAGATAGACCGACAAAAAATGGACGGACTAAAAAATAGACTAAAATTTTGTCTCTTTGTTATTAGGTATAGATTTAATTGGCCTTAGTCCAGTCTCATTTTAGTTATTTCAATGAGTTCGGTTGATGTTTTTTGCGGCTGATAAGCCGGCTAATGTTGTTTTGTTGTGAGAGAAAAATATTGTATCATTTTTGATAAGCCGGACTGATAAGTTCAAGCGAACAGGGCATTAATGCTACTTGCAATAAAGGATTAATCTCACGTATGAAACTGAAATGCATGGATATTGTATGGGTCTATCTTTGCTATCCTAAAAACAAGAAGCGAACTTATAATCGAGGAGTAACCGCTAATGGGCGTCAAACTTTAATGTTGTATATGTAGCTATATAGATCAAATATAGATATAGATTTTAAAACTATAAAGGTGCATCAATAACTATCAAAGGAATATTAGCCCCCAACGCCAAGCATGCCAAGCGCCTTCTGAACCGCCTCTTAGTTGGGCAGAAGCACCATGACGATGGAGGATGGACGTAAGTAGTTGAGGCGCTTTCGCTCCCTTATCTGATACTATTGTCTGTTAGAATAGTAGGATCGTCTAGGTGCATAGATCTAGTGGGTGTACACTTCTATTTGGGATAAGTCCTAGATCCAACCTAAAATGTGAACTAGAGGAAGGAATTAGAGAGAGAGACGTAGGGGTAGCTGACCGTCGGTGGGCTTGGCGGAGCTGCTAGCCATCGCGCCGGTGGCGAGGTCGGTGGAGTCCAGTGGTGGTGAAGACGTCGGGCGCGATGCAGAGACGGTGAAGGCAGTGGTGCTTTCCGTCGTTTACAGCGCCCCCTTGATCGGTTAGGGTTGTAGGTGAGGACCGTGACGGCTGCGGTCAACCTCGTACCAAGTGCCCCGGCCCACCACCTCCTTTTATATGGCGTTGTGCGACGTGGGCCCACCAACCATGATTTGGTTGAGCGCCCCCAATCAGGGCGCGGATCAGGGACCCGACTCGGTCGTTGGACCGAGTCGGGAGGAGATCAACCTAACATTCTCCCTCTTGATCTCACTTTTAAACTTGAACTTAAAAATACTTCATCTTTTTCCATTCCATCACAGATTAGTGCATAGAGCGTGCCTCATCACAACAGTCAGTACCATTAGATTAACATCTACAACACACCTCTCTGTTCTGAAACAGATTCTTAACTAGGCCCTTATTGTCTAGGAATCGTAGGCTTTCCCGTAAACCCATGCCGGCTAAGTGTTCTCTGAACACATTGGGTGGTAAGCCTTTTGTAAGCGGATTCGCAAACATCTTCTCTGTGCTTACATGCTCAAGACTAATAGCATGATCCCGAACTTTGTCTTTCATAAAATAAAACTTTATGTCAATGTGTTTGGCAGCATTACTTGACCTATTGTTGTGAGCATAAGTTACTGCTAGTTTATTGTCGCAGTATAACTTGAGTGGTCTATGGATGTCGTCAACCACTTTCAACCCGGGTATAAATTTCTTTAGCCAATTCACTTGCCCCGTGACCTCATAACAACCTACAAACTCGGCATATATCATGGACAATGCAGTGACAGTTTGCTTAGAGCTTTTCCATGATATTGCTCCTCCTGCGAGAGTAAATACATAGCCTGATGTGGGTTTTCTATCATATACATCTCCCGTAAAATCTGAATCTAAATACCCCTATATATGGAGGGAATCAAATCTTCTATACGTTAGCAGGAGACCTTTTGAGCCTTGCAAATAACGCAAAGCTTTCTTTACCATTCTCCAGTGTTCTATTCCTGGATTACTCTGATATCTATCAAGTATCCCGGTAACAAAAGCTAAGTCAGGGCGTGTACATACTTGAGCATACTGCAAGCTTCCGACAGCCGAAGCATATGGAACCGCTTTTATTTAATCGATCTCATATTGGTTCCTGGGGCATTGGAATTCCCCAAAACTATCGCCCCTTGACTATAAGAGCAGGTGAAGGTTTACACACATGCATACTGTATTTCTTTAGAACATTTTCTAAGTATGCCTTTTGCGATAATCCTAAAACTCCCTTTCTTCTATCTCGATGAATGTCTATTTCTAAAACAAACAAAGCTTTACCGAGATCCTTCATGTCAAAGTTTGAGGACAAGAACTTCTTCGTCTCCAGTAGTAGATTAACATCACTACTAGCGAGTAAGATGTCATCCACATACAGGATTAGGAAAATGAATTTCACATTCTTGAACTTTGTATTAATGTAATTGTCCTCTACATTCTCTTTAAACTCAAACTTTCTTATCGTTCCATCAAACTTTAAATACCATTGTCTAGAGGCTTATTTTAAGCCATAAATGGATTTTTTTTAGGCGGCATCCCATACGTTCTTTTCCTTTCACGACAAAACCTTTTGGTTGTGCCATATAGATATTTTTATCTAAATCCCTGTTAAGGAAAGCCGTCTTTATATCCATCTGATGTAATTCTAAATCGTAATGCGCCACTAATGTCATTATGAATCTAAAAGAGTCCTTGCATGAGACTGGTGAAAATATCTCATTATAATCTATTCCTTCTCTTTGCGTAAAACCTTTCGCCACAAGTCATGCTTTAAATCTTTTCACATTCCCTTTGGAGTCATATTTAGTTTTGTAGACCCATTTACAACCTATTGTCTTAGCTCCTTTAGGAATACTTTGTAAGTCCCAAACACCGTTGAGTTCATTGCTCTCATTTCATCTTGCATGGCTTCAAGCCACTTTGATGAGTGAGCGCTTCTCATGGCTTCTTCAAATGAGGTGGGATCACCCTTCATTTAAAATTCTTCACATTCATAGACTTCATAATCATCAGGAATGGTTGGTTTTCTGGCTCTTTGAGACCTCCTGGGGGGCTCATTAGTTGGCGCTTGTTCTTTATGGGGTTGTTGTTGCTCTTCCTCATGTGCAACAATGGATTCTATAGGATCCTGAAGAACAGGTTCCTCATGTTCATTTATTGTTGCCATGGGAGAACTAACAATAGGTGTTGTCACTAAAGTGTCTTGTACTGTTGGTGCAGCAGCAACAGGTAGCGAGAAAATGGCTCCTGAACCATTAGAGTGGGCACGTATACCCGCTTCTCCTCAAAGTTAATTTCTCGCGCTACCATGCTCCCCCTGACCATATCATCCTCCAAGAACACAGCGTGTCTTGTTTCTACAAATTTTGTATGTCTGTCAAGATAGTAGAAACGATAACCTTTCGACTTATCTGGATAGCCAACGAAATGGTAACTAACTGTCTTGGAGTCTAGCTTCCCATTGTTTGGGTTAAATACTTTGGCCTTAACTGGACAGCCCCACAAACATAAGTGGTTAAGTGAGGGTTCCCTATCTATTCACAATTTATATGGTGTTTTGGGCACCGACTTGCTTGGCACTCGATTGAGAATATGAATGGCGGTTTTTAACATCTCCATCCATAAACGTATTGGTAAAATGGAGTAACTTATCATACTTCTCACAATATCCATTAAGGTACGGTTGCGTCTTTCAGCTACTCCATTCTGCTGAGGCTCGCCCGATGTAGAGTACTGGGTAACTATGCCATTTTCCTATAAGAACTTTGCAAAAGGTCTAGGAACTTGGCCATACGGGATATGTTGACCATAGTACTCCCCCCACGGTTAGATCTTACTATCTTAATCTTTAAATTATGCTGATTTTCTACTTCAGCCTTAAATATCTTAAATTTGTCTAATGCTTCTGATCCTTTCTTAATTGGATAAATATAGCCATAACGAGAATAATCATCTGTGAATGTTATAAATGAATCATAATCATCCACACTTTTTACAGGAAAAGGACCACAGATATCTATGTGAATTATTTCTAAAATTCCTGCGCTTCTTTTGGCATTTTTCTTTATTTTCTTAACATACTTTCCTTTTATGCAATCAATGCATTGTTCTAAATCTGAAAATTCTAATGGCGGAAGAATTAATTTCTTAATCAATCGTTCTATTCTCCCCCTTGAAATATGGCCTAAACGACAGTGCCATAATTTCAAAGATACATCATGAACTCTCTTCCGCTTATTTCTTGCATATATAGACGAGGATGCATTCTCATTCTCAGTGCTCACAGCATTCACATTCTCACAAAATGATAACAAATAAAGATTGTCTTGTCGGAAGGCAAGACCAACATACTTATTATTAAATGTAATCTTACATTGGCCATTACCAAAATGGTAATCATATCCATTATCATCTAAACATGAGACACTTATTAGGTTTCTACGCAAAAAGGGTACATAAAGGACATCTATAAGCTTAAGTACAAAGCCATCATTTAATTCTAACGGGAGTTCTTCAATGGCTTCTACTTCATCTTTGACTCCATTTGCCACCTTAATGTGTCTTTCTTCTCTTTGCAGGGTCCTCGGCGATCCAATCACCGACCAGAAGGCCTGGCCAAGGAGGAACGGAGCCCGCTTCTGACTCCGACTCCGGCCCGCCTCTCCGATCGGAGCACTCGCTTCGGTCTCCAACCCACCTCCGGATGGTCTCTCCGACCGGAAGGCCTGGCCAAAAACCACTTCGGACACCGATCTGCTTCTTCGACTGGGAATACGCCAAACCCCTACTTACAGCTCCTCTCCGACTAGCGCAATCAGAGCAGACTAGGACCGACCGACCGGGGACGCCCGCTTGGTAGGGACCAGGAAATGGACAAAGAAAGTAAGGCAGGGTACATAAGTCAAACCGCAATACTAGGGACCGTACCTTGTACACCTATAGGATAGTACCCTGCGACCTCCCTGGCATGACAGAACGCAAGCAGTGTTGTAGGCGCCGACATTTTTCCCTACAATGTTGTGGGCGCCATCAACTCCCATACCAGACAAATACAGTAAGGCTCCCCCATGTGCCTCTGAGGCATCGACAGTGTTGTGGGCGCCGGCATTTACTGTGCTAGGCAAACATGGTAAAACCTCCTACATGCCTCTCAGCATCAACAGTATAGCAGGTACCGATATCTATCATACCTGAAGAAGACGACGCAACCTCCCACGTGCATCTGACATTCAATAGTATTGTGGACGCCTACCATCATCTTGTACCCGTCGGCATGGGCAGCAAGACTTAGCAGTGAACATACTCTCTCCCTCTCACTTGTAAGGCCATTCCCTTCATCTATAAAAGGGGATGCGCTCTCTTTCAATAGATAAGTTGATTCAGATCGATCAAGTTCACTAGTACACAACAACAGAACCACCAAGTTCAAACCTCGAGCACACGCTCAAACACATAGCACATAGCCGAGCTATCGTCACTCTCAGCCCATCTAACCAGAGTCCGACCGGACCTCTTGTACCCCCCATCTTTCTCCTTCTCGTTTGTAACCCCACTACAAACTTTGAGCACCTAGGCTCAGAAATAAAGTCACCGACCGACTCAAACTGGACGTAGGGCACGTTGCCTAAACCAGTATAAACCCTATGTCATTGAGTGCTAGGCCACCTCCGATCACAACATATGGCAAAACTACAAATATTTACGTGTTGGTCATTTTCAGCACCGACAGTTGGTGCCGTCCGTGGAGAAGATGTTGTACGTTCAACACTTTTTGATCATCGGATGGCCCACTTTTCTGCCACCGTCGCCATGGCGGGCTCAAGCGATATGACTCGCTTCGGCTCACCGGAGTTTCCCGCACTCCCACCTATTGGGATGTGGGTTTCACCTGTCTTTGAGCTATCCCAAGCCTTCCTCTTCAAAAACCTAGAATTCGCCGCCGGCCGGCTCGGCGTACTACACCTCCGCAAGGAGGCACTCGTTCCAGCGCCCGTCAGAGGGCCCCCCTCCATTGGCTCTGGGATGCACAACGACTTCAACAACGAGATGCCTGTGCTTCATTCCAAGCAAACTCTCTGCTCAAACCCCGCTGTGAGTAATATACATGCTGTTATTTACTCGCTATTTACTATCTTCCGACGATTATCTGAAGGGACCACGTTGTCCACACCACAACCACCATATGACCAGTTTCCCTGTGGCCTCACGTCCCCCATGGACGCGTATGCCTGGGGGCTCCGAAAAATGCTAACGCCGCCTCCTCTCGCATCCGAATTCATGAGGATGGAGAGCTATGCTCCCACCTGTTTCCTCGACCTCATGGATGATGATTTTGAGAGTGATGGCTCTAGCGTTGGCGACGTGGCACCTAGCCACCACCCATCCCGGGAGTGCACTATGGCGAATGCTCTAGGATAGCCGCCAATGGTAGCGGAGTCCTTGTAGACTCACACCCCTCTAGACCCTTGTGCGGGGACCCTCGCGCTCACACGAGAGCACGGCGAGGAGCTACGACAACAGTGGTAGAACCAGCCACCACCTATGTCGGCACGCCCGGCGCACCACGCTGCGCCCCCTACGTATAAACTAGCGAGCGGCGCCCGGGGGCGCACCCGCCAGCTCCAGTACAACATCACGGATGGGGGGAGCAATCCCCCATAGTTCGCTCAGGTAAACCAGAACATCACCGCTGCGGCAATGCTTCTGTGCGGCCTTCCCGAGCCGAATGACCCCCAAGAATAGGCGATCCACTAGAACCTTCGGGCACTAGTGGAAACCACCACCGTTCAACAGGCGGAGAGCTCCGCATCATGACACCAACTCATGGCCTCTCTCCCTACCAGGGGAGTGGGGACGCACCAGATGAATCGCTCCACCCGCTCACCGCTACAGCCACCGAGCGTGGCATAGGAGGCCGCATCTGCTCCCCGGCTTGACATGGTGCCTGCTCCACACCGACCGCCTATACATGAGTGGCTTGGACCAAACCAAGACACTCACAGCGTCATCAGCCCAAGCCCGGATGGCCCGAGACCGTGGGCCTTTGCCCGATGCATCTAGAGAGCGCCGCTCCCACAATGCTTCAACGGAGGCCAAGACAAAGGCGAGGCCAAGTGCGAGGATCAGGACAAGGGCCCCTCCATGTAGAGGGGCAAAAAGAATAAAAAGGATCATCGCCGATCGGCCAACTCTACGTTGGTCGCCACGGCTGATCACATGGACAAGCAGCCCCAATAGGGCATTTTGGACCACTTCAACGAGCTCATGGAGAGCCCATGCACAAACCATGCCTACCCCATCAAACACCTTTACAAGGACTACGAGCTCCTCAAGTGCCTTCTGAGACAGGCTGGCGGGCCGAAGGAAGAAAAAGGCAAAGAAGCAGCGGCCAAGAAAGGGGGCATAGCGGGCAAGGATCCGGACGACTGAAGGTCGAGGTGATCCAACCAGACGCCTACCGACTAAAGGATGACAACGACAACATTCTCACCAACGCTTGGAACAGCTATGTCGTTTCTTCCCCTAAAATTCAGTCTTATCATTGTTTACTTAACGTTTGCTCCCATAAAAGCGCCCCGACCGGAACATTTTTGGCCTGAGTCGCTCGGGGGCTCCACGGGGGTGCACTACCACCCCTCTTTTCATTTACAATCATATGGTAAAACTCCTTCCTACCCAAACAAAAGGGTAGTTCATTCCTTTAAATTACCTTACGTAGCTATGCTTTAAATATTCCGACCGATCGCTCCCCACCTCTACCTATGGTTGCGAGCAGCTGAGCCTCGCGGGCCACTCCCGAGCTCCTAAGGTTGCACCCTACAGGATGATTGGGCAAGTGCAAAAAAGAAAGAATAAAAAACAAAATTATGCTAAGGTAAAACTAAGGAACGAATGGGACAAGCTTCCCCAAACGGAGTGATTCCATCACAAAAACGAAACTAATTGTATTCATTAAGTACACAAGAACGTTTACACGGGGGCTCCCCCACGAACTTAACTTTTTACATCTACTAAACTACTTATACTTTACAAGCTATTGGGGCTGCGCGGTGGCATTGACTACCGGCTCAACAGGCGAGGGAAAGGGCTGCTCGTCCACCGACTAGGCAACATTCGGCTCGGTTGGCGTCGGGGCGATGTCCACTTCTGATCTAGGCTCCACGCCATCCGCAGGCTGGGCAACGTCCTCCTAACGCACACTTCTAGCCATGTCCTCATGGCGAGCATCCATCACCCACTGCGTGGAGACTTGCTCGGCCAACAACCTTGCGTGTGGCAGCAAGCTCTCCCCAAGCGACTAGATGTCCTCCGTGCTACAGTCGTCGGCATACCCACTGTAGATGGTGGCAAAATCTAGGTCTAGGTGGTATGTCGCCACCGAAGTCAACACCCACGATGCTCCGTAGAACAGCCAATGGGTACTTGGCGTTGGCCCAAAGACCTCCGAGACCACAAGCTGGGCAACATTGTAGATCTAGTCAAGTTCCCCCTCGAGAGCATGTCCCTCTTCAAGGGACTTGGCTAGCGCCTCCGCATTCTAGCCAAACATCGCCTTGGCCGTCTCCAGGTCTCGCTCCAACAACTCCACCTTTCCACCCAGCTCTGGAAGAAGGGCGACAAGCTCAGAAGCAAGCTAAAGGAAGAAACCAACACGATGAAAAATAGAAAAGGTACGTACCGAGGTGGGAGTTCTTGAGGACGGAGAGTCCCTCTGACTGTCGGGCCACCTGCTCACGCAGCCGGGAGTTCACCTCCTTCGTCTCCATCACCCGACCAAGAAGCGCGAGCACTTCCTGGTCAGCCTTCGACAGGGCCTTCTGCTTCGAAGCTAGGGTGCTCTGCTCCACCTCCAAGGTCTCCAGGGTACCTTGGAGAGCCGCCTCGGTCTCCGCCTAGCGGGCCTTCATAGCCTCAAGCCCCTGCTCGGTGGCGGTCACCTGCTCCACCGCGAGCTGCTCCACCACCCGCACCTTGGTCACCTCTGCCACCCGGTCCTAGGACTCACGGCGGGCAGACTCTAGCTAATGCTCAAGCTCAGCCATCTAGAGGAAACAAGACTTACGGCACGACATCTCCTCTAGACCTTGCAAAAATGAGAAGCAAGCCTGTTGAGGCAACCGACGAAAGACCAAGGGGTCAGGGATGAGCGCGGGAAACTCACCGTCGTGGCACGGTGTAGGTCAACCTTGACCAATAGCTGGACGAACTTAACCCGCTCCTTGGCATCCTCAAGCTTCACCAACAGCTTGGCAAGATCGGACTCCACGGTGAGTCCTCTCACCCCAAGGATGTCCTAGAGCTGACACTCATGTGAATCCTGAAGGACAAAATGAACCTTCATAGGGTCCTCAGGACAGGGCCACTCTAGGTCAGTCTCCTCTAGCCTGCTGGAAGGCCCAGCCCCTGACCAGACCACCACCAGCTCTCGCAATGGCGCCGATAGCTCCACCATGTCATGCGCTTTGTCATCAGAAGGGATCTCCACCACCTCAGTTTTACGGGCCACCGACAGGCATTCTGATTTTGGCCCGACCGCACCTCCCGGCACCTTTGGCTCCAACCAGGAGGGTGAGCCGTGCGGCCCTTCGCCTAGCGAGGAAGGGAGCCCGGTCTCCCTCTCCTCTTCCACCACAACCAGTGGAGGAGGGGCCACAAGGGTCACCTCCGATGCGACCTTCGCCGTCGCCACACGAATCGCCGCCAACACCAACACTACAGCTGCCACCATACTAGCGACCGATCCGATGGGTGCCACCCCTAGAAGGGAAGGACCCACCACCAGCACCCTACTCTCCCGCCGCTCGCCATGGCGTGCTGCAAGGTGGGCCTCCAATTCTCCCACACAGGAGTTGGGGCGATGCTCAGCCCCAACAACATCTGGCCGCTGTCAAAAAGGTACGGGTCAGTCATACTCCAAAAAACTCAACAGCAAGATCGAAAAGAAACAAAGAAAGACATACCAGGATGTAAGCGATACGACTCTAAAACCAAGACCCCACGTCGATGGGCCCATAGGGTGAGGACCGCTCCCGAGCTACGACCCGCGCCCCCTCACTTTAGCCAGGGCGGAGTCAACCCAACCAGCTCCTGCCCGGCCCACGAGTCACCACAACCTTCGGCTCAGGGCATGCCAACCAGAGCAGCAAGTCGGGCATCCTCCTGCTGTGAGTCATGCGCTGGCATCGGCCCCAACGACGCGTGGGTGCAAGCCCACTCCTCCGACCATTGGGCTTATCTCATCACATCCGCAGCAGGCGGGCTCGAGGCCAATGATGCCGACGAAGGGCATGGGGACTGCATCCGCTTCACTTCCCATTCGCTGATGGCGTCTATGCTAGCAGCATGCTTCCTCGGCACCGGGACATCGTTGCACCTCTCCACCTCCTGCTCACCGCTAGCAGGCACGGCCACGGGATCGTGATGCTCCACCGAGGTCGCAATGACCTCCTGGCTTTCCTCCTCCTCGAAGAAAATCATGTCATCCCCCACCTCTGTGGGGTCCTCCGACTCAAGCTCTAACTTGATGTCGCTTCTATTTTCCCTGATCTTCACGCGTCGGGCGATCTCCTTCTCCTTCTCATACTTCCGCCGAGCCTCCTTGGCTTTCTTCTTCTTCCTGGCATCTGCTGCCTCCTTCTGGGTGGCCTATCGAGCCGCGCCCTCTGGCCCCTTTGGAAGATACGGCTAGGACTTGTAAGCTTTAGGTCCCTACAAAAACAGGCGACTCAAAATCAAAAAGCAGGAAAGCAAAGGGGAAAAGAACACGGAGTAAAGGGAAGGAAGCGTACTAGTTTGGACACCATTGAGACATTGAGAGGTCCAGGCTTTCCATCAACCTTCTCTTTGGGCTTTAGCTGCAGCACCCGATCGAGGTGACTCTAGACCTCATCGTTCGGTAGCTCCTCCATCGACGCATGATCAGGGTCCGTTGGGCCACCGTACTTCCACATCGGCCATGCCCTCTCCGCTAATGGAGCAACCCAACAGCGGTAGAGGGTGTGGAACACCTGCACCCCATCAAGGCCGAATCGCATGAGCTTCTGGAGCTCTGCCTCGATGATCTCCACCTTCTTCTTCTCCTGATAGGAAGGTCCCCACGATCAACTTTCCCGCCTCTCTGGCCTTCTGCCGGTGAATGCCAGGAATGGAGCCTCCACCGGGTTCCTGATATAGAACCACTCCCCGTGCCACCCCCGATTGGAGTCATAGGGGATGTACGGGGGATATGAGCCCCCCGCGCTCGGTTTCTTCTATAGGGCGAAGCCCCCCACCGGGGCGGCCTTGGGCGGATCCCCCATAGACAAAGTTCACCCAGAGAACAGCCACTAGAAGAAGTCTGCGTGTGTCTCCATCCCAAGGAAAGCCTCGTAGACGGTGACAAAGCTGGCGATATGCAGCACCCTAGTCGGATTGAGGTGCTGCAACTCTAAACCCCACTCATTGAGGAGCCCGTGCAGGAACCAGTGTGCGGGGTATCCTAGGCCATGCTCGTGGAAGGTGAGGAAGGAAACCACCTCGCCGGGCCGAGGTTGTGGGAAATCCTCCCTCCCGGGAGCCTTCTAGTGCGCCACCTCCTTCGGCGGCAGAAACCCCTTCACGGCGATGGCCTCCAGCACCAACTCCCTCATAGTAGATGACCTCCAATCCGACATTTCGCTCCGAGTTCGTAGATGGATTTGTGAGTTTTCTCCTCTCCCTCACTCTCCCCCTTTTCTTTTCTCTCCTAGGAACCGTCGTGGCTCTCAAACGCTCTCGGCAAGAAGGAAGATGAGAAGAGGCGGCAGATGAGGAAAAGGCAAAGGAATAGGGTGAAAGCCTTCTCCCTTCTCCTACTTAAGGAAAAGGGCACAACAGTTGAGGAAGGCGCGCTGATCGGGAAAAGGCAAAACGACAGAGGCGAAAAACCCTCTCCCTTCCCCATTTAATGCAGATGGGATACAATGGGACGCGCCTTGACCGATGAGACGCGCCCTGCCCAATGGAACAGCGCCTGATTAAACGGAACATGGCCTGGGTATGGCCCACCACTACCACATGACCGGGCATGAAAAACAAAGTGCCACCACGTGTAGGGGGCTCTCCGCCTCCCCAAGCCGGACTTGGAAAAACCCAAACAACGGGATCTCCGCTAGGAGAGACCATCGGGCTTCGTAAGTCAATTGAACGGCTCAGGAAAACACTAAGAGATAGCTAAGGAGCAAAGGGATGCCCCATGTAGGCCATGCCGACTTTGTCACGGACAACAAGCACGGGTCCTGGTCGGACATTTCCGATTGGAGCTCTTCAAACCGCGTCACTCGAGTCATCAAGGTAACACTACCGACCCCCGCTATTTCTTTATATAATCATTCATACATTCATACACGCATTCATTCCACATGCTCATGCCCCCCGGACGATTTGTGCCCTGAATCGCCTGGGGGCTCGGGAACTAAGGCATAGCACATGCGTCTAAATGCATCACAACGCTACGTGTTGCATCACGAAGCGATAGTTCCCTCATTCAATATGAGCAACGACCGACCGGGGTTCGAAGGCCGGCCCATGAAGGGCTCGAGGCCGCCTTGCATCAAAATAGAGCCAGGGGAGAAAACGCAGATGAGCCCCGTGTGGCCTTAGCCTAGTCTGCCCAAAAGCGGACAGGGTCATCTCAACCTTCTCATTCGATCCTAAACCTCTCGCCAAACCCACAGAATCTCCATCAAGGGGAGGCCAGCGGGCCACCCGGGTTGGTCTCTGGAATGACCCAGGCATCTATCGGGTTGCAGGTAAAGGAGTAGTGGAAGGTCACAAGAAGGCTATGCCGACCCCATCACAAACGATGAACCCAAATTCCACTCGATCATACCCATTAGTGAGCTCACCGAGCACGTCACTCGAGCCCAAGCGATCGAGGCAAGCAACAAAGCTCAGCCCCTTCGGTTGTGAGAAACCAAGGATGGGGTAACGCACACAACTCAAGCCTACCCCTACCAAAGCCCAACAGGGCTCGAGGGCTCAAGACAACCCAGACACCTAGGCCTATGACCCCAAACTCACCCCATCCCTCGGCTATGCCTCGACTGCACACCAACGCCTGGGTCTATGACTGTCGATGAAATATGGTCGGTAGTCTACCTAGGGGTATGCCCAAGGTAGTAGATTGTTGGCAGACAGATGCGGGAGCCACAAACAAGATGGTGACGCAAGACAGACATGAGGTTTTATCCAGGTTCGGCCGCTAAGAAGGCGTAATACCTACGCCCTATGTCTGATTGTATTGTTGTATGTCAATGAGAGATGTTTTTTAGAGGGGTCCCCTGCCCACCTTATATAGTCCGGGGAGTAGGGTTACAGATCTAGAAACTAATCCTAGTCAGTTACAATTACCATAGGTGACCGGATAAGGATTCCTATTCTAACCTACCAAGATCTTGCTTGATCGCCAAATCTGTCTTGACTCCTTGCGTGGGACTCCGAACAGGTTGGCCGAGCCACGCGTCATCTTTTGGTGGACCAAACCCACTGATCCGGGCCGGCCCAATCTTAGCCGTAAGGGTATAGGGGTTAATACCCCCACAGCTAGTCCCCGAGCACCATGTATTATGTTGCGACACGCCATTTTAACCTTCACCGAATAGTAAGGCTTGAGTCCTTAACATTTCCGACCACCGTTGTCACTGGAGAAGTAGGTTGTCTGAAGAATGTATGGTGCTCTTAAGAAAAAAGAAAAAGATTTCCATCCTGTGAAGTGTGCCCACTTGTATTTCTGAAAAGAAATGTAAGTGAATCTTGAAGAGTAGCATCCTTGATCATCAGAGGCGTAGGGGTCGAAAAACAAACACATTCACCGCAAGGTGAAGTGTGCCCATGTAGTCCCCAAGCCTGGTAGTAGGTGATGTAGGCATGTAGTGCCAGGGTCTAAAAAGAATTCCCAGTTAAGTTGAGAACCCAATCATCGTACTGGCGATACGAGATGCACCGGTAGGTGCATCGTACCAATGTAGTCCCCGGGCTTGCTGGAAGGCAAAGTATGAGCCTTGTAGCAAGGTCTAAATAAATGTCACTCAACTATATGTGAGTACAAATCACATGTAGCTGAGGAGAATGATCTCCGAGCAGCGGTTAGGACAGTTCCCGAGCACGATAGTAATCCGTTTAATCAGTCAAAGCATAAGGGTAGATTAAATAAACACATTCACCGCAAGATGAAGTGTGCCCACTTAGTCCCCGAGCCTAGTAGTAGGTGACGTAGGCACGTGGTGCCAGGGTCTAAAAAGAATTTCCACTAGAGTTAAGAATCCAATCGTCGTATAGGCGATACGAGATGCACCGGCAGGTGCATCATACCGATGTAGTCCCCGAGCTTGCTGGAAGGCGAAGTATGAGCCTTGTAGCAAGGTCTAAATAAATGTCTCTCAACTATATGTGAGTACAAATCACATGTAGCCGAGGAGAGCGGTCTCCGAGCAGTGGTCGGGACAGTCCCCGAGCACATTAGTGGTCGGAGCAGTCCCCGAGCACGGTAATGGTCGTAGCAGTCCCCGAGCACGGCAGTGGTCTGGGCAGTCCCCGAGCACGGCAGTGGTCTAGGCAGTCCCCGAGCACGGCAATGGTCTGGACCATCCTTGAGCACAAGACATGCAGCGAAAAAACGAACGCCGCTTGTACTATTATTTGGTGTATTTATTTATCTTCTTATTCTGTCAAGTCCAATCGTACATGTCTGGTCAAAAAAGCAGACAGGTATAGCACATCATACTATCTTCTTGCCCTTTCTAGCAAATAGTCGCTTGGCACCTATAAAGAGGTGCGTTAGTGTGGGCCCTCTCACACTAGCAATGAAGAGGCGCGTACACTGGTAACGAAGGGGCTCGTTTATTGGCGTAGATCTCGAGGTTGTGAAAACAACCATCTGCGGCGCGTGCACACGTCTCCCAAGAATCTCGGGTGGACGAAACGACGAAACTCTTGGTTATTTATAATATAGAACTGGTAAGTTACTTTTTACCGATCCCCATTATCATTCGTCGTCGCAGCCTTCTTCTTCCTCTTACCAAACCCTATACCTCTAAAATCATCACCAATCACCCCTCCACTGTATCCACCCCTTTAGCAAGGACAGATTAATGGTGAAGAGAGACGCCCAGAAGAAAGCCAGAGTCATGGCGAAGGAGTGGTGGAAGTCAAGGAGCAACGAGCAGACCATCGAAGACCTCGTCACCATGGGAGTGCTCCACAACAAGGCACTCGCGGGATGGCGCACGCCGGAAGGAGAAAGCTACCCCGATCCACAACCAGGTGAGATTGTGGTTTTCGAGGATTTCTTCAAGCGGGGTTTTGGGATTCCAGTGCACCCTTTCCTTCAGGGGCTCTGTTTGTATTATGAGATTGGGATTTGCAATCTGCATCCCAACTCAATTCTTCTTGTCTCCACCTTCATCCATCTTTGCGAAGCATATGGTGGCTTCTAGCCCCATTTTGACCTTTTTTGCCATCTGTTCTGTCTACAGAAGAAAGGAAGTGGTAGCTCGAAGATAGCCGGAGGCGTATACCTCAATCTGCGTGATGGGATGAAGGCCCAGTACTTGCACTGCCCTTGGAACACGTCACTGGATGACTGGTACAAGAAGTGGTTCTACATCCGCGAAGAGCCAAACACGATCACCCTGTGCGACGTCGGGTTCATTCTAGAGAAGAAGAACAGCTGGTCGGAGAAGCCCGAGCACTTGGAACAGATCGTAGAACTGCTTGGGATGATCCCGTGGGGGAAACTGGATGGTCCAAGCGTGGTCGGGAACTTCATCAGCCAAAGGATCCAACCCTGCTAGAGGAGGGTACATCCGGGCTATGAATACCAGGGTAGCGCAGATCCAACAAGGACTAGGAAAGAGGCGCTTGACAAGATAGAAATCAAAGCCAAGATTGGAGAGCTATTCAACTTAGCTGATCTGAATTATGTCAGGTTAAGCGACATCGAGCACGCCTTCAAGCTGGCCCGACCTCCCCCAAAGGTAAATTATGCTACCTTGTACCTGTAGAGTTATGCTGTAACAAAAATTGACTGTGTTATCGCCTTTATATTTCCTAGAGTAATGGTCGTGACAGGGCAGCAGTGTTCATGTCTCCACCCCCTGGTGTGGATTGGCCGCAAGTTGCCGGCCCAACCACCTAGACTAGTGCCAGGGCCGAAGACGTCGATTGGGCCGTACTCGGGGTTGGGGAGGAGGCAACGGCCAGGGCTGCTGGCAAGCGGCCGGCGGCCAGCAAACGTCGTTAGGCCATCTTCCCATTATCAGATGATGAAACAGAAGATGCAGACATCTTCTGACTCATCCCTCGAAAGAGGAGGAGACAACTGGAGTCGATGGAGCAGGGTGGCTCCTCCGTGCCAGCAAGGATCGCATCACCGACCACTGCAACGCAGAGGACAGGCGGCAAAGGGGTTGAGCACCAAGCCCCAGCGCCGGTACTGGTCGTGGAAAAGACCTAATGGCACCTACCGAGCACGTGGAGCAAGCACGGTCGAAGAGACGCTCCTTTGCCACGTCATTCCGTGCTTCCAAGCTGTAAGTATTTGCAACCTTGATGTAAGCTTACAATTTGTATTAGATATCGTTGTCTTTTGAACTAATCTCTGATATATTGGGTCAGTGTCCACCAAAAATCCTAACCAGCCAGCCAGGTGCGGCATGGCTTCGCCAGCAATGGCAGAGAGAACTGCCCAGCAGCCGGCTATGGAAGAACCTATAGAAGAAAATCCACCGGAACCTCAGCAGATGAGCGACCAGACGACAGTCCCCGAGTAGCTGGTCGAGAAGAGAGCCGAGCCAAGTTCAAGTGCTCCGAGCACTAACCCTGCTGAGGGGGATACTTTGGCGCCAAGTGGACTAGACCAAGCCAAGGAGCAGCAGCCAGAGGTGGCACAGAGCATGCTTGCCGATGCCATGGCTCGTGGGAAAATCATAGTGGTCGTAGAGACTACAAACTCTAGACCAGCGCCGCTTCCTGAACAAGAGGCCGAAGAGGACAAAGTAGCAGAGGTCCTAGGCCATCCCCAAGACAAATGACAACATGTATATGTGTCGCGCTGGCGGAATGACTAGTGGGTTATGCATGAGGAAATCCTAGAGGTCGAAGAGACCCTAAAAGTTGAACGAGCGGCAAAACGTCTAGTGATGGAAGTCCAGGTATGTTTGGCTTGACCACTTGATCCTGTTATTCAATCAAACTGTCTGACTTAGCTTGTTTACATGCAGGACTTGATGAAGACCGCAAAGTACCGAAAAAAGTGCTTCGACCAAATTGAGGGGATCACGGCAAGCAATAGAGAACTGGTGGCCGAGGTGGAATGCTTGCGCCACCAACTTGAAGCCAGACGGAGCAAGAGGCACAAAACCAGAACCTGGTCTTCCAGCTCAGTAACAAAGAGCAGGAAAAAACAAGTAAGTTGTCATTTTATCACAGCAAGTGCATGACACGTGTTGTTGCATTGTTGGTAGTGACAGCTGTAGTGCAGGCTTAGAAGCTGAAGTAGTCCATCTCCAAGAGGAGAATAGCCATGTGGCC